>NC_057862.1:360965020-361274158 GCF_019393635.1 Dromiciops gliroides
AGCTAATCTGTATCAGAGCCAGGACACAAGACTTTCTCTTAAGACTCCAGATACACTGTTTTTCCCACTATGTTATATAGGCCTTTCTTTAACCAAATTAAAATGCTTATTATAAATCATCTTTTCAAAACTAAAAATAGCCCTAAAGATCAATGAACGTACAACTTCATCAGGATATAAATGAAGAAACTAAGGTTCTGATGGGAATGAACTGCTTATGATCAGATTGTGATAGTGGCAGGACCGGGACTACTTACTAATTCAGTATTCTTTCTACTAAACCAAAGTGCCTCGTTAGGATCTCTATTAAGTCCCTCCCGCCTAACCTATCATCTAACCACACACTTGCTGTGTTCAGTAATCCAGACAAAGCCATCTCCTAGCTGTCTTTCTCCACTCCTGAGCCACTCATCCTCCTTATTAAACACCATTCCCTACCTCCTTCACAGGTCTGCTAAAAATTCATTTCCTTCATAAAAGCTTTGCAGACCCATCCCACTTGGCTCACGGTTTCTCATTTCACTGTTCTTTCCCCTCCACCCTCACCCAATAACTCAGGTTTACACATGTGTTTAGCCTTCTTTGACTAACTTACATGCCTGTGTTCCAGCCCACGTAGAGAAACTGGCTATTTTTTCAGAGTATGTTCTATACCCCTGGGTAGACATATGAGCTGGGTAGTTATGGATGATGGAGTAATGGCTTTGCTGTTGGTCGCAAACTGTCTCTGAGCTGAAATTCACAGCATCTCTAGGTCCTGTCCTGGTGATCTGCATTCAGGTATAGAGTAGCATATTTTCTGTTACCAAGTAGTTGGTAGATGCATCACCAGTCACCAAGGGCAAGATATGTAAAGATAAAGGAGGAGAGGAAATTGTCCTCATAGAAACTATGAGAATAGAACTTTCCCTATTTCCCAAAATACTTTAACTTGTTTATGCAGTTTGGTGTTTTCTGACTCTCAAAGTTAAATTCATCATTCCGTTATTTTGTTATCTTTAAATTAAGTATGTGTCACTGAACTGTCCATATCCTTTGACACCATTGTTTCATACTACTAGGCCTATGCCTCAAAGAAACAGATACATATGTACAAAAATATTTATAGCAGCTCTTTTAGTAGTCGAATTGAAAACTAAGGGGGGTATCCATCAACTGAGGAATGGCTGAACAAAATTGTGGCATATTAATGTAATAGAACACTATTATGCAGGTAAGAAATAACCAAAAGGACAGTTTCAGAGAAACCTGGGAAGAGCTGTATGAACTGATACATAATAATGTGAGCAAAAAAAAATAATTTATATAACAACACTGCCAAAATGAATAATTTTTACTTTAAAACTCTGATTAAATACCAACCACAGTTCTGAGGGAGTATGTTACCCACTTCCAGGCAAAAAGATAAATTTAAGGTACAGAATAAGACATACTATTTTGGGACATGGTCAATGTTTAATTTGTTTTGACTACAAATATGTTACAAGGGTTTTATTTTTCTTTTTTTTCAATGATGGTGGGAAAGAAAAAATAAATACATGTGGATTGAAAATAATTTTTTTAAGTATGTAAAGGAAAAAAATTAGCTTTGTGACAGCTTTGGAAGTAGAAGTACTATAATGGAACTAACCAAACTAGTCTTCAGAATGTCATCTGATCACACTAGTATACGTTAAGTCAAAGTTCAACAAATTTTAGATGACAGGTTACCAGAATACCCCAAAGCTCATTTATCTATCCAGTATCTCAAACAATTATCAATAATAAACTATGAACAAGTAGGTGTGAATTTAAATATTAAATTTCATCCATTAAGATTCATACTGGGGAAAAAATTAACACTGTATAATTATAATGGTCAAACTTCACCATGGAGAAGTTTAAAATATATACCTACCACCCTTCACTGCAAAGGTTGGGGACTATGGGTATACAATATTGAAAATAATATCAGATGCTGTCAATGTATTGGATAAGTTGGCTTTACAAAACTGTCTTTTCTTTCTCTTAAAATATCAGTTGCAAGAAATGTTTTGCTATAGCAGGGCAAGGGATATGTTTTTAAAATGTGATATAACAATAAAAGGCATCAATTATTTAAATATATGCATATATTTATGTATATTTAAAGAATCTTATTGGCTCCATCTCCTCCAAGCAGCAAGAGAAAGAAGTTCTTTGTCAAAGAACCCAAGTGGGACTGTTTTGCTCTGCCTCTTTCTTCAATGCCTGACCCCCTCTTGACCAGAGATCACCAAGCTTCTGCAGGAGGATAAGGAGCTCATCTCTCATAAGCCAAAGCCCATTACAAGCACACCTCTATCTGGATCATTCTTACTCCAAACAACTGACGAACAAGTAAGTATTTATTAAGTGCCTACTGTGTGCCAGACATTGTGCTAGGTGCTGGGATTACAACTACAAAAGTGAGCCTGTCCAGCTTCTCCTTCCCGACCCCTACAACCTGTAGCTACAGCAGTAGGGTCATAGGATTTAGTGATGTCAAGAACTTTAGAGATGATCTGTCAAATGACCTCATTACATAGATGAGGAACTGAAGCCTCGTGATGTAACCATATCAAAGTCACACAGAGAGACAGTAGAGATGGCAGCATCTGAATCCAGGGTACTGTATTCCTTACACTCCACTGCATTGCTTCTCTACCTTCCCCTGAACACACCCCCACTCTAAGTGACCTCTCCAACACTATAAAAACCAGACAATTGATAAAACAGGTTTGGACCATGTGGGCAGTATAATTGAATAAAGCAGAATGATGCCATGGAAAGAGGGCTGGACTGGGAGGTATAAGCCCTGGGTTCTAACGCTGGCTCATCTGTGAGCAGCTCTTTTCTATGGGTCATCCCAGCTCTGAATGTTCTAGGCTTTAAGGCCCATTCTGGTGTTCTATGAATTTGTCTGGCTCTTGGTTTAAGGGCTAGCTCCTAGATAGAAAGCAAATTTATTCAGTACTGCCTTAAATCATTTCTTCCTACGCAAAAGCCTTCTACAACACAATGAAGGAAACCTCACCCTGACGATGAGCATATACAGTTGCAAGGCTGGAGTTACATGGCCTTTTCAGTGTATGTCTTTTCTTCCTAAACACACCTAAGGAGAAGGAAAGAACATGCAAGAACTAAGGCAAATGAGAGGAGTAAGAAAAGGAAAGGTGGCAGCTAGCTAACTAGGAGAGCCTGAAAATACCTGAAAATAAATACAAATGGACTTATTCAACTTAAAAGTGGGAATGAATGAAACTTTTTTGCCAAGCACATGGGTTTTGAGAAACCAGGCATAACTTCTTTATAGTCTCTAAAGCAAAGCTTCTTAAACTGTGGGTCTTGACCCCAGAGGGGGTCGAGTAACTGAATATGGGGGGTCATGAAAAATTTGGCAGTTAATGTTTGATTTTTATATCTATTTTATATACCTATGTACCCAGGGTCTCATAAAAATTTCTTGGGTGAAAAGGGGTCATGAGTGGAAAAAGTTTAAGAAGTCCTGCCCTACAGCACCCAGTACATGTTTAGAAAATATCAATAAGGGGCGGCTAGGTGGCACAGTGGATAAAGCACCGGTCCTGGATTCAGGAGTACCTGAGTTCAAATCTAGCCTCAGACACTTAACACTTACTAGCTGTGTGACCCTGGGCAAGTCACTTAACCCCAATTGCCTCACTTAAAAACAAAAACAAAAACAAAAAAATATATATCAATAAATTTGATGTATAGCAGTACCATCATCCAGTGAAGTGCTTAATGTTTATTGACTGATCATCATTGACTAATCCTCACTGAACTCCTTTTGCATTTCATACTCCGATACACACTAATATAACATTAGGATGAGAAAAGATCTTAGATGCCACCTATAATTTGTCAAATATAATGGCCTTTTTTCTCCTCAATCTTCACACAGCCTTCTGAAATTCTCTACAATATCTGACACTGTTGAATACCTATCCTGAATACTCTCCTCTCCTCTCTAGGCTCCCATGACATTCTTTCCTGGTTCTTCCGTCTATGCTGACATTTTTTTCACAGTCTCTTGCTGTACTAGTTCTTTATCCATGTCACATTCACTGACTAGAGGTATCTCTCACAGTACTACTCTCCTAGACCCTGTTCTCTTGCCTCATTGATCTCATTAGCTCCCATGAGTTCAATCGGCATGGTGATACAGATGATTCCCAGATATAAACAATCTTTCTGTCTGTCTGTCTGTCTGACTCACACACTCACACACTCACACACACACACACACAGAGTGCTCCAGTTCCCACAATGACCCACTAGTTTTTAGACATCTTAACTGGTGTCTATAGGCATCTCAAACACATGTCCAAAAACAGAACTGATTAATCCCCATAACTCTCTCCTCTTATCAACATCCATCTTTATTAGCTGAAGATGTCCCCACCCTCCCAGGCTCATTCCTTACTGCTTACTCCCACTAAGCTCATATATCCAGTCTGATGCCAAATCTTCTTGTTTCTGCCTCACAGTTCCAGGAATTTTCTCTGACTATCCTCCATACCTGGAATGTTCTCCCTCCTCAGCTCTGCCTCCTCATATGCCTGGCTTCCGTCAAGTCCCAACTAAGTCCCACTTCTACAGGAAGCCCTTCCCAATTTCATCGTTAATACTAGAGCCTTCCCTACATTAATATTTCCCATTTATCCTGCATAATAACTTGTGTTATTTGTCAGCTTGTCTTCCCCAGTTAGGATTGTAAGCTCCTTGATGATAGACGGTCTTTGCCTCCTGTTGTACCCTCAGTATAGTACCTGGCACATAGAAGGTGGCTTAATAAGTACTTACTGCCTGGCAGCTTTTCGTCAGTCACAACAGCTAAAGTCCTACTTCAGGTTCCTCATCACCTTTTTTTTCCCTCTCATTACTTTAAACTGGATTACTCCAAGAGCCTTCTAATGGTCTCCCTGGCTTATGTCTCTCTCTGCTCTAATGCATCTTCTACTCATCTGCCCATGATTTTTCTAAAGCTTAGGTCTACCCATGTCACTGCCCTGCTCAATGACCTGAGTGGCTGCTTATTATCTCCATGACAAAATATGAACTCGTATGTTTGGCATTTAAAGATCTTTCGGCTTCTTAACGTTCTTCTCCCCTCCACACATACCAGGGTACAGCTACACTGGCCCATTTGCTGCTGTTCCTTAAACATAACAATCCAACTTCTATCTTTGTGCCTTTACGCTGTCTATCAGCTATGGCTGGACTGCTCTCCCCCATCACCTTGGCCTCTTAGTCCTCCTGGTTTCCTTCAACTGGCTCAGATCTCACCTTCTGCAGGAGTCCTTTCCCAGTCTTCCCAGCTGCCATTGCCTTCCCTCCCTCAGACAATTTTCCATCTATTCTTGTATATATTTTGTATGCACGTGGTGACTGAAATGTTTTCCCATCTGAATGTAAAATATTTGATGTTTTTGTATGTCTTTGTACCCTCAGCACTTAGCATCTGGCTAAGAGTTTAATAAATGCTAGTTGACTGATGACTGACCTTCCATTAAAATCAAGAATCCCCTCTACTAACATAGGATCTTAGACGTAGAACCAGAAGGGACCGCAGAGGCCATTCTATTCCAAATTCTTTATTTTTCAAAATGAGGAAACTGAGTCCAGAAGGTTAAGTGATTTGCCCAAAGTCAAGTTCTTAAGTGACAGTCCAGGATCTTGAAGGCAGGTCCTCTGACTCCAAATCCTGCTCCCTTTTCCAGTTTGGGTGCTTGCATCAGCACCTTTTAATTCTCCTCTTCAACAATGACAACAATGATAGCAGCAGATGACATATAGAATGCTTCAAAGTTTACAAATCATTTTATGCACTTCATAACATTTGATCATCACAACAAACCTATGAAGTATATAATGCTGATATTATTATCCTCATTTCAGATGGGGAACCTGAGGCAAAGTAATTAATGTACTTGCCCAGGTACAGTGCCAATCTAAGTCATTCTTCTAGCTCCCAAGTAAATAGTAGCTACCAGATAAATAGAGATAAGGTGAAAGAAAAAGAGATAAATACTTAAAGAATCTCCTTTGAAATAACCCTAGCAGGATCTTAGGGGAGGGGAGAGGAGGGGAGGAAGGAAACAAGCTCTATAAAATAACAACATAGATACTTTCAGGTCCTTTGTCAATCAACAGCCCAGAAGGCACCAGAGCCAGTACCACAAAAAAACAATTTTCACAATGATCTACAAATTCAAATAGTACAGAACTGTATTCATCCTTTCCTCTTCTCTCTTCTCCCTCATTTTCTTTTTCTCCTCTTCTCCCACTCTTACCCTTCCTTTCCCCCATTATTTTCTTTTAATTAATCCCCCTTATGTTATATCTTAGCCTATTCGGTAAGGCACACTGCTCTTATGATAAAAAAATCATGAAGGAGGCAGTTTCAGAGGAAACCTGAGAAGCTCTTGTATGAACTGATACAGAATGAGTGAGCAAAACACTTATACAATAAAAAATTATTGTAAAGACAAATTTTGAATCTTAAGAATTCTGATCAATGACCAACCATTATTCCAGAGAATACATAATTAATATGCTACCCACTTCCTGAGAGTTGATTAACTGAGGGTACAGGCTGAGATATGTATTTTTTTTGGACATGGCCAATGCTGGAGTTTGTTTTGCTTTACTATTCTAATTTGTTTACAAGGGTTTTTTGTCTTGTAGGGGAGGGTTGGCAAGAAAAGTGGGAGAAAAAAATTATATTTTTGTTCATTGAAAAAAACAAAACAAAAAACCTCTTGGTACTCCAGGCAACTCTAACATGGGTAATATTGGTTGAGAAAGTTTTACAACAGAAGCTCCAAATACTAGTGAAATCATTAGTCTAGTTCCTATCCCTGGCTACCACTTCCCTTTGTGGTCTCCCTGGATTAGAATGTAAACTGCTTGAGGGTTAAGGACTCTTTTGTCTTAGTATCCCCACAGTGCTTAGCACAGTATTTAATGCTTTTTCATGAGGGAGATGTATTTTCCTTGACTATGCATATATGTTTACAAGAGTTTGAGTATTTTTCTTTATTTCAAGGGAGGGTCCAGAAATGAATGATATAATGAAAGAAATCAGTAAAACTGTTTTTAAAGTAATAACTTTAGTTTACCAGTAGACAAAAGAAAACCCCTGAGGTTAACAAACAACACTTTCACTTCCTAAATTAGTAAAATTCTTGCAGTTGTCACTATACATTGGGCAGAGGAAGAAGGTCTACATTTTTAAGTAAGACCCTTTCAATATACAATAAGCAGAGATTACAGTGACCTTCTGGTACATTCCGTTTCATTGTAACTTCTTGAAAGTATGGTAACAATAAGGGTTTCTTTGGGTACTTTAGGGACAAAGGAAGAGAGATGCAATAGCCTATATGCTTAGGAATATGAATAGCTAGATGGAAGATGAATTAAAAAGATCGGTTTGGTTCTAGAGAATGGAACTAGGGATGATAAGGCTGGCAAGTTTTATTAGTCTATTTTGTAGAGTTTTCATATCAGGGAGCGGTTGGCCTAAATGACTTCTGAAGTCCCTTCTAGCTCTAGAATGTTATGATTCAATGAGTTCACCGAAGTATCAATGGAAGTCGTCATGAAGGAAACAGAACTTTAACTGGACTTTGAAAAATGGGTACAATTTGAATAAGCAGAAAGGAAGAACATTACAGGAATAAGCAGTGGGCACAAACAAAATGACAGGAAAGGCATCTTCGGGGAACATTAAGGAAACCAATTGGCTGAAGTGGAAGGTTTTGGACAAGGAAATAACATGATGAAAACAATATTTTTAAAAACTACTCTGGTAGCCTGTGGAGGCTGAAATGGAGTCAGGAGGCAGAAGTGGGAATTAGAAGGCTGTAACAGTCATAGAACACAAATGACTGTGACACTGGTATAATGCTTTAAGCTTTATAAAATTAGGGGCAGTATGATATAATAGAAAAAGCACTGGATTTCATGACCTCACCGTATAACTTTAGATTTCTTGGATCTCATTTACTCAACATTAAATGCCTGCTGTGTGCAAAGAGCATTCTATGCTCAAAGCTAAGGGAAATGCTAGGTTTAGGTTAGAGACTTTGTTCCTACTTCCAGGCAGTCTAATCTTAGAGTTTTTTAGGAAAGAAGCACCATGGCACTTATTTTAGATGTGGTAGTTTTTCAGGAAAGAAACACTCTATCATCCTGTCAGATTAGTTATCCTCCAAGCATTTCCTCATAGATCTTTATCCACCAGAGTAGGTTTTAGAGCCAGGAATACCTGAATTTGAGTCCTGCCTCTGACACAGACTATGTTACCGTGAGCAAGTAACAACTTCTCAGAGCTCTTTTTGCAACTTGGTGGCACAATGGAGTCAGGCTGAATTCAAACACTAGCTGTGTGATCTAACGCAAATCACTTAAGCTCTGCCTCAGTTTATTCATTTGTAAAATGGGAATAATAACACCTACCTCCCAGAATTGTTGTAAGGATAAATGAAGTATTTGTAAAGTGATTTGCATTCCTTAAATAGCTATATAAATGTTAGCTAATAATCATTAGTGTCATTAGACAACTCTCTTAAGCCTATGAATTCTAAAAAAAAGATGCCGACTACACTGGTAGAGGGAGTTTCTTCCTCCAAGAGGTGGGCCAATGAAAGCATAGATCCCACCCTTGTCTCTTTTTCCCCAATTTTGACTTTGTATTACTAGATTTTAAGAATCTGAAGTTGCTAGATAAATATTATTTTCTATAAACACAATATAATAAGAATTCAACCTGGAAAGAAGCTTAGAGATGGACTCATTTAATCCCATTCCCAGAGAAGAGTGGCTTGGCTAAAATCACTCAAGTAGCAAGTAGTAAAGTCATTATTCCAACCCAAACTCTCTGCCTCCAAATCCATTGCATGTTCCACTGTCTCACAATATCTTCCAAAATACAGGGTTCTAGTTCATGTGAGATCTTTCCACTACTCTAGTCTAAGTTCATTAAAATCGTTTTCATAAACAGAGGGTGGAGAAAATGGTTACTCCTAGATTTCTACCACTTACCAGCTTTATGATTTAGGATTTAGACCTGGAAAGAACCTTAGAGAGGGACCATCGAATCCAATCTCCCCTTTTATTTCTCAATAGATGAATGAACTGAGGCCCAAGAGTGGTGAAGCAACCTGCTTCAAGGTCACACAAGGACTGAGTTAGTAAATAGCAGGGCTGTGCCTCAGTTTCCTCTTTTGTAAAAAGAGGAAATGGGCCTCGATAGGTTTCTAAGGTCCCTCTCAGTTCTATGACTTATGTCCAAACCTCACCCCGAGGTAACACAGCTGCAGCTAGTAGGATGAACGCCCAACGTAGCTAAAGTCCCTCCGAGGGGACGCCAGTCTTTCTCCTCCTGAGAAACCCACATCTGAAGGTCAAAGCCCAGTCGGGGGAGGCTGATCTACAGAGTTCGCCTCAGTTTCCCCAACCCAGACCCTGTCACCTGCTCCTGCCCCGCACTCCCAGAATCCCCTCCGGCGGCCACAGCTTCCCTCCTCTGCCCCTGCACAAATGGATGCCCCTGCCCTTAAGTCCAGGGCCAGCCAAGGGAAAACGGAAAGTCATTCCATCACTCACAAGGACTCGCCACAACAGCGCCATGTTCCTCAACAAACATTTCCGGGTAGAAGGGTGAGTTTCCGGAGGTCTTTGCGGCTGGGGGAAGCTTCTCTAGGGCAAGAGACGGGCAACGGCGGCGCAAGCGCAGAGCAGCCCGTAGGTGCGCGTGCGAGCGCGCGTCTCCAAAGCCCCCCCCCCCCCCCCCGCAGTTTGCGTCACAACGGCACACCCCCGCGAGTTGCCTTAGATTACTTGCCCCCTGCTTCCATAACTTTCTCTCTTGGACCACTCCCCTGTCCTCGATGTCCTTACGTGTGCTCTCAGGGGCCCCTAACCACCCCCACCGCGGTCCGTTCTCCTCAGAGGCTCGTCCCTCCCGCTACACACATACAGGCACACAAACCCCCACGAATATTGCCATATTATCCCTACGGCCACCCTTCTCCTTTCTTAGACCCCCCCCCTCACAGCCTTATCTAATAGACCGTTGAACCTCCCCCCAGCAGACCCCTTCACAGCTTCTCCTCGCAGACCCCGGTACCTTCCCCGCAAAATGCCTCATAGCCTTCCCTCCCAGTGTGACACACACACACACACACACACACACACACACACACACACACACACACACACACGCATAAGCCATTCCTCCCTCAGCCTCCCCTTCCCGCCAACATTTCCTATAAACCACCCGACCCACCTCCTCTTAGATACCCTCCAGAGCCTCCCTTCCCTTCTTAGAGCCCCTTCCTTCATAGACTTCCTCTCCCCTCACAAACCTTGAATAGACCACTCCCCCCTCCTCATAAACTGCACCCCCTTCACCCCGTCAGCCCTCTTCCCCTTAGATTCTCTCCCTTCCCTTCACGGGTCTTTCCGTGATAGAGGAAGTTCCCAGGACGGCAAATTCCTCTCCCCAGGAAAATCGGCAACTGTTCTATAATTTCTAATGTTGGAGAGTTGCGTAAGTCATTGAGAGTTTAAGTGACTTGACCAAGGTCACATATTGCAGGTTTGTGTCAGGTCTTCCTAAATGTGAGGCCAGCTCTTTATCCACTATACCATTTTGCTTCTCAACTTTCAGAATTGTTGGATCCGACTCTTCGTGTCCCCATTTGGGGTTTTCTCGGCAAAGATACCTGAGTGGTTTCTGAGAGTAGATGCTTAATGTTGAATTGAATCTCGGGATTCAAAAGACTTTCTTCAGATGTGCTAATGTACTAAAGAACAAACTCAGAAGAGAACCTAGTTATAAGATCCTAGATTTAGAACTGGAAGAGGGGCAGCTAGGTGGCTCAGTGGATAAAGCACCGGCCCTGGATTCAGGAGCACCTCAGTTCAAAACCGGTCCACGACACTTGACACTAGTTGTGTGACCCTGGGCAAGTCACTTAACCCCAATAGCCTCACCAAAAAAAAAATTGTTACATTATTTAAAAAAAAAACTGGAAGAGACTTTAGAGATCCTAATTGACCATCTTTAAAAGCTCTCATCTTCATACCTCTCCATCCTTCCCCCCCAGCCCCAGACGATTTCCACCCTTGACCAACCCCAGAAAAAATCCTCCAAGATTGCTCCCTCATAGTTCCTGGCCCCAGAATTTTGGACTCTGTCGCCATCCTAAGTGTTTTTCACCTTTGCCAATTGGTACTTTAAAGATGATACTCCAGTACCACTCCCTTCTCTCTAAATCCTTCCTTTATACACCAGCTAGAAGCCATCATTCCCTCGGCTTGCTCTCATAATATGATTCCAATAGGTTGTCCCCATAGTTATGCCTTCTCTTTCAAGTTTCTACTGGTTTCATCTTCATTGTCTATAAATATGCCCATGTCTTTCCTATACTTAAAAAAAAAAATCCTTTCTTGACAATACTGTCTCCTCAAGCTATTGTCTATAATTCTCCCTTTCAGAGCCGCCCCCCCCAAAAAATTGTCTACCAGGGCAGCTAGGTGGCACAGTAGATAAAGCACTGGCCCTGGATTCAGGAGGACCTGAGTTCAAATCCGGCCTCAGACACTTACTAGCTGTGTGACCCTGGGCAAGTCACTTAACCCCAATTGCCTCACCAAAGGAAAAAAAAAAAAGAAAGAAAGAAAAAAAGAAAAAAACTGTCTACCATTGTTGCCTTCATTTCATCTCTTTTCACTTCTTAACTTCTCAGATTCTGCTTTCCAACATTGTCACTCAGGTGAAACTCTCCAAAATAACCAATCTCTTAACTGCCAAATCTGTTGATCTTTCTTCATTGTTCAGCCTTCTTGATCTCCCTGCAACATTTGACATTATTGATCACCCTGACACTTTTCTTTTTTGGTTCTATTAATATCTGTCAACCACTTTGGTTTCTTTCTTTTTTCTTCTTCTTCTTCTTTTTGGTGGGCAATGAGGGTTAAGTGAATTGCCCAGGGTCACACAGCTAGTAAGTGTCAAGTGTCTGAGGTCACATTTGAACTCAGGTCCTCCTGAATCCAGAGCTGGTGCTCTAATCCACTGTGCCACCTAGCTGCCCCTATAGCCTTTTTTTTTTTTCCACTTTGGTTTCTTTTGCTGGATAATCATCCATATCTGTGCTCCCTATGCATCTCGAACTCAATATTTCCAAAACAATTCATTATCTTGCTTACAAAATCCAACCCTTTTTCAAACTTCACTATTTCTACCAAGTGCAACACTATCCTGTCATTCATTCAAGGGCCCGGTCTTAGAGTCATCCTCATCTCCTCACATCTACCTCTTAGAATCCCTAGTTTCCTTCAAAGCTCAGTTCAGACACCACCATCTACATGATGCCTTTCTAGACACCCCCCCTCAATATTATTGATTCCCCCTAAAAATTACCTTGTTTATTTTTATATGCTTTACATGTATATATCT
Source organism: Dromiciops gliroides (assembly GCF_019393635.1). NCBI lineage: Eukaryota > Metazoa > Chordata > Mammalia > Microbiotheria > Microbiotheriidae > Dromiciops > Dromiciops gliroides. The sequence continues at coordinate 360,977,511 of NC_057862.1, forward strand.
TGCCTCACCAATTGGAATATAAGGGCAGTACTTGGCACATGATATAAATCTAAAAAAGTGTTTCTTGATTGGTTAGGACTGATAGTACATCTTATGTATTCATTGCTTTATAATTTATAAAGCATTCTATAAGTGAGTTATATTTTAACGGATCCATGTGATCTCACTGATAGGGATATTTCCCTAAGTTGTATCTCAACCTCATATTATTACATTATTCATACTATATCTTGTATAATTCTTCATAGGTCAGTCAATAAGCATTTATTAAGCACCTACTATGTGCAAAGCACTGTGCTAAACTGGAAATACAAAGAAAGACAAAAGACAATCCCTGTTGTTAAGCTTACAATCTAATGGGGTAGACAACATGCAAATAACTATGTATGCAAATAAACTATGTATAAACCATATTCAGAATAAATAGGAAATAACTGAGGAAAGATATTATTAGTAACATTTTCATGTAGAAGGCAGGATACTTGAAAGAAATCAAGTAAGGTTCCTAGAAATGGAAGAGATGAGGAGCGAGAGCATTTCATGCATGGGGGACAACCAATGAAAATGCCTGGAGTTGGGAGATGGAGTGTCATGTGCAAGGAACAGCAAAGAGGCCAGTAACATTGGATCAGAGTATGTGGAAGTAGGGAGTATAAGATGTAAGAAGACTGGAAAAGAGGGGCAAATTTTGAAGGGCTTTAAATGCCAAACAGAATTTTATATTTATATTTGATCCTAGAGATGATAGGGAACCCATGGAGTTGATTGATAGGGGAATGACTTGGTCAGATATGAGCTTTAGAAAAACTACTTTGACAGCTGAGTGAAAGATGGATTATAGTGGGGAGAGACTTATGGCAGACATACCAGCCAGAAGGCTATTGCAATAGCCCAGGCATGATGTGATAAAGAATTGTACCAGGGTGGTGGCAGGATTATTTTAATTTAATATTTTATTTTTCCCAATTATATGTAAGACCAATTTTAACATTTTTTTCAAATTTTTAGTTCCAAATTTTCTTCCTCTCCTGCTCTCCCCATTGAGAACGAAAGTAATTTGACATAGGCTATACATGTGTAGTCATGCAGAATATATATCCATGTAAAAAAGGAAGAAAGGAATAAGGAAGGAGGGAGGGAGGGAGGCAGGAAGGGAGAAAGGAAGGAAGGAAGGAAGGAAGGAAGGAAGAAAGAAAGAAAGAAAGAAAGAAAGAAAGAAAGAAAGAAAGAAAGAAAGAAAGAAAGAAAGAAAGAAAGAAAGAAAGAAAGGAAAGAAAGAAAGAAAGAAAGAAAGAAAGAAAGAAAGAAAGAAAGAAAGAGAGAAAGAAAGAAAGAATGAATGAATGAATGAATGAATGAATGAATGAATGAATGAATGAATGAATTCGGGCTCCACCCATTCTTTCTCTCAAGATGGACAACACCTTTCATCATAAGTCCTTCACAACTGTCTTGGATCATTGTATTGCTGAGAGTAGCTAAGTTATTTGCAGTATGTCATCATATAATATTGCTGTTACTACATTCAGTGTTCTCCTGGTTCTGGTCATTTCACTTTGCATCAGTTCGTGTAAGTTTTTCCAGGTTTTTCTGAGAGCATCCTGCTCTTCATTTCTTGTAGCATAATAATATTCCATCACATCATATACAATTTGTTCAGTCATTACCCAATTGATGGACATCCCCTCATCCTCTCAATTTCCAAATCTTTGCCACCACAAAAAAAAAGAGCTGCTATAAATATTTTTGTACATGTAGTTCCTTTTCATTTTTTTATCTCTTTGGGATACGAACCTAGTGGTTGGTCAAAGTGTATGCATGATTTTATAGCCCTTTGGGCATAGTTTCAAATTGCTTTCCAGAATGGTTGAATCAGTATACAACTTCAACAGTGCATTAGTGTTTTAATTTTTCCACATCCCCTCCAACATTTGTCATTTTCTTTTTCTGTCATATTAGATAATCTGATAGGTATGTAATGGTAGCTCAGAGTTGTTTTAATCTTCATTTCTCTAATCAATAGTGATTTGGCGGGGAATAGTGATTTGAAGCATTTTTTTCATGTAACTATAGATAGCTTTGATTACTTTGTCTGAAAACTGCCTATTCATATCTTTGACCATTTATCCATTAAGGAATGGATCTTATTTCTATAAATTTGACTCAGTTCTCTATATATTTGAGAAATTAGGTCTTTATCAGAGAAACTTACTGTAAAAATTTTTTTTCACAATAGTGACTACCAACTTTGTATTTTCCTCCATTCTATTTTGCCCATTTATCCTACTCTCTCCTTTCACCCTGTCCCTTCTCAAAAGTGTTTTGCTTCTGATTTTTACCATCCCCAATATGCCTTCCCTTCTATCAGCCCTTTCACCTTCTCTTATCCCATTCTCCTCCTATATGGTAAGATAGATTTCTACACCCAGTTGAGTGTGTATGTTATTCCATCTTTGAGCCAATTCTGATGAGAATAAGGTTCATGTGCTCCCTACCCTTTCCCCCATCTTCCCCTCCACTACAAAATCTCTTTGGGGCCTCTTTTATGTTAGATAATCCACTCCATTCTACTTCTCCATTTCCCTTTCTCCCAGTATATTCCTCTATCATACCCCTTAATTTTATTTTTTTTTGCTTATCATCCCATCATATTAAACACACCTCTGCTTTCTGTCTTTGTATATTCCTAACTGTCCTAATATTGAGAAAGTTTTTATGAGTTATAAGTATCATTTTCCCCTGTATGAATATAAACAGGATATTGAATCCCTTATGATTTCTGTTTCCCTTTCATGCTTCTTTTGAGTCTTGTATTTGAAAGTCACTTTTTCTATTCAGCTCTCATCTTTTCATCAGGAATGCTTGAAAGTCTTCTATTTCATTGAATATCTATTTTTTTCTCCTGAAGGATTATACTCAGTTTTGCTGGGTAGGTGATTCTTGGTTGTAATCCTAGCTCTTTTGCCCTCTGGAATATCTTATTCCAGGCCCTTCAATCCTTTAACATAGAAACTGATAAATCTTGTATTATCCTGACTATGAATCCATGATATTAATTGATTCTTTTTAGCTACTTGCAATATTTTCTCCTTCACCTGGGAGCTCTGGAATTTGGACATAATATTCCTGGAAATTTTATTTGAGGATCTCTTTCAGGAGGTAATTGGTAGATTCTTTCAATTTCTAATTTAACCCTCCAGTTCTAGAATATCAGGGCAGTTTCCCATAATTCCTTAAAAGATAATGTCTAGGGGGCAGCTAGGTGGCACAGTGGATAAAGCACCAGCCCTGGATTCAGGAGGACCTGAGTTCAAATCCGGCCTCAAACGCTTGACACTTACTAGCTGTGTGACCCTGGGCAAGTCACTTAACCCTCATTGCCCCACAAAAAAAGAAAATAATAATAATAATAATAATAATGTCTAGGCTCTTTTTTTGATCATGGCTTTCAAGTAGTTCAGTCATTCTTAAATTATCTCTCCTCAATCTATTTTCCAGGTGAGTTGTTTTTCCAATGACATATTTCACATTTTTTCATTCTTTTGATTTTGTTTTATTGTTTCTTGATGTCTCATAAAGTGATTAGCATCTACTTGCCAAATTCTGATTTTAAGGAATTATTTTCCTTCAGTGATTTGTACCTCCTTTTCCATTTGGCTAATTCTACTTTTCAAGGCATTCTTCTCTTCATTGGATTTTCATTCCTCTTATACCATTTGCCTATTCTGTTTTTTAAGGTGTTGATTTTTTTCAGTATTTTTTTGTGACTTTACCAAGCTGTTGACTCTTTTTCATTATTTTTTTATATCACTCTCATTTCTCTTCCCAAGTTTTACTCTACCTCCCTTACTTGATTTGCCAGCCTATTTCTTGACTTTTAACTCCATACTAAAGTGGGGCTCTGCTTCCAGAGTAGAGAGAGCACTGTAACAAGCTTCAGGGTTTTTGTACAGCTGTTTTCAGAGCTAACATTGGGGATCTGTAAGTTTTCAGTTCTTCCAAGGTGATATGAAGAGAAATGTGTTTACTATTTTCCTATACTGTGCACTGGCCTGTGAGTGACCATAAGTATGCTTTTCTACCTTGTCACTGTGACCAGGATGCCAATTCCCTTGCTGCTGAAAGCTGTGGTGTGCTTGCTAGTGCTTCTCCTTGCCCTGGGACTGAGACCCAGGACTATTACTCAGATCTAAGTAAGGGCAATACAACAGAGTCCTGCCACCAGGGTCAGCAAAGGGACCCCTGTAATCTCCTTATGACCGGTTGTCTGACCCCCTTATTATCTATGGGCTGAGAGGTTCAGAAATCACCACTGCAACCATTGATTCAGTCACCCCCAAGGCATGCTCCTTGTTTGCTGGGGCCCAGTCTGTACTGTTCTGTGCTCTATTCTCACGCTGATGCAACGGACCTTTCTGCCAACCTTCTAAGTTGTCTTGGACTGAAAAATTGTTTCACTCTCTCCTTTTGCGGATTCTACTGCTTAGAATTTGTTGTGAGGCATTATGTGAAGTATTTGGAGGAGTTTTGGGAAGAGCTCAGGTGAGTCCCTGCCTTTTCTGTGCCATCTTGGCTCTACCTCCATGTGACAGGATCAGAGAAGAGAGGGATCATAGATGAGAGATGTCACAAAGGTAAAAATCAACAGAACTTGATAACAGACTGGATATGGGTGGTGAGAGATCATGAATAATCAAGGCTCACACATCTAGATTTCAAAGCCTGGGAACTGAGAGATGGTGGGTGCCCTTTACAGTAACAGAGAAGTTTGGAAGGAAGGAGATTCTGGGGAAAGATAATGAATTCAGCTTTAGATATTGTAGGGAGTAAAATTAAATGCATTTGCCTTATTTCTATCCCGAGTTTAGGGAAAATTAGCTGGGGTTTCTAAGATATTTGCTATTTATAAATTAGAAGCTTTAGCACCAGTTTTGAGGCATTAAGAATTTAATTAAAGAATATTAGATTTAGTAAAGAGAGATAGCACATGGCTCAGAAAGTTCAGAAAGCTTAGGCTAGGATAGAGGAAGAGAGAGAAAAAGTCATCGCCAAACTCATCAAAAAAGGAAAGTCCCCTATGCCTCTGTGAGAGGAAGCTTCCTGTGACCCAGCTAAGAGGCGTCCCTAAACACTGCTTCAAGCTAATTGGCCAGCATCACCCAAACCATTGGTTCACTGTACTTGAGGGCAGTCCATAAGCAGACTGTGCCAAGGTCAGAGCTCAAAGAACATACCCTCTGAGGGTCAGGCCCTCAGGTACACATGGTTTCAACCAAGTCAACTTCAAGTGAGTTAATCAACAAAGTCAATCCAATCAATCTCTTTTTTTTTGGGGGGGGTACAATTGGGGGTTAAGGACGTGCCCAGGGTCACACAGCTTGTAAGTGTCAAGTGTCTGAGGCCAGATTGAACTCAGGTCCTCCTGAATCCAGGGCCAGTGCTTTATCCACTGCGCCACCTAGCTGCCCCCAATCAATCTCAATATATCCTCTCAAGCGGGGGCCTCCTTGTCCCAAAACCCACTATTTTCTCACAATATGTTGAGTTAAAGATGTCTATAGGCTGGGGGGCCTGCAGAGAGGTCAGAGCAAATGAAGATTGAGACAAGGCCATTGGATTGAGCAATTAAGGAGATCATTAATAACTTTGGAAGGGAGGGGTTGGGTGGAGTGATTGAGGTCAGAAAGCAGATTGTAGAGAGTTGAAAAGAGAGTATTAAAAGCACTTTACTTTTTCCCAGAGTGAATCCAACTCACTCCTCTTCTTATTCACATCTAAACCTAGTTTTCTAGCTATAGTATCTTTCTAATATAAATATATGTATATACATATAGGTATATATGTGTATGTATATATAGGTGTGTATGTATACATATTGATGTACCAGCTCAATGAATGAATGGATGAAGCATTTATTAAGTGTTTACCATATGACAAGCACTGTGCTAAGTGCTGAAAATACAATTAGAAAAGCAAGACAATCCCTCAAATGGGAGAGACAACACATATGGAAGGTTTCAGATGCACACCCTTATAGTATAGCAGCAAAGCAAACGTAAATGCCTCTTCTTTAATGACACTTCCACTGATAAAATAAGTTTCAAATGTTGAACCATATGTCACTGCCAAGTACTTTGGTTGCAAGAACTTTTTTTTCTGGTCTTCAGTAACTGTGTCCTATAGTACCTGCAGGACCAATAACCAGATTGCATCTCCACAATGGTTGCTTCTAGGCTAATGAAGTCAATAGACTATCATGCAATAATATATCATAGTATGGACAACATGGCCTGCTCAGGGCTGGTAAAAGAAATCTGTCACATACCACTTCCTACTTCCTTACTAGGTTTCTAGATGCCTGAAGGGCTACAACACAGACTTGTTCAGAGTTGGGCCCTAGGACACAGCAGCCCCTGACTGGAACATATCACCTCCTGCTCATCCTTCCAGATGCCTCCTAGGATCTAGTTAAGTCAAGCAGTTGAAGCTATGCTATAACCTCCCATCTAATTATCTTCATTATTGGACCTTACCAATCTTCTGTCAATGATTAACATACTCCCTTTTCTGCACCCCCCCCCCCAACCCCACCACCGATTACTCTCACCATTCCTATAATAGTAAACCTTGACTAGTGGGAAGGAAAAAAACTCCTTGCCTAAACCCAGCTGTCCATTCCTATCCAATTCTAGCTTCCCCCACCCTAAAATGTCCCACTCCGTATCTACCTACCCCTTCCGTTGTGACTTCTGAAAATTCTGCTTCATGATTAACAAACTTCCTCTCTCATTTCCTCTATATTCTAGCCCTCACTGAGACCTGGTTCCCCCGAATGACCCTGTGGTTTTATTGAGGGAGTGAGGGAATCGCGATATTCTTTGCTCCCCGTTGCTACTTCCAGATTCTCTAATGCCATCACACTTTGAGATTCATGCAATCAAAATTTATCATCTTAACCAAATTCTGGTAGACATTATCTATTGACCCCAAGACATTTTCTCTTCTTTCTCAATGAGTTCAGAGCCTGCTTGTTGCATTGACATAGTCTTCTTCACTATAACTTTCCCTCATATGAGGAGATTTCAACATATATGTTTATGTTCCCTCACTCTAACTTCACAGTCCCTCAATCTACTCAACTACTAGTCTACTCTCCTGTTCTACCACTACTGCACACAAAGGGATGGTCATAACTTTGATCTTGCCGTAGCCTACAAATACTCTACTTCCATGTTCAAGAACCCTGGAATTTCTTTATCTGAACATTATATTATAATCTTTCCATCTTTTTCCATTAATTATTCCTCCTAAACCTACTCTTTACCCTCACCATGATCTTAGTTCTTTACCATCACCACTGATATTGTTTTACTTTCCTCCCTTTACAATCTCTACCCCTTCATTCATTCTTTGGCTTGTAAAACTGCACCTCAAAACAAATTTGCTTATTATAGCTTAAGTTTGGTACACATCTAATCTTCTAGGGGGAGTGAAAAGGTACTTAATATACAATATGAATTAGGGTACTTATTTCCTACAAATAAAAGGAAATGCTAGTGCAACACCACAAACACACATTTGGTTTAAAAAAAGCTTTAGATAGGATTCAGGAATTTTACTTTATAACTACTATTAGAATATTGTTATGGTCCCAGGGCACCCCAGAAGTTTTCTGGGCACATCAAAGAACCTCTCCTTGAGAAACTAACCAGAGGACAGACAGGCCCTAGAGAGATATTGGAACCAGATTGGACTGAGCTAGCTTCACGACCCCCACCCTTCATTCTAGTCTCCCTCAACCCTGGGGAGATAAGATTATGAGTGGCTGCTTCCTTTGTGTCCTGAGGAGATAGCTTGGGAGATCTGCAGCCACCCCTCACCCAATTCCTCCAGCCACCACCAGTGGGGAATGGTCCTCCCTCACTAAAGGAACTTTCCACAGTCAGATGGTTACCCCATCAGTCCTCTATAAAAGTACCTGCCAGTCTCCTGCTCAAGGAGATTGGTATCTCAGAGCCACATGTTTTGTGCCATGCCTCTCTCCCCATGAGAAGTTCAAGGATTTCTTTCATGGTTTCCCTTCCCTTCCCCTTCCTCTAAATAAACTACCATCTTATTCTAACTGCTTTTTGTGTGCAAGAGGGTGTAATTCTTTTTTGTTTGTTTGTTTGTTTTGGATTTTTTGGCGGGGCAATGGGGGTTAAGTGACTTGGCCAGGGTCACACAGCTAGTAAGTGTCAAGTGTCTGAGGCCGGATTTGAACTCAGGTACTCCTGAATCCAGGGCCAGCACTTTAACCACTGCATCATCTAGTTGCCCCTGGGTGTAATTCTTTAAAGAGGAATTCCTAAGGACCCCAAACCCCTAACCCATTCCCAAACCCCCTACCCCATTTCTCCCCATGACAATATGCTGTGAGGCAGTAATTGAACCTCATAAGAACATAATGTGGTCTATATGATTGCTGATTAAGCATTTTATATTTCACCTAGGCTCTCTACAACTACCAACATATGCCTACTGGTAAAATGGATTGTGCTTGGGCCAATCCTCTTTGTGTTGACAGTAATATTCTCCTATAAAGAAACTCCTCTTGAAGTCAATTAGCTTCACACAATGGACACAGTACCTTGGGACCTCACAAAATCACAAGCCTGGACATGTCCACCTCAAAGTTAATGCTTAGTCCTCCCTCCAGGGAGGAAAAATGGAATTGAAAGCAAAGCTACTGAGACAAAGGGTGCCTCTTCATTTAACTGCAGCACCTTATCCTACTGGGGGTTTGGGATGGGGGTGGCATTGTGAATAAGAGACCACTCGGCCAGGTTATACACAAAAGTCAAGCAGACCCCAAAACTCCCATGCAGTTATCCAGACTCAAAAAGGATAAGTCTGAGCATGCTGCATGGCATCACTCTTTTTTTTTTCTTTTTTTTAAGTGAGGCAATTGGGTTAAGTGACTTGCCCAGGGTCACACAGCTAGTAAGTGTTAAGTGTCTGAGGCTGGATTTGAACTCAGGTACTCCTGACTCCAGGGCTGGTGCTCTATCCACTGCACCACCTAGCTGCCCTGACTCTTATAAGTTAATGCAAATTCTGCCACACACACTATCCTCCGTTCCCCCAGTGTCAAGAGAAATGGCCCTTCTTGATAAGACAAATGCCTCTACTTGCGTTCCTAATTTTATCCCCTCCTGTCTCTTTCAGGAGCTTGTACTCTTTATCTTACCTTCATTTTTTTTTTTTTTTTTGCTTTTAACTGGCTCTTTTCTTACGACCTAGAACTGTATTCCCCTCATCCTTAATTGAAACAATAAAAACAGGTGAAATTTCTATAGCACTTTTTTTTTTTTTGCTCAGGGCAATGAGGGTTAAGTGATTTGCCCAAGGTCACACAGCTAGTAAGTGTCAAGTGTCTGAGGCTGGATTTGAACTCAGGTTGTCCTGAATCCAAAGCCGGTGCTTTATCCACTGAGCCACCTAGCTGCCCCCTCTATAGCACTTTTATGTCTATAGTACTTTTATGCCAGTGAGCACTTTGGGATTATTAAAGTATTATCTCAGGGGTGGCTAGGTGGCGCAGTGGATAAAGCACCGGCCCTGGATTCAGGAGTTTCCTGAGTTCAAATCCGGCCTCAGACACGTTGACACTTACTAGCTGTGTGACCCTGGGCAAGTCACTTAACCCCCATTTGCCCTGCAAAAACAAAAACAAAACAAAAAAAAAGGTATTGTCTCTTCTTCTATTCAATCCTGGGCCAAATCATTGTCTATCTCCAATTTTTTTTTTTAATACAAGTATATGGTTGTGAGTCATTGGAATACCATTGTGGCAGAAGCAATATCCTAAACCCCTCCCCCCCATGCAGGTTAGTCTAGTTTTCCTTAAAAGGGAGATTCTTTTGGTTGGCTCAGGAGACTTAAGGGGCTCACTTCCTCATTATCTGAGTACAAAGCAGCCAAGAGGAACTCAAAGGGTGCATTTTTTGTGCTTGGCTGGTAAATCACAATGGCATACCCAGGCAAGAAACTTGACTAAGCTGAATCAACTCATCTTCAATGCTTATTCTTGTTTAGTATCTTTCATTTGCTGTGGCTAAGTAAATATCTCTCTGTAATTGTTGAATGTCTTGTGTCTTATATGATTCCAGAATTGAACCTAAACTACCAGAGGACTGACATGAGTCAGGCCCAACCCAAAACAACCACAGTCTCAAAAGAATCAAAATTGTGAGGGACCAAAGGGCAATGAAGAAGCCCATAGTGGGCACAAATAGACTGCAGTATCTTTCCAGTGATTGCCTGTGTTCAAGAAATGCCATATGAGATCTTTAAGAAATTTATGATCAGAGAAGGAAGTGACCACATATGTAACAAGACAAAGGCAACCCTAGTTTCTACTCTGGTACCTACAAAATGTAAAAAAGTACTAGAAAAGGTCTTTTACATATTAGCTACTCTTTTATATAGGATCTATGGAGAATATGGACAAAAATTACACAGATTGAAAAGATATATATTGTATATGTGCTCTTTATCTGAAGGGGAAATAGACACAATAATAATTTCACAGATCTATTTAGTATTTAATCATACAGATGCTCCTGAGGATTGCAAAGCACTTATACAGAGTATCTTATTTGATCTTCACATAGACCTATTAAATAGGAATTCCAGGCCCTATTATGCTCATTTTATAGATGAGGAAACTGAGGTTCAGAGATTTGCCTGTGGTCACTCAACTAGTGCCAAGCACTGTACTAAGTGCTTTACAAATACTATCCCATTTGATCCTCACAACTCTGTTGTGCATCTAATGATACGTGATATTATTATTCCCATTTTTACAGATGGGGAAACTGAGACAGAGGTCAAGGTGAATTGCTTAGGGTCACATAGCTAGTAAATGTCTGAGGCCAAATTTGAATTCAGGTCCTCCTGACTCCAGGTCCTGTGCTCTACTCTATACACTATGCCACCGAGCTGTCTACATGATCATGATAGACTTGCACACTGGGCTGAACTGAAAAAATAAGAAATTTAATAAGGATAAATATAAATGAGCACTTAGATATTAAAATTTTACTTCATAAGTATAAGATTGAGGAAATGCTATCAGTTGTTTGCCTAGAACAGATCTGGTGGTTTTGGTAGACTTTAGAGCCACCAGTATATAGTAAGGCAGCCATAAGCTAGTGCAATATTGAGCTACATTGAGAGGTTCAATTAGTTGGCACGTTTGTCAGTTCTACCTTCACAACATCTTTCACATGTGATTCCCTTATTTCCCCTCACACAGGCCACTGGCCTAGGTCAGACCTTTATAACCTCGCAGCTTGCTTATTGTGATAGCCTCCAATTTGGTCTTCCTGCCTGTAAAATTCAAAGGGCTCCTATTTCGTCTAAAGTCAAATACCAACTCTTCTGTTTGGCATTTAAAACCCTTCACAACCTGTGCCCTACCTACCTTTCTACTTTTTTGATATGTAACTCTCCTTCATGCACTTTACAATCCCAGTTAAACTGATCTTCCTTTTGCTTACACCATGATGTTCCATTTCTTGACTGTATGTTTTTCCACAAGCTACAGTTATCCTCCACGTCAAGGGGGTTAGGGGAATGGCACCCCTATGATCTTGAAAATTCCGCATAAAATTTTTTGACCCTCCTTTTGTACCAGAGAAAAAGTCTGAATTTTTTCTTTTTTCTTTCATGGAGGGGTTTTATAGTACCTTTATTATAAATTTGGGTTATTCTTGGTAATAGGCTCTGTGTCATCTGCTGCCTTTTTGTGTCATCTACAGCTTCTGCAAAACTCCCAAAAAATTCCCCATGTACATTCTTATGCCGATATGCAATATATCATAATCATTGATGGGGAAAGACAAGTGTGGAAGGGATAATTGTATTTTCCCATGCCTGGAATGCACTCCTTCCTCATGTTGCCTCTAAGAATCTTGATTCCTTCCAACCACTCAGTTCAGTCACCACCACCACCTACATGAGGCTAATCCTCCAGGCTGAAAGTGCCTCACTTCCCCCAAAAAAGTACCTTGGATTATTCTGTATATACTTACATATCCCAAGATAGAATGTCAGCTCTGTTAGGGATAGGGACCCTTTCATTTTGTCTTTGGTATTCCCAAGGCCTAGTACAGTGCCAGGCACCAGTACTTAATAAAATCTTGTTGATTGAGTAATCAGTAGGCAGTTGGGGTACTATGAAGGGTCTTTGAGTAGCAGAGTGATATGATCAGAACACTGCATTATGAAAAATTTGACAAGTAGGTTAAGGATAAATTGAGGGAAAAGATTAAGGACAGGGAATCAGTTAAGTGACTTTTACAATAGTGCAGATGGGAAGTGATGAGGGTCTGAACAAAGGTGGTGGCAGTAGGAGTGGAAAGAAGAGGATAGATATGATAAATGTGTGGAGGTATAATGAACAGACTTCGCAACTGATGGATTGGGGGAGGATGAAGTTTGAGGAAGAAGGAAGAATCAAAAATGATTGGGCCATCAACATTCCAGTTAGTGTTGACTAAGCTCAGAGAAGAGGTCTGGGTTTGGGTTGTTAATTTGAGAGTCAGCTACATAGAGCTGATTGTAGAAGCCTTGGCAGTGGATACAATCCTCATGGAAAAGAGTATATGATAATGATACGAAAGCTAATGGCAGAGCCTTGTGGGATAACCACACCTAGAAGTGCAAGAGAGGAAGAGGAACTAATGAAGAGACTATAAAGGAACAGTCAGAGATGAAGGCAAGAGAACCAAGAAAGAGCTGTGGTGGGGCAGCTAGGTGGTGCAGTGGATAGAGCACCGGCCCTGGATTCAGGAGGACCTGAGTTCAAATCTGATCTCAGACCCTTGACACTTACTAGCTGTGTGACCCTGGGCAAGTCACTTAGCCCCAATTGCCTCACCCAAAAAAAAAAACTTGTGGCAAAAACCAAGGGAGATAAAATATGAAGACAGAAAGGGTGGTTAACAATGTCAAATATTGGAAAGAGGCAAAAAAAGATGAGGACTGACAAGAGGCTATGGAATTTGTCAAATAAGAAGTTGCTGGTAACCTTAGAGAAAGCATTTTCCATAGGGTGGTAAATGTGGGCATGCATAGAGGAAGAGGCAATAGTAATGTTTACCCCAAGGTGTAATAGCACACTGAGGCACCTATTCCGGAATATAGCACCTGTGGTGCTATAAAAAAGCCTAAAGCAAGGCTATGGAGCCTTGAGGAAACAGTAGAGAATGAAGATGAATTAGGTAAGTGTTTGGTGTTTTTCTTTAGTTTAAAAGCTAAAGGGAGACAAAAGATGAAAAATAGGGTAAAAAGACTAGAGAGGTGAAGGTAAAGGATTTTGGGGGGGGACATTCCTAAGTGTATTTGTAAGCAAGAGAGGAACAGATTTGTGATAAGAAGAGATGGAAGTTGAGGGAGCGGGGGATTTAGAGATGAGGCAAACTCCCGAAGTTAATGGTCAAGAATGGATAAAGAGCGAGAGGGAAGGTTTAGGACTTGGCAGAGGAGACTCACTGCATCCCGAGATCATAAATGCAGAATAGATAGATTTAGAATTGGAAGGTGCCTCATAAAGTCATAAGAACTGACTTTCATTTTTCAGATAAGAAAACTGAAGCACAAAGAGGATGATGATGATATAAATAAATTATAAATAAATTTATATAGCATTTTAAGGTTTACAAAGCACTTTACAAATACTTTGTTTTATTAATTACAACAACCATGGGAAATATGATATTATTATCCTCATTTTATAAATGACGAAGATGAAACAGGAGGTTAAGTGACTTGCCCAGAGTCACACAGCTAGTAATGACCGAGGACAGATTTGAACTGAGTTTCCCCAACTATAGGTACTGTACCTATACCCACTGTGCCACCCAGCTGACTAGTTTAAATTGACTTTCTCAGTGTCACACAGATAGTAATAGAACTGGATTTAAACACAGCTCCTCTGAATTCCAAATTTGGCAATCTCTCCATCATAAAAACAAAGCAAAAAACCAGGACAAAGACTGGAGAGGGGGCTTTGAGGAATTTGTCTGAAGGGAAATAAAGGAATCTGAATTAGAGTAGCTTCAAGTGCAGTAAAATTAGAATTAACATCATCCACTAAGAGAGAATAGCAAGGTGTGATAGAAAGCCGGTACTTTAAATACTTTGACAGATTGACAGTTGTATGTATGCATGTAAGTACACTCTATCCACTGATTAAGATGGCAATTCTTTCATGCCTTCTCATGCTTGGATGATTCTTATGAAATCTTTCTGTAAATTCTCCTTAAAGGTTCTGCCCAATATGCCAGAGGTCTTACTTTGGTTCTATTAATATTTGTTATGTCCCAGTCAGCACTTGCAGTTACCCACCTGTCATCCCTCACTCTTGCTACATGACCAACATACCTTCTTTTCTGTTTGTTTTTTTGTTTTGTTTGTTATTGAGGGCAATGAGGGTTAGTGACTTGCCAGGGTCACACAGCTAGTTAAGTGTCCAAGTGTCTGAGGCTGGGATTTGAAGCTCAGGGCCTCCTGAATCCAAGGCCAGTGCTTATCCACTGTGCCACCTAGCTGCCCCCATACCTCCTTTTCTATTCGCAAAATCTCCATGATGATAGATTTATTCCATTTCTTGAATGTAAGTCATTATTGGTAATGCTGTATCCTACTTACACCTACCATATAGCTGTCCCAATACTCTTTGGGTAACTCACCATTTAATTATTTTGATATCATGCTATTTTATGATTCATAACATTACTGGTAGTAGATTGGTATTAAAATGTTTGTTTTGTGGCAGTAAACAGCCCAGGATCATTGAAAGCCCTGCACAATATCCATACAGGTATCTTTTCCTATGTAATTATGGGCCCAGTAACATGTATATTACATGTTGTTGTATATGTGCACACGATATACATATACACAGGTATATATACAGATCACATGTAAACATGCACATACATACTATGGACTGACTATCCAGTTGCTTTTCATAATTTGGGAACAGGCATCCTTCATCTACTTTCAGTGGACTTTTATCACATCTTTCCAGTGCAGACCTATACTTTTGGGGAGCCAATAAGGATAAATAAAAGGATTGCTTTGTAGCAGTAGGGGCCCAGTTGAGAGCTGGATAGCACAGATTTATAGTGGGACATCTGGTTTCATGAATTCCTCCAGTAGCATTTCTGTATCAGATTGAAGAAGGGCAGAACTGATAGAATTATGTACCACTGGGTAACTGGGAAGGACAAAGGAGTAAGGGACTCAAAGGTAGAGAAAAAAGCACTTTAAAACGTATGACTTACAGGGCCAAGACTAGAAGAGAGGGAAGCAAAACTGAAGTAGAGGTGATGACTGGAGAACAGAAGGATTAATTGACTAGAGCCATGGTGAGGGTGGAGAGCAGGTTAGGAGGGTGGCATTTGGGAGAGTTACTACAAGAGGTCTGGTCAGAGAGGGAACTTCAGTTATATTGTCACACATCCTGGTTCAGCAAGGCCTCACAATAATCCTGTAGTCATTACAATATTAGCTATTTTAGAGGATGCAAAACTGAGGCCAGAATGGAAGTCAACCGAGAGTTCCAACCAAAGGACTCTGGCAAGTATAATTCTTAATTCTTGCCCCTAGCCAACCTTGGCTAGTTTTCTGGGCTAGACCTAGACACCTAGACTGTGTCCCTAAGGGAGAAGGGCAGCAGCCCAGGGTATAATTAAGAAATAAAAGATTGGAATAAAGATAAACTAGTAGGAAATGATGTCATTTGGGGCACCCTCTTGGAAGTGAACTTGTATGAAGTATTCTGACGTAACAAGGACACCCTGTAGAAGTTAAGGTAACCAGGGATCCCTGGCTTCAATCCTTTATCTTTTTTTTTTTTTTTTTTTGCTGGACAAAGCGGGTTAAGTGACTTCCCAGGGTCACAACAGCTAGTAAGTGTTAAGTGTCTGAGGCTGATTTGAACTCAGGTACTTCCTGAATCCAGGCCAGCGCTTTAAAATCCACTGCGCCATCTAGCTGCCCCTATCCTTATCTTATAAGACCCAACCAGGGCAGCTAGGGCACAGTGGGATAGAGCACCAGCCCTGATTCAGGAGGACTTGAGTTCAAATCCGGTCTCAGACACTTAACACTAGCTGTGTGACCCTGGGCAAGTCACTTAACCCCAATTGCCCCACCAAAAAAAAAGATCCAACCAACCCTCCTCATTCCTAGACTCCCTAGTCCACACCATACAAGAGCTGTGTAAACCATCTTCTCCCCTCCCTGTGTCTTTTTTTGATAGTTCCAGAAGGTAGACAGCTTCTCTGTGCCCATGTACAGCCTACCCTGAAGTCATTACTCTTGGAATCCTAACAACAAAGAATGTCAGAGCTTGGAAAGGCCCTTAGGCACGATCTAGTCCCATTGCCTCATTTACACATGGGGAGCTGGGCTGAGAAAGAGCAAGTGATTTGCTCAAGATCATACAGCTAGTCAGCTGCAGTCAGAACTAGAACTCCGATTTCCTGACTTTTTTCTTTTTTGGGGTAGTATTTTATTTTATTTTATTTTATTTTTTATGTGGGCAATGAGGGTTAAGTGGACTTGCCCAGGGTCACACAGCTAGCAAGTGTCAAGTGTCTGAGGCCCAGATTTGAACTCAGGTCCTCCTGAATCCAGGGCCTGTGATTTATCTACTGTACCACCTAGCTGAAACCCCCCCCCCAGCTTTTTTCAAAGGAAGGCATCATGTAATGCTGACTCTAGTTCTTCCCAAGACTTCCAAGGATTCAGGGGTTATAGCCTAAGAAATGAATGTCCCTGTAAGTCATTCACATTTGATCATTCACCCTCCCCCACCTTGGGCTCTCTGATTGCCCATCAGCCTGGACTCTCATATTTTTCCTTTTATTTGGCTTCCAGATTTCCTATAGACATTTGAATAGTTCATCTTCAGTTGCTCTTCTGTGACCTTTCACTTCTTTCTGGACCCCTGATGTCTCCAAGCCCCACTCTGCCCCTGCTGGACCAGCAGTGTAGTCTGTCTTTACTCTTACTCTTCCTCTGTCTATACTCCTTCCTGTCAACTATGCCAATTTTTCAAACCTGAGGGAGCCCCCAAACCTTGGAGAACCTACACCTGAAAAGGCCACATCCCAAGTGCCTGCATCTAAAAGGGGCCCACATTGATAGTTTGGGGAGATTCTACGTTCTAAGCCCCCTTACCTGAGGTTGTCCCCTCAACCCTCAGGTTCCCAAATCCCCAGTCTCCATACCTGAGGGAGCACCATATCCCTGATTTCCCCACATCTCAGTAAGTTTAACGTCCCATATCTCTTAAGTCTTCATGCCTAAGATGGTTCTATTTCTGAGAACCCCACAACCAAGGAGTTCTATACCCCAGAGTCCTCTTATAGGTCAAAAACAAAAGGGTTTATTAATCCTTAGTGTGTAAGAAGTCACTTAAGATAATGTACAGGGGTCGTCATTTAGTGCTGAGGATGAGACTCCCAGGTTAACAAATGAGTCACTTTTTTCTTCCTATATTGCTTTTAAAGAAAGACTGAAAAGACTTTTTTTTTTTAAAGAACCTGATCTGGCAGCTCTCTTAGTGAGAAAACTAAATTGAAAGACGGCTCTTTTCACCCAGGAGCAGAGAGAAGCTTCTAGCCAAAACAACTTTGGGAGCAGAAGGAATGGGGTCAGAGGGAGCTGCCAGGCCCAGCTCCTTCTGTGGGCAGTTTTACAGCTCAGGTTGGGGGAGGAGTGGAAAGGGAAATATCTTTGCCACCCCTCTCTACCTGAGGACAAAAGCAAGGACCCCCCTCCCCAACCCTGATTCCGAATGTAGGAAACATCACCTTTAGAAGCATGGAGTGAATCAGTCACAGCAGTAAGTTGTGGTTTTGCTCTTTATCTTGGCCAATGTACAGTTTAATCTAACAATATAACAACCTAATACCCTGTCCCCCATCCCTGCTTCCCCCAACCCTCATCCCTGCTCCCCTACCCCTTGCCCATTTAGCTCCTCCCTCTGCAAACTGGAAACAGAAAGATCACTGTACACTCTAGGTGTATAGGAGTCAGATTCAATGCTCTTTCCCTTGAAGACCCCAGAAGTAGCCTGACTTGCCTAGGGGTTCCTGAGACTGAGGAGAAGGTATTTGGTGGAAGTCTGAGACAGTCTGGAACTGAGAGGGGACGTCCTGAAGAAAATTAACTCCTGATATCTCCATCAGCTTGAGTCTGTACTTCCTGGGCATTAGCCTATCTCAGGAAGTCTAAGCAGCACTGATGTTGGTGCCTCGTGAGAGGACCCTTTGATGCCCAGGAGGTATTCAGATCAGAGTGGGGGGGGTCCCTCAAATGGGACCATGCCCTCTGGGAGAGATGCTCTTTGTGAGGGGCTCTTTAGCCAGAGTCCATGGAAAGGGAAAGTAGAAAAGGCCTGAAGCACTACCCGTCCTCCAAGAGCAAAATTGTAACAAACTGCTCTTAGCTCGCAGCTCCCACCTCATTAATGGTTGGGAAGTAGGATGCTGATGGAAAAGAGAGGCCCACATGACTCAGCCTTGACCATGAGAGGCGGTGGGTGGCTGGAGGGGTGATGCTGCTACCTGCAGCCAACAGGATTCCACAACCATGTCCTCCTACTGTTTGTAGACCACATTGTTGGCAGAATCAATGAGAGGATGCTGATGGGACTCAACCTGGTGGGTACACAACAGGTTGGGGGAGTAGATTCTGGATCCATGGAGTTCATAAGAGTCTGAATGACAGCATGGTTGGTGGGCTCCAGGTGAGATCGAAGGGGAAACTCACAGAGTCCTTCACAGTGGAAGGCCTCATATTCTAAGGGCGCAATGATCCAGTCATCCCAGCCCATGTCCTTGAAGTTGACATGCAGTGCCTTTCGACTGCAACGGGCCTTGGGATTCTTGCTGGGTCGCTTACCCTGACGTGTTGTGAGTGGGGCCCGCCGTTTCCGACGCTGACTGAATAGGTATTCATACACAGTCTTATCATCTTGGCCAGAGCGAGCCTTAATTTCATTGAAGAACAAATCACGTTTCTTAGTGCGGCCAAACACCAGAAACAAGGCCTTCTCATGGACCTGACGGGCAACTCGGTCAAAGCCCACACTGCGTAGGTCCATGACACGGCCCCGATCCCAGGCCTCCAACTCCAAGCACAGCTGAGCAGAGTTCTTAAAATTTCGAAAGAGCTTCCAGATGTCAAATACTTCCCAACGGGGGCTATCCAGACCTGGCACAGAACGTACATCAAGCAAGATGCCCGGTTGCCGGCCACGGGACAGCTAGACAACTTCAGCTGGGCTGGCCTTCCAGGGATAGATGGCTTTGACCCATGCTGAGGGCTTTTTTCCTTAGGGAATCCGTAATTCAGCTCCCTACTATCCATCTTTTTCCAGAGCACTGATGTCAAACACATACCTTTGCTTCCTGGACTGCAGGGCCTCGTCATCTAGAGAGAAAGAAACAGGATCATTCTTGATACTTCCTACAAAAATAATCTCTGTAGTGTACAGGGGTAGGGGCTACTAAATCTAAAAAAACTCCTTCAACATCTTCTCTACCAGAACAGGGGTTGGGACCCCACATTCTAAGAGTGTACAAAGGAAGAAAATTTACCAAGTAACAAATACCTTAGCATATCCATTGTGGGCATTTAGATGCAAGCAAATGTGTGATGGTATCTGTGTAAGCACATTCTATACTCAGGGTATGCATGTATCCTGGGAGACAGAGACAGAGAGAATGTATAACTGTATTGAAGCCAATATCCTGCCTGTGTGAACTGTATGTGTTATATTCATCGGATGAGTGAATATGTCTTTATAGATGACTGTTCAAAGGATATCCATCTACAAAAGAGTTTCAGTATATGTCAGAATGAGTGTGTTATCCTTCCTAAATACCAATTTGCCACCGGGGAATATTCATATGTTGGCTCAGAAGGTGACTAATTGGACTTTTAAACTCTTCATCTCCCCTCCCTGAGCGACTTCAGTGCTAGGGGACATGGGGACTTACTTTATGAGTCCTGAAGGAATCACAGCTTTCCCTGACTGGGCACATAGCCAGGCTACCTCCCCCACCCCAACCAGGCTTGCTGCCACTGAGCCTGGCTCAGCCTCACCCCCTCCCCCAACATCAAGTGCTTAGTGAGTATGTTCTTCCCCCTTGACCAGACTTCTCCCAGAAGGCACTTAAGTAGAAGTTCTAAGAATTATAGAATTTTAGAAACTCACAGATGAAAAGGATCTTGGAAACCATCTAGTACAACCCCTTATTTTTTTTTTAGATGGGGACAAACCAAGACCCAAAAAAGTAAGTCACCTGTATGAGGCCATAAGAGAGTTAAGCGGCAAGACTGAAACAAGATCTTGAACACTATGGTTGCAAAAAGTGAGGAGAGCCTATGTTCTCCTGGGTTATGAAAGTACCAAACCATTTAGTTTTGTTTAGGAGAGTATTCATGGATGGTATTCTTCTGCCACCCCATCCCCCAGCTGATATTCCACCTCCTCTACAATGAATCCCCTGTTCCCCTCAATATGCCCCCCACACACCTCTAATCTACCTTCATCTAGAACTAAGGGAGGAGAGTCCATGCAAATGAAGAACAAGGAACCGAGAAACAGGATACCTGAGTTCTCATCCAAGATCATGCAAATAATTCACTGTGGCCTTCAGCAAGTCTCTCACCCTGTCGGAACTTCAGTTTTCTCATCTGTAAACTGATGGACCTAGACTGGATGAACCCTAGGGTCCCCTCCTGCTCTTTCATCCTACAATTAGATGTCCCTAGTGCATGTCGCCCACACAGCCAGATGCACAACAATTCAAGAGGTAACCTCTGGCATGTGTAACTGGTGCACTGGGAGATGAACACACTCCCTTAGACATCCCTCCTTGGCCTGGGGTCAACATTGCCTCTCACCTTGCCCTTTGTCTATGAAGCTGGTGATGGTGTTGGCCAGCCCAGCTTCCAGCTTCACGCTGCCATTGACTCCCTTCCTATCAGCATCCGATAGCGTCCTGTACAGGGAGAGCATGTACTCATGGGGCGTGACTGGGGGCGGTCGGAATGGTTCCTTGGGCTCGCTTGGGGGCCCCGGCTCCTTGGCCTTTTTCAGTAGGAAGGTACTGGAACTGGGGCCACCCTTTGGAGGAACCTTGGCACCAGGGTGCTGCCCTTTGGGGGTCACAGTCCGAGCTCCCGCCTGCCTTGCCTGGGGGAATTCTGGCTTGGGCTCAGGACCTCCGGTTCTCGAGGGCATCTTTTTGGGCTGATCCTTCTTGGGTAGTAGGCCTCCAGCTTGGCTGGCGCTGCCCTTTGCCCTGGCATTAGTGGCTGCCCCATTGAAGCCATGTCCCCCCGGCCTGAAGCTGCCTCTGGCCGGGGGGGAACGCTCCTTGGCTTCTGCCTTGGCCAATCCCGGTCTGGACCCTGAGGTTCTCTGTGACAGGTCTGGGGCACTCAGAACAGTGCTGATAAGATCTAGGTCCAACCAAGTCAGGTGCCAGAGCAAGAAAGCGAGGAGTCTTGGAAGTTTCATCCTCTAACCTGCCGCTGAATGGCACCAAAGAGAACAGCGGCGAAGGTACCTCTGGTTTGGCAGGAGAAACCATGAAAAGAACGAAACCTCAAAGACAGCAGCAGCAGCAGCGGCAGCGGCAGCGACAACGGCAGCAGCAGCAGCAGCAGCAGCAGCGGGAAGGGCTTTCTCCTCAGTCTGAGACTCTTTAAATCTGCCCCTTGCGCGTCTGTATCCAGTCCCATAGTGGAAACGCTCTTGTAACCAGACGTGCGCCCGTCTTCAGTCAGCAGCTGAAAATAACTCGTTCTTGAAAGGAGAAAGCCGACCGCCCCTTTTCTCCTGCAGGACTGACGGAGGGTTTGAAGGAGGCTTGTTTTAAGTCTGAAGGTTTTTTCCAAGAAGGAAGAATGGCGTAATGCTGCCTCTGGGCTCCAGTTTTTTTTTTTTTAACTTTTGAATCCTTTCCAGTGAAAATATTTCACACACACACACACACACACACACACACACACGCACACACACACACACACACATACACACACACACACACACACACACACACACACACACACAGGCCTGCAGGTGCTCAGTGAAAAAAAAATCTTTTACAAACCTGAACTCAGGAATTGGAAACGGAATTCCAACAAAAACCAATTTAATTACTCTCTGATGTCATGCTGTCTAAACTAATTTAAGTACGATATATTTATGTGAAAGAAAAAAAAAGTCGTCTCTGCCCTTTCACGGACTGTGACTCACACAGGGGATTGGGGGTGGGGGATGGCTCAGTGGGACCCTCATGCCAAGGGCTGTCCTAGAGCCTTGGGAGGAGCACGGGGCCTCCACCTCGGCTGTGCAGATCCAGCCCCTTCCAGAGGAGAAAGCAATTCCCGGGTCTTAAGCCACACCACCAAGGGGGGGGGGGGGGGGGGAGCGTTCTGGGTTTTCAAAGTCAAGTCCTTGGAGTGTTTTTAAAGTAGTTACAACCCAGCCTCTGAGTCTGGGGCCTAACGGAGGGGGCACGTAACAGAGTCAGCAGTATTTACCAACAGCTCCTTTTATTTTAATAAACTTGTGGTGACCTGGAGACAGATACGCCCTCTTCTATTCCACAAGAAAAAGCTTAAAGGATGCTCAGACCCCAGAATATCACCCTGTGCATGCTACCCCTGCAGACCCCACTCCCTCAGGGGACATAGGTGCAGATGGTTTGCAGAGGTTGCTCCCAAGTTTCCTACCCGTTAGCGCACTTGATCGCCCTTCGTTAGGGATCGGGATTTGCCCAGCCCTGGAGCGCAGTGACCCCTGCAGGACAAGGGAAACTTTCAACCACGTAGTCTGAGGTGCCCTCCTTAAATTTACGGGGGGAATTCAGGTGCTTTTTTAAAATGCCAAATCAAAAACAGGAAGTTTCCTGAAAGCCTTAGGCCGACATTGGCAGGACACTACAGTCTGGCAGGGGCAGGGAAGCTAATGAAGAAGAAAAGGTTTATTTAGTCTGGGTGTGATGATATAATGACGATGATATAAAGATAGCTGGCATTTATACTGGCTCTCTAAGGTTTGCAAGCACCCTTTAATATCAGTTTAACCTTAAATTCACATTCTAGGAGGTAGGTGCTATTATTACTTCCATTTTACAGATGGGGAAAATGAGGTAGGTAGACATTAAGTGACTTGCCCAGGGTCGCAAAAGTAGTCAATGTCTGATGCTTTATCCACTGCACCACCTAGCCACCCCCAGGAATTCATTGATTTTCAAAAGTCATCCAAAGCCAGTTTTAGTTCAAGCTTCTGGGCTTTTAGACAGAGGAAGTGAAAGCCAGAGAAGCTATAGCAAGTCTAGGAAAGAAAAGAAGAATGATTCTACTCATACCATCCCAACTTCAAATTGTCCTTGGAGAAATGAGTCTTCCACTGTCATTGCCAGAAAGATCTAGGAAATAAGCTTCTTTAGATCCTAAGGTTTAGGAAAAGTAAAACCTGTCTCTAGGAATACCCAGTACTCACTGGTCCAGCTATAGCAATGAACATCAGAAGACCTGGGTCCTAGAAACAAGGCTTAATGATGTGACACTTGCCCTAGCCCTTGGTAGCAAATGGGGCCAATGGTGAACAAAAGAGCTGTGAAGCCTTGGAATAAGACTGGGATAAGTGAGACTTCAGGACAAAGGCTGCAGGAACTCCAAAGGAGAAAAGCTAAGTTAAGAAAGCTGTAGAACTCATAGAGTTCACTGTATGTAGAGTTCTCTGAGACTCCTTGAAGACAATCCTGTCACCCCCTCCAATGCAGGGGAATCCTGGAGACACTGAACACATTCAAAACATAGGACATTATCAGTGAGGAGGGGGCTTTCCGGGATGGGGAGGGGGAGAGAAGAGAAGGCCTGGGGACAGGGTGGGAGGCACTCTCAGGGGAAATGCCCAAGGGACACATTTGGCTCTTAAAAAGGTGACTAATCACTTCTGTCCCCTTTGGTAATTGCAACCAGATGCTGCCTCTGGCAGTGCCGACATCTTTAATTGCTGGGACCCAGAGCCCTGGTCCCCCCTCCCCTGTCTCCCCCTACGTCTCCCTTATATGTCAACAATATTAATGTCTAACTCTAGGCAGAGTATGGGAGCCATGGGAAGCAGTCACTCTGTCTGAAATTCAAGGCGTGAAAATAATAGCAAGTTCTTACATTTGGTTTTTCTATTAATAAATTTTGTCTTAAAGCAGACAACAAAAACAAGCAAAACAAAATATAAAACCTTGCAAAAAGTTAATCAAAACAACACCAGAATCTGATTGCAGATGTTTATACTTGCAAGTGTTTGCTTTTATTATTTGTTTGTTAAAAGAAAAGAAGGTGGTGCTTTGACAAGGTAGTACCACCATTCCTACTGCATTAAACCTCAGCTTTATTGCTATTTAAGACTGTCTTCCACTTAGATAGCTACCATCAGGGAGTATGTTGTTCTTTTGTAGAAAAGCTTTTTTGTAGAAAACTTTTCATTTTATAGAACATTGCCTATTAATGGTTTCATTTTAATCTCACAATATCCCTGTGATTTAGGAAGGGCAGGGATTATCATGCCCATTTTATATAGGAGGAAACAGAGGCTAAAATTTTACTAAAAAGTCTAGCTGGTTATCTATCTATAAAGACACTAAGGTGCTTCTGCCCTTGTCAATTATCTTAGGTCAGCATAAGGTAGAAACACCTGGAATAGAAAACGTGCCCTTTAAGAGATTCAATCTATCAATCAACAAGTATTTATTATTTATTTATTTATTTATTTATTTTTTAGTGAGGCAATTGGGGTTAAGCGACTTGCCCAGGGTCACACAGCTAGTAAGTGTCAAGTGTCTGAGGCCAGATTTGAACTCAGGTACTCCTGATTCCAGGGCCAGTGCTCCATCCACTGCGCCACCTAGCTGCCCCAACAAGTATTTATTAATAATGACTATCGACATTTACATAGTGTTTTAAAGTTTGTGAAGCACATTAATACACTTTCTAATTTGAGCCTCAACAACATTATTAGGTGGGTACTATTATTCCCATTTTAAAGATAAGAAAATTGAGGCTAAGAGAGGTAGTGCCTTGTCCATGGCCACATAGCTAATTAATATCAGAGGCAGGATTTGAATCTGTTTCTGACTTCAAATCCAACACTATCCTATGAGATTCCACGTTTTCTGATTGAACAGCTCTTTGTACACAGTTTTGTGCAACTGAAAATTATGTCAAAAAAAGAAAATTAATGAAAACTAGTTTTCACTCTTTTTTTTTGTTTGTTAGTTTTTGCAGAGCAATGAGGGTTAAGTGACTTGCCCCAAGATTCACACAGCTAGTAAGTGTTCAAGTGATCTGAGGATAGATTTTGAACTCAGGTCCTTCTGTATTCAGAGCTTGGTGCTTCAGCCACTGCGCATCTAGTCCCCCTAGTATTCACTCTTTTTTTTTAATTAATAAAGTTTTTTAATTTTTTTTTCCGTTACATGGAAAGATAGTTCTCAACTTTGTTTATACAAGCTTTACAATTTCAGATTTTTCTCCCTCCCTCCCCTCCCTCCCCTCCCCCTCCCCTAGACAGCAGGTATCTGATATAGGTTATATTTATTATATTTATATACACACACATAATACCTTTAATCCTATTTCTGCATTAGTCATGTTATAAGAGTAAAAAAATTCAGAGCAATGATGGATAACCTCTAAATAGAAAATAACAACATCCTGCAAAAAAACAAATGAAATAGTATGGTTCATTTAGCAGTCTATACGCCCCCCACAGTTCTTCTTTTTTTTTTTTTTCTGGATGTGGAGATCCTCTTCCATCACGAGTTCCCTGGAAACTCTTCTGTGCCATTGCTATTGGTGAGAAGATATAGTCCCTTCACAGTAGATCATACACTCAATGTTGAGGTTAGTATTCACTCTTAATGAGTTTATAATCACTCAGCAAAGTTGCAGAATAGAAAATAAACCCACAACAATCATCAAGCATTTCTATATACTACCAATTAAACCCAGCAGCAAGAGATAGAAAAAAGATTCCATTTTAAAATATCCATGGGACAATTTAAATACTTGGGAGTCTACCTGCCAAGACCAACCTAGGAATTATTTTAACACAATTACAAAATACTTTTCAAAAATATACAAATCTAAAAAAACTGGAGAAATATTAATTGCTCATGGATAGGGCTGAGGACAACAAAATAAAAATGACCTATTCCACCTAAGTTAATTTATGTATTCAGTGTCATACCAATCAAACTACCAAAGAATTATTTTATAGAGCTAAAAAATATAGTAAGAAAATTCATCTGGAATAACAAAAGATCAAGAATATCAAAGGAATCAATGAAAAAATTTGAAGGAAGGTGCCCTAGCAGTTCCAGATTTCAAACTATATTACAAAGTGGTAGTCATCAAAACAATCTAGTACTGGCTAAGAAACAGAGTGGTGGATCAGTGGAATAGGATACACAATATACAATACTAAATGGCCATCATAATCTAGTGTTTGATAAGCCAAAGATCCAACCTTTTGGGGTAAAACTCAACATTTAACGAAAATTGTTGGAAAAACTGGAAAACAGTTCATCAGAAACTAGGTATAGACCAGCACCTCACACTGTATACTAAGATTAGGTCAAAATGGATATATGATTTAGATCTAAAGGGTGATAACATAAACAAATTAAGGGAGCACAGGAAAATATACCTAGCACATCTATGAATAAGGGGAGATTTAATGACCAAACAAGAGATAGAGAGCATCCCAGGATATAAAATGGATAATTTTGATTACAGGAAATAAAAATCTTTTGCACAAACAAAACTAATATAGTCAAAATTAAAAGGAAAACAAAACTGGGAGGAAATTTTTACTGCAAGTTTCTCTGATAAAAGCCTCATTTCTCAAATATTTAGAGAACTGACCAAATTGATAAGAATGACTCATTCCCCACTTGATAAATGGTCAAAGGCTATGAACAAGCAGTTTTCAGAAGAAGAAATCAAAGCTATCAACAATCCATGAAAAATGTTCTAAATCACTACTGGTTAGAGAAATGCAAATTAAAATAACTCTGAGATACTGCCTCACACCTATCATATTGGCTAACATAACAGAAAAGGAAAATGACAAATGTTAGAGGGGATGTAGAAAAAAAATTGCAACAGTAATGCACTATTGGTGGAGTTGTGAACTAGGCCAAACATTGTGGAGAACAATTTGGAACTATGCCCACAGGCTATAAAACTAAGCATACCATTTGACCCAGCAATACCAAAGGGATTAAAGAAAAAGAAAAAGGACCTATTTTTACAAAAATATTTACAGAAACTTTTTTTTGTAGTAGCTAAGAATTGGAAATAGAGGGGATACCCATCAATTGGGAAATGGCTGAACAAGTTGTAGTATATGATTGTGATGGAATAATATTGTGCTATAAGAAATAAGGAGCAGGGTGGCTTCAGAAAAACCTGGGAAGACATATGAACCGATGTAAAACTAAGTGAGCAAAACCAGGAAAACACTGTACACAGTAACAGCAATATTGTAAGGATGATCCATTGTGAAAAATTTATTTACTCTGATTAAGACAATGACCCAAGATAATTTCAAAGGATTCATGATGAAAAGTGCTATCCACCTCCAGAGATAAACTCTAAATGCAAATTGAAGCAAACTTTTTTTTTACTCTTTCATTTTTATTGTTTTCTTTTGCAACTTGTCTAATATGGAAATGGTTTTGCATGACTTCGCATGTATAATCAATATCAAATTGCTTGACTTCTCAAGGCAGGGAGAGTGGTAGAAGGAAGAGAAATAATTTGAAACTCAAAGTTTTAAAAACATAATTGTTTTAAAAAATTTAAACAGAAACAAAAACATAAAAATAAAAAAAATAAAATAAATGTACAGGGGCAACTAGGTGCAGTGGATAAAGTATGGGCCCTGGATTCAGGAGGACCTGAGTTCAAATCCAGCCTTAGACACTTGACACTAGGTGTGTGACCCTGGGCAAGTCAATTAACCCTCATTGCCCTGCCCCCCCCCCAAATTTACATGTAATTGGGAAATACCTAATGAAATAAAAATGATTTTTTAAAAAGTTTACAATATAGTTGAGGAAACAAAAACTAAGAGATGTAACCCATGGCATATCACCCCCAAACTCTTAGGGTGCAAAAAAAAATTTAGGATTCAATCTTGGAAAGAGCCCCTCCTCCCAAATTGCTAACTTTTTTTAGCTAATTTTATCTTCCTCCAGAGATGCCTCTGAGAAAATTGATCATACCTTCTATCTATGTCTCCACATATGTGGATAAAAGAGTTCCCAAGTCCTATTCAAGCGTTCAAGGTAACATTGCACATCAGATACAGGACATTCTTTATTCCACCTCATGGGAACTGCAAAAACAACAACCAAAAACCACATAGAGGGCCCACAGTAACCCAAAACAATCCCTACCATCTTTCTTCCTCTCTGAAGCATACCACCTTCCCCCAGGCCTCCAAAGTCCTTCCAACTTAAGCACCACCCTGTACTTTATACTCCACTTAGAAGGGAAATAATCATATGGTTATTAAGCCAGCAAGCTCCATGATATTTTGGTGAGTCCCAAGACTCCCCTCCTGAATTGCTCAAAGTAATAGAGGAGGACTTCAGGCTTTTTACTCCCCTGTGTCATGGTTTTCATACCTTGCTGAGCCTCTAGTTTCACATGCAAAAGCCTATTCTCTCTAGTGCAGCCCAGGGGCTCCCTGACTCTCTCCAAAAGGCTGGATTCCAAGCATCTTCCTCTCCAAAAGACTGTTATTGCCTAGTAACTCTCCTCTCTTTAGAAAGTTTGATCCCTCAATTCTTTAACTTAGGGTTGCTAGAGGGGCAACCATGAGTCTAACACTGACCAGGAACTCTTTCTTTCTCTAATAGGCTATATCACCAAACTTTAATTTTGGGGTCCAAGATTTCTTCTTTCAACCATCTGGCTACTGCCCCTAAGGCAGCCATTAGCAGCTTCTAGGTGGGGGAGATCATCATCAACCTCTTGGTCACTTATGTTTGCTACTCTCACAGACAAAGGGTGACTTTGCAATTGATCTGCTTTTTTAAATATAGGCCCAGGGGAAAAAAGGGAGGTAGCTCTTCCCAACATTAGTACAAGTCAACCAATCCATTCTCAATTACTGAGGCTGATCCTTCATGAGGCACCAAGGAAAATATTCATATACTTCATAAAGAGATGTGAAGTCCTGTAAGGGGCTAAAATTCTAGCTATATTATCTAAAATCTAATGAGTGGTCGCCAATAAATTATAAGCTCTAGCAAGAGTATTTAAGTGTTTAAGTATTTATTAAAGAGCATTAGGATCAGAGAGAAAGGTAAAAATCTAACTATTTCTAAGAGACCCCATCATCCAACCTGCCATGGTGAGGTCAGGAACCAAAAGAGAAAGAACCCCTCCGCCAGTGTCTGCTTCCTACTTTGTGTCCTCCTCCTAGAAATGGGAGGCTCCTCACATTGATTGGCTGGTAGTTTTGATAGACAGTACCCATGAGCCACTTCCTAACGCCAAGGACCTTGACCACATGGCTTGCCCTCAGATGCCTTCTCCTCATGGCGGAGCTTTCCTACAGTAACTCTTCAGCCGGTGGCATCATTGCAATCGTTACAGTCCCAAAGGCTGACCTCTCCATGAGCTCATCAAGTTGACCAGAGAACTCTTTCAATCAATACTTTACACATATGAAACAGACATTAAGCAATACAGGCAACAAGTGTTAAACTGTGAGGTATAATAGTGCTTTAAGAATTCATAAGGAAGTTAAGATATGGAGAACTGAAGCGATCAGGGATGGCTTCGTGGAACACTGTACCATGGAAAGTACATGGGATTTGGAACAAAGTTAGCTGCTTTTTGCAGATGATATAAAATAGTTTACTTAGGGAACCATAGAAAGTCAACCAAAAAACTAACTGAAACAATTAAAAACCAGTAAAGTAGCAGTATATAAAATAAGCCATCAAAATCATCATCCTTGGGGGTGGCTAGGTGGCGCAGTGGATAAAGCACAGGCCCTGAATTCAGGAGTACCTGAGTTCAAATCCGGTCTCAGATACTTGACACTTACTAGCTGTGTGACCCTGGGCAAGTCACTTTACCCCCATTGCCCCGCAAAAAAAAAAAAAATCATCATCTTTTCTGAACATCACCAAAAAACCCAGTACGAAAAGACAGAAAAATAAATTATATTCAAAATAACTGCCAAATGTATCAAATATTGTGACATATGAAAAATTCAATAGATATAGTTTCTGAATAATTATTTTTATTAATCATGTTAGCATATAACTAATAAAAGGGGTCAGTGGCACTCTTGAATGCCAAAGACCCCTTATAGAACCACTCAATATGAATATGCCCTTAGAAGAATGGGTGTTCCTGAGGGTGACAATCAATTCTGATTGGTTAAGATTAATGAGAAGATGAATATTATAATGAAAGGTGGTCTTCTAATGAAGGACTGGAGAACATGATTCCCCTCAATCAGTCTTGGACAAAGAGACTTATCTCTTATCTAGACGACCCCACTAAGGGAAATATCTAGAAGATATATGCAGGATAAACTGGGGGGGGGTCAATAAGCAAGGCACTAAAATTTAGGAGGACTGGGGAAGACTTCTTAAAGAAGGTGGGACTTTAGCTGAGACTTGAAGGAAGTCAGGGTGGAGATGAGGAGGGAGAGAGTTCCAGACATGAAGGATATCCAGGAGGAGAAATGCCTAGAATCAGGAGATGGAGTGTTGTGTGTAAAGAACAGCAAAGGGGCCAATCACTGGATCACAGAGTATATTAAGGAGAGTAAGGTGTAAGATTGAACAGGTAGGAAAGTTCAGGTTACAAGAAAACTTTAAAAGCTAAATAAAGTATTTTATATTTTATCCTTGAGTCACTAGGGAGTAATGGAACTTATTGAATGGGGGGGCTCATGACATGGTCAGATCTGTGCTTTAGGAATATTGATTTGATAATTGAGTGAAGGATAAACTGGGGTGGGGAGAGACTTGAGGCAAGAATACCAACAATATAGAATTCACTTTTAAGTATATCAGGAAGTATATCAGGTTCAGTTTTTTGCATTGTTTTGTTTCATTGTTTAGAGGTCATCTGTGACTTGTTCAATTTCTTTTTCTAATACTGGGTTATTTAAGCCCTCTATTTTTTATTTTGCTCATTTGGGAATTGTATATTTTTGTAAATATTCATCCATTTCATTTACTTCAAAGTTTTTACTTAGTTCTTGCCTTTTTATCAGGAATGATTGAAAATTTTCTCTGTCAATAAAGATCCATTTTCCCCCTTGTAGGATAACACTCAGTTTTGCTAGGTAAGTTGTTCTTGGTTGCAAACCCTTATCTTTTGCTTCTGGAATATTATATTCCAAGTTCTTTGCTTCTTTATAGTAGTGGCTGATAAATTTTGTATAGCCTTGACTGTGGTTCCTTGACACACAAATTCTTTCTTTTTGGCTACTTGTAACTTTCTTTTGACCTAGAAATGCTGGATTTGGGCTATTATATTCCAGGGAGTTTTTAACTTTGGGTTTCTTTCAGGAGGTAAACCATGGGTTTTCTCTATTTTTAATTTGCCCACTGATCCTAAGAGACCCAGGCAGTTTTCTTTGATCATTTCTTGAATATGATATCTAGGGTTTTTTTATGGTCATGGTTTTCAGATAGTTTAGTGATTCTAAATTATGTCTCTTCAATTTGTTTTCCAGATCAGGTGTTTTTTCTTTAAGATACTGTTATGGGGGGGCAGCTAGATGGCACAGTGGATAGAGCACCGGCCCTGGATTCAGGAGGACCTGAGTTCAAATCCAGCCTCAGACACTTGACACTTACTAGCTGTGTGACCCTGGGCAAGTCACTTAACCCTCATTGCCCTGCAAAAACAAAAAAACAAACAAACAAACAAACCAAAACAAAAAGATACTGTTATGGGCCTGGGGTACCTCAGAAGTTTTCTGGGAGAATTCAAGGAGCCTTCTTGAGAAACCAAACCAAAGGACAGACACAGACACACCTAAAGAAGTGTCTCCCCCACCCCTCAGAGAGATAATCCTATTAGGTGTGGAGGCTGCCTGAGTGGCACCAAGGTGACAGAGAAGTCCAGAACTCCTCTCATTCAAACCTTTCCTCACTCCCAAAGGGAACTTTCCATTGTCAGGTGGTGATCACCCTTCCTTGCCCAGCTTCTCTAAGCCCACCCCTGATAAGGGCTCAGGTGATCACCCCATCGATCTATAAAAGCTATGGTCTTTCTCCTGTTCAGAGAGATAGGTATCTCAGAGAACCAAGTCTCTGGAACTATCTCCCCTTAAGAGAAGTTTGACTTCTCTTTTGATTTCCTTTCTCTAGCACCTAAATAAAAGATTAGTTTATTCTAATTGGATTTGTGTGCAAGAGAGTGTAATTCTTTAAAGAGGAATTCCTAAGGACCCCCACACCAATCAATTTCCCCCATGACAATACCTTATATTTTCTTCCTTCCTTCCTTCTTTCCTCCCTCCCATTCTCTTTCTCTTTCTTTCTTTCTTTCTTCCTTCCTTCCTTTCTTTCTTTCTTTCTTTCTTTCTTTCTTTCTTTCTTTCTTTCTTTCTTTCTTTCTTTCTTTCTTTCTTCCTTTCAGTCTTTTTGATGTGGGCTGGAATTAGGGTCAAATTGATCATGGGTCATCCCAAAAGAATTACAAGACTCAGTGACTCAGTTTCCCAAGTTTTATTGCAATACTGTGGGTGACCACAGGGAGAGAACCAGAATAGTGGAAAGGTAACTCTCGAATAGTAAAAGAAAAGACAGTTATATTTATAGTATGGATAAATTGATTATCAGTCTCATTATAATAATCTCCACCTTAGGGAGGTACAGGGGAGGGCCTGTCTTTCTCATTATAATGTTCTCCACCTTTGGGAGGTACAAGGGAAGGCTATCCTAATTTGTAGTTCCTGGGGTCCTAAGCCAACCCCCAGGTGGGTACCTTTTCTGTGGAGGTGTGTTTTGGGGGTTTACATTTCATAAGGTGAATCTGGGGACAAATTTGGCCTTTTCTGCACATGTCTCTTTCTGATTCCCATGCTTAGTTTCAAAACATCTTCATTTATCATTTATTTCTAGTCTGAATTTCTATAGCCTGTCATTTTATTTAAGGTCTTCATGGCCTAGCTCCCTCTGTTCCTGTTATGGGTACTGATTACTGTGGGTAAGAGAATTTAGCAGGGGCAGCTAGGTGGCGCAGTGGATAAAGCACTGGCCCTAGATTCAGGAGTACCTGAGTTCAAATCTTGACCTCAGACACTAGACACTATACTAGCAGGTGTGACCCCTGCGGCAAGTCACTTAACCCCAATTGCCTTACAAAAACAAACAACAAAACAAGAGAGAGAGAGAGTGCATTTAGCAATCCTGACTTGTAAGTTATCCCATTAACTGGGGTCTGAATCCCTCTTAGAGCTCATATCTCGAATTAGCAGCTTGGACCTAGGTTTTTCTGTTAACCCCCCTTTTTTGCCTCCTATATCATTTTGACTTTATTTTAACTATTCTGATGTCTCATGGACTCATACTTTGATTTGTTCCATTTAATTTTTCAGAGAGCTTTTTTTGCCTTGGGTACGATTTTGTATCTCCTGTTCTTTTTCCAATCTTTTTTTGCATCATCCTCATAGCTTTTCCCATTTTTACCTCTACTGTTCTCATTTGGCCTTTAAAATAATTTTCAGCTCTTTTTAAATTCTGCTTTATCTCTTCTAGAAATTCTGTTTGGATTTGTAGCCAAACTGCATTTTTTTGAGACTTTGTTTGTAGATGTTTTGGAATCCATTCTCTTCTAGGTTTGTCTTATGAGTCCCTATCACCATAATAACACTTTATGGTAAGATTCTTTTTTGTTTGCTCATTCTTCTGGTTTGCTTCTTAACTTTAGACTTTACATTTAGCCTATGTCAGGGATGGTTCTTTGCACTTCTGGGGAGAATTTCTGGACTATACTTTTGTCTTCTTCGGTCCTTTGATGCTTGCTTGTGGAGTATTGCGTACTGTGTATTCCAGGATTTCAAGGAAAACTCAGGCTGTCGACTTAAAAGTTTTAAGTGTTCCTAAAGTGGTCTGATACAGGGCAAGGTCTGATCCTTCCCTTTTCATCCAAGATCTTCA
Organism: Dromiciops gliroides; assembly: GCF_019393635.1. NCBI lineage: Eukaryota > Metazoa > Chordata > Mammalia > Microbiotheria > Microbiotheriidae > Dromiciops > Dromiciops gliroides. The sequence continues at coordinate 361,011,812 of NC_057862.1, forward strand.
AGTTCCTGACCTAGGTTTGGGTCTAAGCAAAGGATCTGTGGGTTTGCCTTGTTTATAATTTGAGTAAACTTCAACTATAATTAGCCAGCTAGAAAGTTCTGTAGATTCAAAGTGACAAAACTTTGGTCTAGGATTCCTGAGCTTATTATTCTACGTTTAGGCATCTAAGACCTTGCTGATTCCTGGTGTGTTAGGGCCTCAAAACTACTGTTTACTTCTGAACTTCTCCTAGCTCAGTACAAAGCCCAGGGCCTACATCTAAACCTTATCCTGAAAGGTAACCCCTAGGCATAGTTCCACTCCACTGTCTACTTTAAATCTATCACCTGTAACTAGGTAGAGAATGACAAAGCCGCTAGTTGGCAACTGTTTCCACATTCAACACAAGGTTGGGGTCCTTCCATGTACAACCACAGTTCTCTTTGCTAGGTGTTAGAATGTTGTATGCAATGTGCCCCTTATCAAACCAAGTCCCCAGTGTTCACAGACCTTTCTATTTCCCTAAGCTCATTTAGGCTGGCATATGATGCACTGTGATTTCTTTCTTTGTATTTTTAAATCAGGACTTAATCTGGGGCGTTTTCCTGATCTTTCCTGGAGTTCTATTAGGCAGAACTCTGCTTGTACTTCTTTCTGCTATTCTACAATGACTCTGCTTCCCAAAGTTGTTTTCCTAAAGGGTATGCCTGACCACAACACATCTCTACTCAATGAACTCCATTGGGCTTCCTATTATAATCCATGATCAAATATAAAGCCACCTGTTTGATGTGGGGGTGGGGGGGTGGATTTAATTGATAAGATTGATCATGAGGAGTCCCAAAGAATTATAAGACTCAGTGACTGACTCAGTTTCCCAAGTTTTATTGAAAGACTGCTGACCCTGCTGACCGTAGGGAGAGCACCATGGAGGTAGATGTCGCCATATGGGGGGGGGGGAGAAGAAGAATTATCTTTATAGTGAAAAAGAGTAGGTTATCTCCTCATTATCTTAATCTTCTCCTTGTGGGAGGTTCATGGGAGGTCTTATCCTAATTTGGACTTCCTGGGGTCCTAAAACAACCTCTGAGGCAGGTACCTTTTTCCTTGGAGGTGTGTTTTTGGGGTTTACATGTCATAAGGTGAACCTAAGGACACATTTGGTCCTTTCTGCACATGTTCCTAAAGACATGCTTAAACTTCTCAGACCCAGAAGGTATCTGTGTTTTTGATATTTCTTTTCTTAAGATCTGGTTTCTAGGTGTCCTCTCATCTAGGAATATTAATGGCTATTAATGGTTAATGGTCCCTGGTTATAGTCTCTGTTGGTGAGGGTTGATGGGGACAAACCCTCTTGGTTACTGTAAGAACACAAACCTTAGTTTCTCTGTTAACCCTTTTAGGTACTATTGATAAGGACTCAAGCCTCAGTTTATCTGTTAACACCTTTTAGCCTCTTTCATCATGTTGAGTATTTAAAACTCTTCACAATCTGACCCCTTCCTACCTTTCATGCATTCTGCCATCCAACCACATTCCTCTATTTGCTGTTCCTAGAAGAATACTCTCTATCAACCATTCCTGTGCCTTAGGACTATCTGTCCCTAGTTCCTGAAATATTCTTCAGCCTTATCTCTGTCTCTTAGTTTCCTTAGCTTCTTTCAAGCCTTGGTTCAAATCCCAACTTCTTTAGGAGGCTACTTGTGTCATCTCTTCTAAAATTAACTCCCATCTATTCTGTATATATCTTGTATATATCTAGTTATTTTTGTATTTTTCTCCCCCTTTAGAATGTGACTTTACTGAGGGCATAGACTGTTTTTAGAAAATGTTTCGTTGTATCTCTAGCACTTAACACAGTGCCTGGCACATGGTAAGTGCTTTTTAAAATGCTTATTGACTAATTGACCTGTAAATTTTTTCCACATTTTATTTATTTATTTATTTTATAAAAGTATTTTATTATTTTCCAGTTACATGTAAGGATAGTTTTCAACTTTTTTTTTTTTGGTGAGGCAATTGGGGTTGTGACTTGCCCAAGGTCACACAGCTAGTAAGTGTCAAGTGTCTGAGGCCAGATTTGAACTCAGGTCCTCCTGACTCCAGGGTTGGTGCTCTATCCATTCCGCCACCTAGCTGCCCCTCAACATTTGTTTTCATAGGATTTTTAGTTCCAAATTTTTCTCCCACCCCCTCTTCCCTCCCCCCTCCCCAAGATGGAAATCAATCTGATACAGGTTATATATTTAACATATTTCTGCCTTAGTCACGTTGTGAAAGAAGAATCAGAACACAAAGGAAAACCTCAAAAAAGATGGGGGGGGGTGGGGAACAGCCAAAAAATAGAAACAGCATGGTTTAGTCTGCATTCAGAATCCACAGTTCTTTTCTGGATGTGGAGAACATTTTCTATCATGAGTTCTTTGAAATTGTTTTGGATCGTTGCACTGTTGAGAAGAGCCAAGTCTATCACAGTTGATCATCACACAATGTTGCTGTTACTGTGTACAATGTTCTCCTGGTTCTGCTCTTCTTTCTCACTCAGCATCAGTCCATTTAAGTCTTTCCATGTTTTTCTGAAATGTGCTTGCTTATTATTTCTTACAGCACAATAGTATTCCATTACATTCATATACCACAACTTGTTCAGACATTCCCCAATTGATGGGCATTCCCTCAATTTCCAATTCTTTGCCACCACAAAGAGAGCTGCTATAAATATTTCTGTACATGTGGGTCCTTTTCCTTCTTCTATGATTTCTTTGGGATACAGACCTAGTAGTGGTATTACTGGGTCAAAAGGTATGAACAGTCCCATAGCCCTTTGGGCATAGTTCCAAATTGCTCCCCAGAATGGTTGGATCAGTTCACAGCTCTACCAGTAATGCATCAGTGTTCCAATTTTTCCACAGTACATTTGATGTGGGCAGAATTTGGGGTCAAATTGATCATGAGTCGTCCCAAAAGAATTACAAGACTCAGTGACTCAGTTTCCAAGTTTTATTGCAATACTGTGGATGAGCACAGAGAGAGAACCAGAATAATGGATACATATCTCTCTCATAGTGAAAGAAAAGACAGTTTTATATATATATATATGTATGTATGTATATATTTTGGTGAGGCAATTGGGGTTAAGTGACTTGCCCAGGGTCACGCAGCTAGTGTCAAGTGTCTGAGGTCGCATTTGAACTCAGGTCTTCCTGAATCCAGGGCCGGTGCTCTATTCACTGTGCCACCTAGCTACCCTCAGTTATATTTATAGTATGGACAAATTGATTATCAGTCTCATTATAATATTCTCCACCTTTGGGAGGTACAGGGGAGGGCTTATTCTAATTTGGAGTTCCTGGGATCCTAAGCCAACCCCCAAGGTGGGTACCTTTTTCAGTGGAGGTGTGTTTTGGGGGTTTACAAGTCATAAGGTGAATCTGGGGACAAATTTGGCCTTTTCTGTGCATGTATCTTTCTGGTTCCCATGGCTGGTTTCAAAACACATTCATTTTTTATTTATTTCTGGTCTGTTTCTCTAGGCTGTCAATTCCTTTATTGTTATCAGGTCTTCATAGTCTCTTTCCCTCTGTTCCCGTTATGGGTACTGATTTCTGTGAGTAAGAGAACCTAGTATCCTGACTTGTAAGTTATCCATTAACTGGGGTCTGACTCCTTTTTGGAGCTAATATCTGAATTAAAGCTTGGGTCTTAGGTTTTTCTGTTAACCCTTTTTTCACCTCCTACATCACATTCATTTTAAATGTTAACATTCCTAATTCTGAATAGGTTGTTGAGATTGAGAAAAAAAAGAGCAGTAGAAGCCTATGAAAGTTAACATCAAGTATACTAAAGCTCAGAATAAGCTTAACATGGTAATATATTTGAAGGACAACAAAAAAGGGCCTTTTCTGCCATGCTGGGGACAGGAAGAGCATCAAAGAAGAGATAATAATTTTGCTTAAGATGGATGGGATAGGGGCAGCTAGGTGGTGCAGTAGATAAAGCACCGGCCCTGGATTCAGGAGTACCTGAGTTCAAATATGGCCTCAGACACTTAATACTTACTAGCTGTGTGACCTTGGGCAAGTCACTTAACCCCCATTGCCCCGCAAAAAAAAAAAAAAAAAGATGGATGGGATGAAAAAATATTTGATTCAACAAAATAAAATATTAAATGCTTAATGTGTACAAAACACTTTGCAGATTATCAAAAGATAGTGGAACTACACATATCTTAGTTTCCTTCTGCTTTCTCTACCAAGGAGAATGGTCTGTTGACTGGGAATGAAAGAACAAAAATAGTTTCTAGGAAATTGAAAGCCAAGATAAATGAGAAGGTGGTATCTAGCTGCCTTCAATCAGTTTAAATGATCAGATATATGCAAATTGTTGTCTGTCCTTTGTTTTAAAAGCTGACCAATGATGTCATGAGCATGATGTCTTGACTTGCATGTGAATTGAATTAGAGTGAAACAGAACTGCACAATCAGCCTCACTCCTCCAGTCATTGGAGTCCAGTGGAAAGATAAAGGTCAAGAAGAACTCGGGATGCAGTGGGTGACTTTGGGCTGTTAAAATTAAAGTCTTGGGGCAGCTAGGTGGCTCAGTGGATAGAGCACTGGCCCTAGATTCAGGATGATCCAAGGTCAAATTCTATCTCATCAGCTTGACACTTACTAGCTGCGTGACCCTGGGCAAGTCACTTAACACTCATTGCCCTGCCCCCCCCCCAAAAAAAGTCTCTCCCAGGTCTTAGTTTCTTTGTAAGAGCTAGGTAAAAACTGAAACAAAAGATGGCCCACAGATATCAATCTGGGCAGGGAGGACCTTCAGAGTTTCTTGGCAGAATAGAAAATAATTGCTATTCACACTAATTCTAAGTCATCAATATGTCATGGGGTGCAGAGCACCCCAGAAGTTCTCTGGGGCACATCAAGGAACCTTCTCCTAGAGAAACTAAACCAGAGAACAGATAACGCCTAGAAAGATAAACTGAACCAAATTGGACTCAGCTAATTTCAGATTCCTACCCTTCATTCTGGTCTCCCTTACCCTGGGGAGATAAATTTGGGTGTGGCTGCGGCCTTTGTGTCCTGAAGAGAGGTCTGTAGCCACCCCTCACCCAATTCCTCTAGTCACTACCAGTGGGGGATGGTCCTCCACTCCTCACCCAATTCCCCCAGCTACCACCAGTGGGGGATGGTCCTCCCTCACTAAAGGAACTTTTCACTGGCAGATGGTCTACCCCCATCAGTCCTCTATAAAAGTACCTTCCAGTCTCCTGTTCCAGGAGATTTGGTACCTCTGAGCCACGTGCTTTGTGCCTATCTCCCCATGAGAAGTCCAAGGATTTCTTTCATGGTTTCCCTCCCCCCACCCTTCCCTTCCCTTTGCCCTAAATAAACTATCACCTTATTCTAACTACTTTTGTGTGCAAGAGGGTGTAATTCTTTAAAAAGGAATTCCTAAGAACCCCAACCCCTAATCCAAGCCCGTACCCCATTTCCCACCATTACATTTTGGTGCCTAGACTGGGACACGGGAATTTCTTCTTTCCTCTTAGCACACAAAACTGGGGGGTGGGAACCTCCCTTCTGGGTTTCCTTTCTCCCTCTCCTGCCTGACTTAACCTCCTGTTCGAGTCACAGAGAGGTTGAGAGGATCAGCTTTCACACGGGACAGCGGAGGGCAGCCTGAGTCTCCCTCCCTCGCTGAAAGCTCAAACAGACGTCTGGACCACGCTTGGCCCACAAAACCTGGAGGTAGGGCCCTACCTTCTGGGTTTCTCTTCTCCCTCTCCCACTGGACTCAACCTCCAGTCGACGGCTGCACGACAGCAGAGAACAGCCTGGGACTCCTAGATGTCCGAACCACGCTCGGACCCTCAGACTACACGTTTCTGGGCTCAAGGATTCATGGCAGATACCCATTGTGCCTATGTGTCGACTCTGGACCCTCTGGGCCCCTCACAGCTCTTCGCACTCCAGGCCTTCTCCACTTCTCTCCCCTCCCCCTCCCTTGCGCCATGATTTCTTCGATCCCTGGTCAGCATGAAGCAGTTTCAGAAGAATCTTCGTCCCCTTTCCTTATATATAGAGAAGTGGGGAAATGTCATGGGGTGCAGAGCACCCCAGAAGTTCTCTGGGGCACATCAAGGAACCTTCTCCTTGAGAAACTAAACCAGAGTGGAACCAAATGGGACTGAGCTAGCTTCAGATTCCCACCCTTCATTCTGGTCTCCCTTACCCTGGGGAGATAGATTTGGGTGTGGCTTCGGCCTTTGTGTCCTGAAGAGGGATCCATAGCCACCCCTCACCCAATTCCTCTAGTCACTACCAGTGGGGGATGGTCCTCCACTCCTCACCCAATTCCCCCAGCTACCACCAGTGGGGGATGATCCTCCCTCACTAAAGGAACTTTTCACTGGCAGATGGTCTACCCCCATCAGTCCTCTATAAAAGTACCTTCCAGTCTCCTGTTCCAGGAGATTTGGTACCTCTGAGCCACGTGCTTTGTACCCATCTCCCCATGAGAAGTCCAAGGATTTCTGTCATGATTTCCTTCCCTTGCCCCTAAATAAACTATCACCTTATTCTAACTACTTTTTGTGTGCAAGAGGGTGTAATTCTTTAAAGAGGAATTCCTAAGAACCCCAACCCCTGATCCAAACCCATACCCCATTTCCCCCATTACACTTTGGTATGATAATCCTGTCCTCTGAGATTATCTCTGTCTCCTGGTTCCAGCCAGGTAGTGGGCATACCTGGTTAACATTTGGCTTCCTGCTATAAACCTTTATAGCTCCTTACTTCCTTGATATGTCTGTCCTATTATCTGGTACATTAATCATTTTTCACAGGAAGAGCTTCCCAGGTCCTTCTGCATTTGTGATTTTGTTTCTCATTGGTTTTGGTTTATTTATTTATTTAGAATTTTTCCCACCTTACATGTAAAAACAAATTGTAACATTGATTTTTATAAACTTTGTATTCCAAATTCTCTTCCTTTCTCCCTATTCCCTTCACCCCCATTTAAAACTCAAGGAAGATTTTGTTTCTCATTGGAAAAAACCCTTCTGATTGATTTTAAGCCCGTGTCAACCTCACAATTTTGACAAACGCTGACCATAATTATGGCCACCAGAGTAAGAACTGTAGGTTCCATCAAGGACAAGTCATGCCAGACTGATCCCAGTTTCTTTTTTTTTACAGGACTGCTAGACTGTCAGGGAGAGCTGGGTGGCACAGTGCACAGTGCCTGGAATCAGGAAGACTCCTCTTCCTGAGTTCAAATCTGGCTTTAGACACTTACTAGGTGTGTGACCATGGGCAAGTCACTTCACCCTGTTTGACTTAGTTTCCTCATCTGTAAAATAATCTGGAAAAGGAATTGACAACCATTCCAGTATCTTTGGCAAGAAAACCACAAATAGGGACATAACTGAAAAATGACTGAACAACCAAGACTGTCAGGGGAATGTCGTAGATATAGCATAGGACTTCAGCAAAGCATTTGACAGTCTTTCATGCCCTCCTTTAGGAGAGATTTAGGCCCCATGACTGATTTACTGGACCTAAAAAGTGGTCATGAATGTGTTGATCTCAGTTTAGACTGTGGTCTCCAGTGAAGTGCACCAGGGACTTGTTTTTGGCTTTGTGCAATATAACATCTTTAGCACTGATATAGCCAAAGGCATAAATGGTATGCTTTTCAAATTTGCAGATGATACAAAGCAGGGAGGGATAGAGTCAGTATCCAAAAAAAAATCTTGCTAGGCTGGACTAGAACATTTGTCTAAATATAGTAAAATGAAATTTAATAGGGATAAATTCAAAGTCCTACAGTTGGATTCAAATAACTTCACAAGTATAAAAGGGTTGAGGCATGCCTGGTTAGGGCCATGGTGTCAAAGTTTAGGAGAGTCAGAAGAACAGCCAGGAGAAAAATGAAGCAGTCTGCCTAGGCCTGTATGCAAAATGGAGATTTCTCAGAGAATCAGGTTATCTTTATGGTACCTCCTTTCCCCTAAGTACCCAAATAACAGACCATTTTATTCTAATTGGAGTGTGTGCAAGAGGTGTAATTATTTAAAGAGGACCCCCCCCACACACACACACACATACCACCTATTCCCCAGAGAAAGGAACAATGGGAAATACATTTCAAAAAATATTTGAAATGTAGGTATCCTTCAAGACTTTATCCCAGTTCCTATTCCCCTCTTAGTGAATTCTCAAAAATTCCCATGGGTTCATTTATCATCTCTTTGTGGACACCTCAAAGCTCTGTACCTTGCCCTTATCTTTCCTCAACCTGAGTTTCACATTGCTACCTACCTGAGGTCCTACCCCACTTCAAATTCAAAGTGATACAAACTGAAATCACGTTTTTCCCAATACTTGTCCTTTCTCCAACTTCCCTTTCTCCAGTGAAAGCACCACTATCCTCCTAGGCAGTCATCGGAGATGTCTTTGACTTCTCTCTCTGTAAGGCTGTTTTAATTTTCATATTTGCATTCTCCTTCCTTAACACAGTGTACTTTAGAGATCATATATTTTCCTATATATACACATGCAGTGCAACAGTGCAGAGAGTAAGTAACCTTTCCATGCCATATGATACAGTCTTTGTGAGGTGCTATGGGCTGAGCTGATGGCAAACCTTCTGGTTGCTAGGCTAGAATTTAAATGGATGATAAAACAAATTAAGCACTTACTATGAGTCAAGCACTGTCCTAAGTACTGAAGGATACAAATACAAAAGTAGACTGTCCCAGCTCTCAAAGAGCATATATTCTAATAGGAGACAACACACTTAAGGGAGTGGTGCCTAGGGAGAGGTCTTGAGGAATGGGCTGGACAGACCCTTTCAGGAACAATGGATGATTTGATTTATTCATGGCTCCAGAACTGGAGGTCGGGTGGGATTATGGAAAGGGTATATACCTAGGCAAATTGGTTAAGGGAGACTGTCAAGAAGATGGCTGGAGAAAAGGGAATGGAGTGAAGCATGGCCTTTGGGCCTTCCTGAAATACTGGGCTGGAAGAGCAACCAAGTGTGTGGGGGAAAGGTAGGGACTGGGAGTGAAGTGGGATGGGATTTGGGGTCAAATTGCTCATGAGTCATCCCAAAAGAATGACAAGACTCAGTAACTCAGTCTCCCAAGTTTTATTGCAATACTGTGGGTGACCACAGGGAGAGAACCAGAAGAGTGGAAAGGTATCTCTCGAATAGTGAAAGAAAAGACAGTTATATTTATAGTATGGATAAATTGATTATCAGTCTCATTATAATATTCTCCACCTTTGGGAGGTACAGGGGAGGGCCTGTCCTAATTTGTAGTTCCTGGGGTCCTAAGCCAACCTCTGAGGCAGGTACCTTTTTCTGTGGAGGTGTGTTTTGGGGGTTTACATGTCATAAGGTGAATCTGGGGACAAATTTGGCCTTTTCTGCGCATGTCTCTTTCTGATTCCCATGGCTAGTTTCAAAGTATCTCTAGTTTTCATTAGAATTTCTATACCTTTGTCATTTCCTTTATTGTTATTTGACCTAACCCTTTATGGTCCTGTCATGGGTACTGATTTCTGTGGGTAAGAAAACCTAGCATAAGTTATCCATTAACTGGGGTCTGACTCCCTTTTTGAGCTAATATCTGAATTAAAGCTTCAGTCTCAGGTTTTTCTATTAACCCCTTTTTGTCTCCTACATCAGGAGGAGAGGGGGAATGGCATATGTTTTGGAGATGAAAGAAAACCTCCAGAACAGCAAGACTGTTGGTAAGATTTTTTTTTTCAGATGATCTTGGGTGGCAGTTACTTGAAGTCTTTCCAATTTAGTATGACCAACAAGAGTTTAGGCTCAGGAAAAATCATTTCTATATCACGATTGGGCCATCTGAAAACTTCAGCACAGAACAGTGGATACTGTTTGTGGAACCACCCATGTGGGTCAGATTGTTCCCATTTTATTGTTTGTTCGTTTGTTTTGTCCGGGCAATGGGGGTTAAGTGACTTGCCCAGGGTGACACAGCTAGTAAGAGTGAAGCGTCTGAGGCCGAATTTGAACTCAGGTCCTTCTGACTCCAGGACTGGTGCTTTATCCACTGAGCCACCTAGCTGCCCCTGTTCTCATTTTATATGGGAAGATACTGAGGAACAATTCCAAAGGACTCATGATAAAAAATGCTATCCACCTTCAGAAAGAGAAGTGATAAACTCTAAATGCAGATTGAGGCATACTTTTTCCACTTTCTTTTTTTTTGCCTTCTCTTTTTTCAACAAGGCTAATCTGGTAATGTTTTGCATGACTCCATATGTATATTGTTCGCCTTCTCAAAGTGGAGGGGAGGGGGCTGGCAGAGGAAGAGAATTTGGAACTCAAAACTTTTTAAAAACATTATTAAAAATGTAACTGGGAAACATTTAGCAAAATAAACAAAGATATAACAGAAAATAGATACTGGGGCTCAGCCTCTTGGGGATAGGAAGAGGCATATACGAGTACGCCAGGACAGGATTATGTCCCAGGAAAAGAGCCCAGGTTTTCCCATCCCCAATTCCAGGGCTCTTTGCATTACAGAGAGCTGGGCAGGGAAGTCGACCCCAGGGCGCAGAGACAAGCCCAGCAGAGTAAAGTCCCCTGAGGGCTCCTGAAGAAGGGTAGGCTGAGGGAGCATCTGCAGCAGTCGGGAAAATGATCCAAGGACCCACCAATCTGATGAGCAGGAGCAGAGGCCAAAACGAACGTTCGTGCGGACTCTCAATATCTATGGGATTGAGGGAAAGGGCGGGGAATGGAAGGGGAGGAGGGGTCGGCCGTGGGGCGCAAGCGCAGTAGCGCACGCTGGACTATGGGAGCCGCAGGATGGGCGCTTTGGTTATGGTCTTAGTTTTTCTCTGTTCTCTTCTGATAAATCAATAGGTCTCAACATCCTCAACTGTAAAAATGATAAGGATACATCAGAAGATCTGTCTTCAAGGTGCCTTCCAGTTCCAGCCCTCACTCCGCAACCTAGGAAACTTCCTTAAACTCCAACATGGCAGACATTCACCCTGAGCCTGCGCAGTCAGGCGGGTCAGCTCCGGCTGGGGGGGAGGGGGAGGTCAGAAGTTAGGGATGCAAGTTCCGCCAGCTGAGCTGCGAGGAGGCAAAAGGGCGGGAAAAGGATGGGGAGGAGGGGAGACATTGAGGAGGGGGCGGGGCCTGGTCCAATACCATTCCCGGCCTACCCCGGATGGGCCCCTAATCCCGTGGCCCCGAGGTGAGCAGGGTCCCCCCTGCAGGAGGACGCCGCCGCGTGGATTCCGCCGCGGAGGCTGCCGGGAGCGGGCACGGGCACGGGCACGGGCGCGGGCTGAGGTAGGGTAGGGCAGGGTGGGGCGGAGCTGTGATTAACGGCCAGGTCCGCGTGTGGGGCAGCCGAGTAGGGAGGTGGCGGTTTTTAGGCCATCCCGGGGCCCGGGGCGCCTTTAAAGTCCATGGAGAAGCGCAGGGCCAGCGAGCGGCCGGTGTAGTTTGGCGGTCCCCCGAGGTCAAGGGTCAAAGATTTCGTGCTGCAAAGGACCTTAGCGGGCTACTGCCTCCCACGCCCAGTGTTTTACCAAGGGAGGGAACGGAGCTCTGGAGACGTGAACTAACCCAGGGATGAGCACTGAGGCCTGGAACCTAAGTGGTGCAATAGACAGAGCGCTGTACCTGGAGTCAGGAAGACCCGAGTTCAAATGCGGTCTCAGATACTTTCTAGCAGTGTCACTTTCGACAAGTCAACTTACCTTCTCCTAGCCTCAGTAAAATGGAAATAATAAAAGAGCTTTCCTCCCAGGGTTGTTGTGAGGATAAAATAATATCTTTAAAGTATTTTGAGAATCTTAAAGTGCTATATAAATTCTAGCTATTATTCCTGTTTCCAAATCCTGGGCCCTGTCTATTACACCACTCCTTCCTCCTTGGTAGGCCTTATTTTCCTTAGTTCACATAAGGATGTTGAACTGTGTGGTCTCACCCTAGCAGTTATGTGTTTTTTGGTAAAACTAGCTGAAGAGTTATTGTCTACCCTGTGCCTCAATGCACACTGTAGGAGGTCATGGTTTAGACTTAAAAAAATTTTTTTTGTGGAGCAGTAGGATTAAGTGACTTGCCTAGGGTCACACAACTAGTAAGTGTCAACTTGTCTGAGGCTGGATTTGAACTCAGGTCCTCCTGAATCCAGGGCCGGTGCTTTATCCACTGTGCTACCTAGCTGCCTCTGTAGACTTATTTGAGATGCCAACACTGGACTTGGAGTCGGGAATCCTGTTTCTAGTATTGGCTCTAGCACTCACTGGCTGTGTGACCAATGGAAAGTTCTTTAACCCCTTTAAGCCTGTTTCCTCCTTTTTAAAATGGGGATGAAAATATAACTTAAATCCTAGGGTTGCAGTGAGAAAAACCAAACATTAGACTCTACAGCTGCTTAGACTTCTGCAATACTGTAGTCTCTTTAACATCCATTCTGTGTAAAGTTCAGGCTGACATTCGAGGTCCTCTACAATGTGATAACAATTCTACCTTTCCAGACTGATTATTTTTCCCCTCAATGCCTTTTGTGTTCCAGTCACACTAGATTGCCTTCCCCAACACACCCTATAGTTTTGCTTCCTTACCTCTGCTTGTTTTCCTGATTTCTAGAATTTGACTAGTGACTTGCTATCCATTCATTAAAAGCTGATTCACATGCCAGGTCATTTATGAAATTTTCCCAGATCCTCCCCCCCCCCCCCCCAATGACCTTCCTCCTTGGACCTCACACAGCACATGTAGTATAGAATCATTGCATTTAGAATTGATGTTAGAGATAATTTAGTTTAAGGGCAGCTAGGTGGCGCAGTGGATAAAACACTGGCCCTGAATGCAGGAGGACCTGAGTTCAAATATGACCTCAGACACTTGACACTTACTAGCTGTGTGACCCTGGGCAAGTCACTTAAGCCTCACTGCCCCCCACCAAAAAAAAAAAAAGATTAAGTGGTTAATAAATTCATGGTAAATGAATGAGTGAGGCAAAAAGATGTGTTAGCAGGTTCTTGCCATAGACTAGTAATGAGGGCTGGGGCTAGCTAGTGGCAGTGGAATAGAGAAGAAAAATGTGAGAAATGTTAAAAGGTGGAATCAACATGACTTTGTAACTGAATATGAGAAATGTATGGGGGGTAGAGAATTAAAGATAATCTGGAGATTATCAACAGGGTAAATGATGGTACCACAGCAACTAGTAATATTCTAAGGACGAGTAGAGTAAGTTGAAAAGCTAGAGGAAGAACTGAGCCATGTACATGTTGAGTTGGAGAGACTGGTAGAAATCAGACCTAGGAGAATGAACAGCCCCACATAGTCTGGTACTTGTTTTCCTCTCTACTGTCAAGGATACCACCATCCTCCCATTCTCCCAGGTTCATAGCCTTGGTGTCATGTTTGACTCTTCTCTATCTCTCATTGCCTCCAACTCCCTCCCCCCCCATAACCAATCTGTTGCCAAGGTCTATTGAGTTCACTTTTGTGACATCTCTCATACTTTTCCTCTTTTATGCCATTGCTACCAACTTGGTGAAGGCCTTTATCTCTTCATGTCTGGTTTGTTGCAGTAGCCTGACACTTGTTCTGTCCGACACAAGTCTCTCTCCACTCCAGTCAGTCCATCCTCCATTCAGCTCCACTTATTCCTAAAGAATAGGTCTGCTCACTGTCCCTTTGGGGTCGATGAAGAGGTTTAAAAAAAAATCCCTTAGTAGCTTGGTAACATAATTCTACCAGGCAATTTTAAAAGGATAATCTAAAAGAAAGACAGATAGGCATCTGGACATTTTGGGTTCAAAATGTATTCAACAAATTCTTTTGTTAAATGTCATTTCCCTTTTAGGTCATCTTTTCTTTCTGTATGCTCTTTTGATTATAATATTCTTGATGTTGCTGAGACAAATGGTTTTATGGGATCTGTTACTTTCCATTTATATCGATCTTATTATCCTTTCTTACCCATTTTTACCAGTGGTATGTATTTAATATTGAATAAAAAATTAACCAGAAAAAAAAAAAGAATAGGTCTGACCATGTCTCCCCACTGCTCAGTCAATTCAGTGGCTCCCTATCTCTAGGACCAAATACAAAATCAATTCAAAGTCCTTCAGAACCTCTTCCTCCCCACCCCACCCCCCTTCCTGCTCTTCAGTCCATTAACACTAGCCACTTTGCTGTTCATTAAACAAGATATCTCAGGGAGTTTTCTCTGGCTGTCCTCTATGCCTGGAACTCTCCTTCCTCATCTCTGCCTCCTAGCTTCCCTGACTTCCTTCATACCCCCACTAAAATTCCACATTCTATAGGAAACCTCTCCTGATTCCTCTTAATTTTAGTGCCTTCCCTCTGTTTGTACATAGTTATTTCCACGTTGTTTATCCCATTAGATTGTTTTGTTTTGTTTTGTTTTTGTTGGGTTTTTTTTTGGCAGGGCAATGAGGGTTAAGTGACTTGCCCAGGGTCACACAGCTAGTAAGTGTCAAGTGTCTGAGGCTGGATTTGAACTCAGGTCCTCCTGAATCTAGGGCTGGTGCTTTATCTACCATGCCACCTAGTTGCCCCCTCCCCCATTAGATTGTGAACTCCTTGAGGACATGGACTATCTTTTTCCTTTCCTTGTATCTTCATTGCTTAGCCCAGTGCCTAAAACATAGTAGTTAGTGCTTGTTGACTGACTCACTGGCTAGAGATATAAATGAGTGAATCCTGTGCTTTAAAGTAGGAATCAAAGCTTTTAAGAATCAATGAGGGGGCAGCTAGATGGCGCAGTGGTTAAAGCACCGGCCCTGGATTCAGGAGTACCTGAGTTCAAATCCGGCCTCAGACACCTAACACTTACTAGCTGTGTGACCCTGGGCAAGTCACTTAACCCCCATTGCCCCGCCAAAAAAAAAAAAAAAAAAGAATCAATGAGATTGGGGCAGCTAGGTGGTCCAATGAATAGAACACTGGCCCTGGATTCAGGAGGACCTGAGTTCAAATATGACCTCAGACACTTGAAACTTACTAGCTATGTGACCCTGGGCAAGTCACTTAACCTCAGTTGCCTCACCAAAAAAAAAAAAGAAGAAGAAGAATTAATGAGATTGCTGAGAGAGAGAGCAAGAAAGAGACAGGAGCATTAAGGATGTAGCTTTAGGATAGGACTGAAGGAAAGAAGCAAACAAAAGGATAGCTAGGTATCTCTGAAACAAAGGGAGGAACCTTTAGGAGGAGCACCGGGTCAAAAACTATAGAGGGCTAAACTGCCTTTTTTAGTTATTTCTCCCAGGCCAATAAGAAAGGAGATTAACAGCCTCTTTTCCACAAACAAATCAGGTTTTATTAATGGGAATAAACTATATAACAAAGTTGAAATTAATAAAGTCAAGGACAAGGGAATAGGGGGAAAGAAAAATGGATAAGCTCCCTGGCTCTAGCAAAGACTTACACAATCCCCAAACTTGCTTCCAGCTCAGCTAATTCAAAGAGCTGGCCTCATTTCTATTAACTCACCACCTGGGGTCCATAGTTGCTATAGGAGTCAACTGTGTAGCCCCTCTCTAGTCCACTCTTGGAAGCTCACCAACAGGAAAGAGGGCTCCCAGCCTCAATGTTCTCTTTTCTACCTTTTCTCTCCCTCCCCCAAAACGGAGGTCCTTCAAGTTGCAAGGCTGAGATTTGTCCCCCTGGTGATGTCAGTAGTATGCATCACTCAGGACAGGACAGGTGTGGCCTATATCTAATCATCTCAAGTTGGTACTTAGTCAGTTTCTCAAACAATACTAGATCAATCAGGTGGGACCCCTGGGCATCTGCCAAATTCCATTATTTTATCACACTTAAAATACTTTCTCTTGATCCTGCCATCCTCACACTTTGCCTATAACTTCCATTCATTGCCCCTCTTAGATCACTTATGTGGTTGCAGAATTTACAATACCTTTCCTGTTCCTAGAATCATCATCACTTAATTCTATAGTCCCAATTAAGCTGTTAGGTAGGGAGGGACAGTATTATTGTTAACATTTCGTAGATGAGGAAACTGAAGTTCAGAGGTTATGTGGTCACAAAGCTAGTGAGTTTCTGAGCTGCCGAAAGAGACCTTAAAATTCATGTAAAGGAAGCCTCTCACTTTAAGGAGGAAACTAAAAGAGAGTTGACTTGTTCACACATCAAGCTGTGGCAAAGCTAGAACTACACCATTCCAGGGCTCTTTTAAACTCAGCTGCCTTCTCTACTGGGCCCCTGTCCGAGTCCCTGATGAGATTGAAGCCCATGCATTTGTCCCTTTTTGGCAGAACTGATTTCCAAGGAGAGTGAGCTGCCCCACTTGTTTTCCACTCTCTCTTTTTTTTTTTTTTTAAGTGAGGCAATTGGGGCTAAGTGACTTGCCCAGGGTCACACAGCTAGTAAGTGTTAAGTGTCTGAGGCCGGATTTGAACTCAGGTACTCCTGACTCCAGGGCCGGCACTCTATCCACTGCGCCATCTAGCTGCCCCTTTCCACTCTCTTTTGAGCTTTACCAAGAGTCTGGGCAGGTTTGACTACCTCCTTCCTGTGCTTCTGTCCCACAGCCCAAGAAGAAATCTGAGCAATGCACTCACAGTGATAAAACCTGCCAAAGAGTAAGCATAACAGACATGTGCTTCCCGCTACAGAAAGACAAGACTCACTGGCCTGGTGTCTGCTCCTCAAATGGAGGCAAGAGACCAAGGGCACGACATGAAGCCCCAGCCTCTGCATGTGGTGCTGGAGAAGCAGATCCTGGCACTGCAGCAGCAGATGGCTGAGAACCAGGCTGCTTCCTGGCGTAAGCTGAAGATCTCCCAGGAGGCCCAGCAGAGGCAAGCAGTACTTGTGAGGAAGCTGCAAGCCAAGGTGAAGTAGCTACTGTTGTGTGGAGAGTTGGGGGACAAGTGGGAAGGAGGAGAGATGTCTGGGAGGAAACCCCTCTCAGGTGTTGAGGGTAGTGGGCTAGTAGCTTCAAGTAGGATTCTTTTTTTTTTTTTTGGCGGGGCAATGAGGTTAAGTGACTTGTCCAGGGTTACACAGCTAGTAAGTGTCAAGTGTCCAAGGCTGGATTTGAACTCAGGCCCTCCTGAATCCAGGGCCGGTGCTCTATCCACTGTGCCACCTAGTTTCCCTCTCAAGTAGGATTCTTAAATGAGATGAAGAAAGTCTTTGGAAATGTCAGCCTATGTTCTTTTCATGTGCAAAATGAGACTGTTCATAAATGTAAATGGTTTCTTTTAAGGATCTAGGCAGATACCCTAACCTAGTATTGTCTTAATCTACTCCGATAACAATAGCTCACACAGTCCTCTTCAGGTTTGCTGGGGAGCCACAGTTAGTGCTGACAGTATCGATTGAGTATGGCCTGGGACTCTTTCTAGGTACTGCAGTACCGGAACTGGTGTCAGGAGCTGGAGCAGCGGCTGGAGAACATAGGGGTAAGTGGACAGGAGCTCTGAACACCCATACTGTGTTTCTCCTGAACATTCAATGAATTGATGTTGCATGAGATATCAGGAAGCCATACTTAGGCAGAATACACTCACTCCTTTGCTGCTAAGAGCCCTACTGGTCTCCATTGCTATGCTGGCCCCAATTTTCTGCCTGAGTGCTGGCCTTTCATTAGGGGATGGATGGTCAGCATCAGTCCCCCTCCCCTTACCTCTTTTTTTTTTTTTTTTTTGGTGAGGCAGTGGGGGTTAAATGACTTGCCCAGGGTCATACAGCTAGTAAGTTTCAAGTGTCTGAGGCCCAGATTTGAACTCAGGTCCTCCTGAATCCAGGGCTGGTACTCTATCCACTGCACCACCTTGCTGCCTCTCCCCATACCTCTTGGAGCACAATCCCATAGCTCCCCATATAAATTACTTCCAGCCTTACGACTTCTGGCACCTGTAACCCATGGAGACCGCCCAACTCTTTGCCTATCAAAGTGAAACCTGTGAAATAGGAGAGAAGGAATGAATTTGTCCTTCTGCAGGTGCTAGGGCTGGTTGAGTTTTCTGTGCCCCCGTTTGTGCCTGTGTGCGTGTGTGTGTGTGTGCGCGCACGCGCGCTCTGGAGTGCCCATGCTAAGAATGAGGGCTGGGTAATGTCTTTGTGCCTTAGGGCACCTGCCATGTGTGTGAGAGTGGGCCTTCGTGGGATCTGTAAGGGATATTCATACGTCCTGGTGTTTTCTATGGAAAAGCATCTTCAGACTGAACCTCATTAAAGGGAATGGGGGCCCTGATTCCCTCTGGGCAATAAGGGTGCTGTGGCCAAGACTGTGATTTACAGGAGACCTGGCATATTTGGGGAAGAGAATCGGGGAAGGTGTGTGGAGGCTGTGGTCTGAGGGGTGATGATCTGCTTAAAGGTAAATAAGGTGTTTTTGTTTTGTCTGGTTAAGGGACCCATCCCGAAAAGGTGGGAAAGCACTGAAGAGCCCAGACTGGAACAGCTGCTGATCCAGCTAGATGAAGAACACCAGAGGTGATGACCCCAGGTTCTTCACTGTGGAGATTGGGGAGCTAAGTGAATATGGTTATTTCTATAGGCCAGGGACCCCTGGTTTAGCTGCCATACCACAGATTGCTGACAAGGGCCAGGGCCAGTATTTGCCATTGTACTCTCAGAAGTTAGGGAATTGGACCACACTTATATTTTCTATTTTTATCCCTGCCGCAAATCAGGTCTGAGAGTTTGGTGAAAGTGAACACACGGCTTCAGCAGCACCTGGAGAAAGCTGATGTGGTGAACAAGGCCCTTCAGGAGGATGTGGGAAAGTTAACAGTGGACTGGAGCCAAGCTCAGGATGAGCTGGCAAGGAGACAGAGTGACTGGCAAATGGAGAGGGAGGTAGGGCGTGCAGGGAGACCAAGCAGTCCAGCAGTTTAAGGACAAGGAGCTTTATTTGCTAACAGTAGGATTCATGGTCTATAAAGGGTTAATGTGGGAGCTCATCAGGAAACTGGGCTGTCAGTGCTCAGAACCTTCAGTAGTAAATCTGGTTCCTTAGGGCCTCAGCCCTGCTGGGATAATTTATTCATGACTGGGAAGTCTCATGGATAAATGGCATAATGCCACATGACTCCACTCCTTCAGAGGAGGCTTGTGCCTGCCTATGGGAGGGACCAGCTGGGACTGGAAGTTTTCTGACGCCATTAGTCTGGATGATGAGGTAGAGGACAGTGAGTTGGAACAGGTTCCATACCTCCTGGACTGGCAGTGGTGACCTCTGACCTTTGGGGTGACCTTAGTTTCCAAACATTCAGTTCTTCAAGGGCTACCTGAAAGGGGAACATGGCCGCCTTCTCAGCCTGTGGCGGGAGGTGGTGACCTTCCGACGGCACTTCCTGGAAATGAAGACAGCCACTGACAGGTCAGTGAGGGGAAGGGTGTGGGAGGACCTGAAACTTTAAGTGGGGATAAGGAACAGGAGCATATTCTCCTCCTCCTTTCTGATCTCTGTTAGGATGGGGTTTGAAGGCACAAAAGTGAGTGGAAAACTAAAAAAGGAGAGTATTTGAGGAGGAATAACATGACATAAAAATGTGTATGGGCTATGTGTGATAGCAAGACATTGGGGAGAATTGTCTGACCAGAGGAGAGGGGATATGTTGGGGAATGGTGACAATTTGATCCAGATGATTCCCTCCAGAGACAGGATCCTCAGGGTTTGGTGGGCTTCATTTCAAAACACCCTTGCCAGTCCCTCCCAGAATCTTTTGTGTTCCCTCAGGGATTTGGCTGAGCTAAAGGCTGAACACATGAAGATTTCCGGTTCTCTGCTGACCAGCTGCCTGCACCTGAGCTTGGAATTACAGTCCCGGGAACCTCAGGGATCAGGGAGACTAGCCGGCAGTGAGCAGGCCCATCTACAACTTCTAGCCAGAACCCAGGAGTTGGAGAAGGAAGTACATGAAAGAAGCCAAGAACTTATCCTTCTGAAGGCCAGAGGCAACATGGAGAAGGCAGAACTTCAGGATAGGTGAGATGATAGGGATCCTGGAAAGGGATATTAAAGGCAAAGCAACTTTCCTTGGTGCTGGATATTGGTGCCAAATAGATGGGTAACAACCCAGAACCTTCCTGTCTTCATAGAAGGAAAGGAGATTAATCAGTAAGTATTTATTAAATACCTACTATGTATCAAGCACTATGCTAGTTGTGAGAAGATGCAAAGATGATAGTGAAACACACTCTGTCCTTGGGGAGCTTACTGTCTACTAAGGAGGCATGCACATGTGCTCACGCGCCTGCGCGTGCGCACGCGCGCGCACACACATAGATAGGTTATACAAAGGAGGAATAGGAAAATTTCTGGGAGAAGGCACTAACA
Source organism: Dromiciops gliroides (assembly GCF_019393635.1). Classification (NCBI taxonomy): domain Eukaryota; kingdom Metazoa; phylum Chordata; class Mammalia; order Microbiotheria; family Microbiotheriidae; genus Dromiciops; species Dromiciops gliroides. The sequence continues at coordinate 361,032,153 of NC_057862.1, forward strand.
GCTGGAGAGATCAGGAAAGGCTTCATGTAGAAGGTGACTCTTGAGTTGAGTCTGAAAGAAAAACAGTCATTCTGAAAGGTAGAGGTGAGGAAGAAGGATATACCAGGCAGAGGAAACATCAATTGAGCTTAAAGATACCAGTAGAAGAAAAGAAATGCCATGTATGAGGAGCATCAAGAGGGCCAGTTTGTCTGAACTATAGTGTGCATGAAGGGAATAATGTGTGATAAGCCTGGAAAAGCAGTTTGGGTTCAGGTTGTGTCAGGCTTTAAATGCCAAACAAAGGGGAAATGGGAGCCACTGGAACTTTCTGAGAAGGGCAGTGACATGGCATGACTTGAACTTTAGAAAAATCAATTTGCAGCTATTTGAAAGCTAGATCAGAGTAGGGAGACACTTGAGGCAGGGAAGCTATTGCAATAGTCCAGGTGAGAGGTAATGATGTCTTAAAATAGGATGGTGATTTTTGTGAATGGAGAAAGGGGGATATATGAGAAAGATGTTTAAAAGATTTGACAGTTGATTGGATATGTAGGATGAATGAGAGTAAAGAATTGACGATGAGTTCCAATATTGGGAATCTGGAGTGACTGAAAGGATGGTGGTTCCTTTGACAGAAATAGCAAAATTTGGGAAATGAGTGGGTTTGGGGGAAAAGATGATGACTTCTGTTTTGGACCTGTTGAATTGGAGATGTCTATGAGACATTCAGTTTAAAATGTCCAATAAGCATTTGGTGATATGGGTTCAGAGCTCAGAAATAACTATGTCTGGATATATAGATCTAGGAATGATCTGCAGAGTGATAATGATTGAACCCACTGAAGCTGATAAGATCAGTAAGATAGTATAAAGAGAAGAAGGCTGTGGACAGAGTTTTGTGGGGTACTTGCATTTAGTGGAAGGGACATGGATGAAGATCTAGCAAAGGAAACTGAGCAGTGGTCAGACAGGTAGAAGAACAAGGAGAGGGCATCATCACAAAAATCCAGACGGGAGAGAGAGCACCCAGGAGAAAAGATAGTTAGTAGTGGCAAATGTTACAGAGAGGTCAAAAGGAATGAGGTTGGAGAAAAGGTCATAATATTTGGTAATTAAGAAATTATTGGTGACTTTAGACAAAATTTCAGTTGAATGATGAAGCCAGATTACAAACAGTTGAGAATAGAGAAAGTGGAGATAATGAGTATAGGCAGCTTTTTCTCTAGGAGTTTGGCTGAGAAAGGGAGGAGAAAATATAGGAGACTAATTTGAAAAGATGAAATGGTAGGAGGCAGCTAGGTGGCGCAGTGGATAAAGCACCGGCTCTGGATTCAGGAGGACCTGAGTTCAAATTCGACCTAAGACACTTGACACTAACTGCGTGACCCTGGGCAAGTCACTTAACCCACATTACCCCCAACACACACACACCAAAAAAAAAAAAAAGAAAGAAAAGATGGGATGGTAGAAACTAGAGAGATTTTTTTAAAGGATAGGGGAGACTTGAATGTGTTTATAGACAATAGGGAAGGAGGAGCCAGTAGATTGGGAGGGATTGAAGATTAGGAAGAGAGAGGGGATTATTGTGGGGGCAGTTTGCTGGAGAATATGGGAGGGGAGGGGATCAAGGGTACCTGTAGAAGGCATGGGTCACATCTTCATTAGAAACTAGAATAAAGGAAGAGATAAAAAAAGAAATAATATCAAGGGGTTGTGAGATACCACTTGGAAAGTACAACTGAAAACTACAATTGTGGCATATTGCTGATCTTTGTTCCTTTCAGAGGATTTTTTTTCCCACATCTTAGATTTTTCTTCTTGCAGTTTGCCTCCACTGGACAAACTGTTGAGGTAGTAATGAGGCATTTGAAAATCCCATGGAACCTTGAAGGAGTCATAATTTCAGTAAAAGTTATGGCCTTGACAAACTCTTATGAGATATGCCCTTTCTTTAGAGTAGTTTAGGGTCCTAAGACAGGAAAATGACATTCAAAGACTATAATGAAACTTCCTACACTAAGTCCTTAGTCCCTTTCGTCCTGTTTCCATTTGTTACATCTCCCTATCAGGGATAAAAATATATCAGCTGAAAGTTACCTGGGCAGAAAAGTGACAGGTACTCTTTCAGTATGGATAAATGTAAGAGGTAAAATAAATGTAACCATCTAGGATTCTGGGCTGTCATTTTGAACCCAGCAAAAGACCTGTGAGTCTTCCTGGACTATTTTCTGAAGATATTGACTCATCGTGCTGTCACAATCAAAAATCCTACCCAGAATATCATCTAGAAGGGGATTAGAAACAACACAAACATATGATGCATCTGCCCTGGAAATATTATATACTCATTTCCTTGTCACACTTCTTAAGCATAGGGAAGCTGAAGAGGTTCCAAGAAAGGCCAGCTAAAATGAACAAGGAGATGAGGAAGTTGCTAGTTGAGGACAGACTGGAAAGATAAGAAAAGATAGACTGGGAAATGTAAGTTTTTATCAAAATTTCAAGACATGATAGTAATGAAAAGGGTGAATCCAGAGAAGTCTGGGCACTCTCAGAGGACCAGAACTAAGAGGAAACCTTGAAGACTGAAAGATAATTTAGGACAAATAAAAGGAAGCTTCGGTTTACAAAGTAGGTATCTTTAAAAATGACACAGGCTGAAAATACAAATGACTTCTAACAGGATAAACTCATGGATGACAGATCTGTAATGGATGGTTCAGAAAAATAAAGGTATTTGAGGATGTTCTTAATCTTTAAAGTTGCCAAAAATAGCTATAAACTATAACATACTAATAGGTGTCCCTATTAGAGATAGAATTCTATGCTATAGGGATCAAAAGACTGTCCCATTGTGGCAATTCTGCTGTTCTTATTGGCTCCAGGATACTTGACATCAAGACTAACCTGGGCCTGGAGAGCTCCCAGCGAGGGCTTTCCTCCACCTTTCGAGCCCCAAAGCAAGTGTTCCAGCCTTGAATTGTGGTAAATTTATGCATGTTCTGAATTGCTTTTGGTTTCAACCCAATTCTAGGCATTAGCATTGTGTGATGCTGATGGAGCACAGAGAGGGTTCTGGGAGCACTGGAGAGATGTAGTGGGATTTACTAGAAAAGAGTGCTAAGGGGTGTTCTCTTCTCAGCAGTAAACTGACCATCCTATAGTAACATTGTACCTTCCCCTTAGGGTGACTGAACTCTCTGCCTTGCTGGCTCAAAGTAAAAAACAAAATGAGGAGCAAGAGAAGATGATGACGGCTCTGAGAGACACCATGGATATCTTGGTATATACGTAGTCTTTTGTCTGGAAGAAGATGGAGGTGAAGGGCCCTGGGTCTCCTCCCAAGCCAATGTAGTTTATATCAATAAGTACCCAATTGAAGGATTTAGTGAAATCCTTCAGGTTGGACTAAGAGCCAAATTTGCCAAAACCTGAAGATACCTTAGGACAACTCTGGTAAAAACATGTTTAGCGTGATCCCTTGGCAGAGTGAGGCTGACTCACATTTTAAAAGGAAAACTGACTAAAGAAAGTAGCAGGGCTTTTGAGTGGTCTGGAAATCATATCAAATGAGGAACAGTTGAAGAAACTAGGATGTATTGTCTGGATAAAGGCACTTGAAGTGAACTATGATCACTGTCTTTAAATACCTGAAGGACTATCATTTGATAGGAGTAGGTTTACTCTCTGTTCCAGAGGACGGACCAAAGCATAGAAAGAATCTTACTCTGAGTGAGTATTTTCTGTCAGAGCTTTCCAATAATAGAATGGGCTGCCTCGTGAAGTAGTGAACTTCCTATCACTGGAATGCTATAGGGACTAGATGACCTCTATCAGTGCTGATTTAGTGGGGATTTCTGTAGGGATGGGAAATTGGATTACTTGACCACTAAAATTCCTTTCAGCTTTAAGATCCTATAGTTCTGGAACAGCTAGGTGGTTCAGTGGATAAAGCACTGGCCCTGGATTCAGAAGGACCTGAGTTCAAATCTGGCCTCAGCCACTTGATATTTACTACCTGTGTGACCCTGGGCAAGTCACTTAAATCTCGTTGCCCCACAAAAAAAAAAAGAAGAAGAAGAAAAAAAAAAGATCCTGTAGTTTTATTCTGTAAATGCTGTGGCTTACAAGGAACTGGACCTACTTTGATCGTCTTAGAGCTCTAAGCACTCATTGGCATTGACACAATTAAAGGAAATTAAAAGTTAAATCTATTTTAAGTGTTATCTTGAGCCTTGCTACTAAGTTTTTTTGGTGTAATAGTTGGCCTTAAGCACCAATTTGCTTCTCTAGGGCAACACCTCTGGGCCCTGTTAGGCCATTGTTGCCTTCTCTGGATGACCAAGGTGGAAGGGGGATTGGGTAAACATCTTTAGATGTTAGTAAATGTAGTAAACAGAAAGGTAGCATGGTGTAGTGTTATGAATTACTGGACCCAATGAGAAGAAACCTCATTTCAAATTCCTCTTCTGAATCTTACTAGTTGTGTGGCTATGGACAAGTCACTTCACTTCATCTCCAAAGTAGGTATAATAATAATACTTGTAGTAGCATAACTCAGGAGAGATGAGAAGACTCCCCTGCCCATCCTTTCAGCAGAGCTTAGAAGTCCATAAGAATGATACATTGTACATATTCTCAGACTTTCTCAGCATATTGATCAACAGTTCTGCTGATTTTTTTCCTCTTTTTCTTTTTTGTCAAAAAAAAATGCCATTTATAATATAGGATAGCTATCTTGGAAGTGGGAGGGAGAGAGATACTGGGGAGAAATATAGTGATATAAAAACTATGATGATCAATAAAAACAATTTTAAAAATAATAGTTGAAGCACCTCCCTCAGAGTTTTTGTGAGGATTAGGTGAGATAGTTTGTAAGTTTGTAGAGCACTTTGCAAATCTTAAAATGCTGTGTAGGGCAGCCAGGTGGCATAGTCGATAAAGTACCGGCCCTGGATTCAGGAGGACCTGAGTTAAAATCCAGCCTGACACTTGACATACTAGCTGTGTGACCTTGGGAAAGTCACTTAACCCTCATTGCCCCACCAAAAAAAATGCTATGTAAATATTGGCTTTTTAAGGGCAATAAGATTTAACTAGAATCGATTTGTGGGTAGGAACATAGCTCCAACTTGCAAGTTCTTAGCTCATTTCTATGTTCCAATCCCCATTTAGGAGACAAATCATTCAGAATTAATAGAACAAGAGGCATCTCTCACCAAAAATGCCTGGGAAGAGAAGTTGTCTCTGCAGCAAGTGATCAAGGACATAACTCAGGTATGGGTAAGCCAAAGATACCTCCTTTGGGGTAACCAAGACTACTTATATCTCACCTCCCCAGGTATCCCTTTACTGTTTTGGGTTTTTTTCTCATAGTCCAAAGAAATTCATCAGTTTAAGTTTAGGACTTAGTGGGTGAGTTTTCTTGGAATTACATGTAGACTGTGAGATGGAAATATGAAAGGGATAGCTAAGCATTGGTGGTCATTTTTAAGTATTAGAAAAGGTGAAGCCTCTACTGATCCACTGAGATTTCTCTTTCTCTTCATTGCTTGCATGTTTGGAGCCAGAAATTAGATCAGGTTCCTATTAAGTAAACATCTTCTTCACTTTTCCTTTATTTCTACAAAGATCCTTTCATTGATGATTCATCAATATATATCCTATTAACACCCTGGATTTTGGGTTTAGGGTAGGGTTGATGGAGTCCTATCTTATCTTTTAGAATAATGGATCACGAGTATGTAGTGTACAAAAAATAATTAATAACTATAACTAACCTGGACAAATTATATAATTGTGACTTATGAAAAATTATGATTATATGAAAAATTATAAACTTAGAGAAATTATAATTGGGCCGTATGTCCTGCCTCGGTCGCCATTCAAATGAAAGAATATTTTTAAATGACTAGGTCTAATTTGGGGGGCTAATCTGGCTGGAGTAACTAATCTGGGGACTATTGACTGTTTGGCTATCTGACTGCTGTAAACTCAATGTGGGCCATTTATAAAGTTCCACCACACTGCTTCACTCCCAAATTGATAAGCAAAATATTAAGAAGTCTCTTAACTAAATAATCAAAGCAGAGTTTATTTATGAGATACTATTTAAAATTAAGAATACAGGGAAATAAAATGTACAACCTGACTGCTTTCCTGCAGTCTCTTTCCCAACTGCTGCCTGAGCTTCGAACTTTTTTAATTCAATAAGGGCCTTAACTGCCTCCGGCCTCAGGGCACTCAGGTCCTTTATTCTAACTCTGAGCCCTTTTCACTTTGTAAATCCCCCTGCTCAGCTCCCTTCTTCTAACTCCTCTTAATCTTCACTTTCTCCAACCTATACCCTGTGCTGACCACTTCTGTGCTCTCCGCTGCCTCCTGTTCAGTCTGTCTTCTGCCACCTTTGCTCCTAGTCCTGCATTGCTGTTCATCTCGTCCCCCGTCTCCTTGTCCGAACTTCTTCTTAGCCTCTCTCGTCTGTCCTTGTCCGCCCCCCTTGCTGTCTAACTGCCAGGTCTATATATACCTTTTCTTCTCTCCACTCAACTCTCGGGGCTTCCTGCGCCCCCACACCAAGCTAATCTGCCAGCCAGGGCTGCAGCTGGTGGGGGGTGTGCTTGAGCAACTTGTGTCTCAGCACAGGCTATCCGGGATCTTTTGGATAGCTCTGCTCAGGTCGGAGGGAGCTGGGGGCTTTTTTCCCCCCAGCTGTCTGACCTGGCGTCTTGTACAGCCCACGGGGCTTTTTGTTGTTTTTTTTTTTTTTAATTTTGTGGGGCAATGGGGGTTAAGTGACTTGCCCAAGGTCACACAGCTAGTAAGTGTCAAGTGTCTGAGGCCGAATTTGAACTCAGATACTCCTGAATCCAGGGCCGGTGCTTTATCCACTACGCCATCTAGCTGCCCCTCCACGGGGCTTTTTGACTCAGCTGAAGCTGAGAGGGAGGGGAAGAGACCCTGAAGGCCTAAGGCTTTCTAATCTCAGCCTAAAGGTAGGGTCCCCAAATCAAAATAAATTTCCACAGTAGCATAATGGAATCTTATCCCCTTTCCCCCTGAATCTCAACAGATTAAAAAGATGAGTTGAATCTAATAAGATGAAATTCAGTAGAAATAGATATATAGGGGGCAGGTAGGTGGCGTAGTGGATAAAACACGGGCCTGAATTCAGGAGGATCTGAGTTCAAATCTGGCCTCAAACACTTGACACTCACTAGCTGTGTGACCTCGGGCAAGTCACTTAACTCCCATTGTCCTGCAAATAAAAAAGAAAGAAAGAAAGAAATATATAGTCCTATATTTGGGTTCAAAAAGTCAACTGCAGAAGGATTGAATGGAGAAGACCTCTTTAGACAGCAGTTAATGTGAAAAGGGCCTGGATGAAACATACATACACACATGCATACATATGTACGTGTGTGTGTATTTGGGAGGGAATCCAAATCAACTACAAGTTCATTAAAAGTCAGCATTGTGACACAGCAGCCAAAAAGTTTAATTCTATCTTGGGCTGCATTAATGAAGTAGTGTCTAGAAGAGAGCCAGTATTCCTGCCATACTCTGTAGTGGTCAGACCATATCTGAATTATACCTTTGTATCCAGTTCTAGGTAACACATTTTAGGAGGGACATTAAAAAACTGAAGTTTGTCCAGAATTGAACAGAATGGTAAAGGGTCTAGAAATTGTGTTTTATAAGCATCTATTCAAGTATAACTGAAGATGTTTATTTTGAAGAAGAGAAAACTAAGGGGAGACATGATAATTGTCTTCAAAAGTAAACGGCTGACTGGATTCAGGAGTTCCTGAGTTCAAATCCGGCCTCAGACACTTGACACTTACTAGCTGTGTGACCTTGGGCAAGTCACTTAAGCCCCATTGCCCTGCAAAAAAAAAAAAAAGTAAACGGCTGAAAAAGGCATTAATCTGGCTTGTTTTAAGTCATTCTAGGGTTGAGACTTAGTAGTTACAAGTTATAATGTGGCAGATTTCAGCTCCCTAGAAGAAAAATGTTCTAATGTTTGATACTGTCTGTTGACTGGAATGAGCTGCCCTGTGAGACATACTCTCCATTAAAGGAGATGTTCAAACAAAGATGACCACCAGTTACATGTCAGGGTGATAAAGGGCCTTTAGTCATGTCATATTAAACCTGGTAGAAGGAACTAGATACGTTTAGCCTGGAGAAGAGAAGACTGAAAGTGGGCATGGGCTCTGTTTTCAAACTTTTGAAAGGCTCTTGTGTGGAAGTGGGTTTAGACTTGTTCTGTTTGGCCCCAGAGGGCAGAACCAGCAATCTTGGGTACAGGTTACAAAATGGTAGTTTAGCTTTACTGTTAGGAAAAAATGCCTAGCAATGAGTTGAAATTTGAATGGTCCACTTCAAGAAGTGATGGGTTTCCCTTCCTTGTATTTTTTCAAGCAGAGATTGGATGACCACTTATTGGGTGTTGTAATTCTTTTTATGGATGGATTGAACAAGTTGGCCCCTCTAGTTCCTTCTAGGTCTCAGATGGGATTCTGGGTGATTCTGGGAATATTTTAGAAGGGATTCGGGCATTAGGCAACGGCTTGAATGAAGTGACCCCTAAGGTTCCTTCCATGCTAAAATTTCTATGTCTGAAAATGTGCATTGGTGAAACTTTACCTAGAGTCTTCTATAGGAGAGAGAACTTTTCCTAGGCTTGGTTCCTCTTTGGACAGTTAGTGTTGGCTGGGAGCAGCAGCACTTTCACATTGTGTTTCAGGTAGTAGTAGATGATGAGGATAGTGAGAAGCAAGATTCTGGACTGGAGAGTTTCCTAGAGTTGGAGTCCAGGGGCTTCTCCTTCCAGCTCTGTTCCGAAGATCCAGATAAGGCTCTCACACTGGTACGCTCCGTTCTGGCTAAGAAGCACCAGGCAGTGCAGGTAAGAGGATACACTCTCTGTTCCACAGGCCTAGGGCATCTGGGCTGTCCTTATCTGGTGTGTGTGTGTGTGTGCATGCGTGCACGCATGTGCATGCAAAGTGGCATGGGCCCTCCTCACATAGTACTGTATGAGAATTGCAACTGGGGTATGCTTATAGTGGAGGAAGCCTTCAGGAATATTTTAATTCAGCCATTCCCAAGCCCAGAACCTTTGCCTCAGTGCCCTTTTTTCCTGTCCTCCTCCCTGACACCCAGGTCTCTCTGCTGCTATTTTACCCACATATCCAATCCTAAAGTTACCAGACTTTCCTCCTTAGTTTCTTGACTCCAAAATTTAAAAAAGATCATGCCTTGGAAATGGTGGTAGCCTAGAGACCACAGCAGCCTGTTTTTAATGATATCCCATTTCTATTATTGATTTGGCTCTGGCTTATTTACACTGAGCCCCACCTGTTAATCTCTTGCATCCCTCTCATGATCACCATTTGCTCTGCTGCCTTGTTCCTGTTACACTTCCCGCCAGGGCCTGAGGCAGCAGCTTTCAACCTGTCAAGAGGCAGTGAGCTTCTGGCAGCATCAGCATACACAGTGGGAGGAAGAGGGTGAAGCCCTGAGGCAGCGACTCCAGAAGCTCACTGGGGAACGGGATGTCCTGGCAGGACAGACCCAGGGCCTCCAGGGGGAGGTGGACTCTCTCAACAGGTAAGCAGTCCTGCTGGTTGGTCACTAAGCCTTTCTGCCCGTCTGCTTCCACACTTGAGAAGGGAAGAGCCTTACTCTGGGACTTGTCTACCCCATCCTGCATGATACTTTGTTGAAACCTCATGGTGCTTAGGACCTTCATTGCTTGTCTAATTGTACTTATATTGAAGCCTTCTGGTCCAAGGAAAGAGTCTTTGGCCCCAGTAACAAAGGTGGAGAATTCAGGGGAAGCACCTGCTAATGTCTGGCATGGGTAAAGGCTTTTAGTCCAAGAGTCTCTGGTCACCCCCTTTCTCTTCCCAGGGATCGAGAGCACCTGGAAAAGGCTAGGGAGGAGCTCCAGCAGCAGCTGGAGGTCCTGGAACAGGAGGCCTGGCGCCTCCGCAGGGTCAACACAGAGCTTCAGCTGCAGGGGGACTTGGCTCAGGGGGAGAAGGCGGAGCAGGAGGAGGAGCTCCAGCAAGCTGTTCGAGAGAGGGATCGCCTGTGAGTATTGCCACTTCTGCTTTCCCTTTGGTACCTAACTTAAAATGCCCCTCAAAGCTTTTGCTTTTTTGTCTCTTCCTGTCTGCCAACATACACTTCATTGGAGAATAGATCAATAAGAAGCCTGTCTGAAATTGGGTCTAATTCAGTGCCTGTTTTGTATGGGAAAGAGAGCCCCAAAAGGAGGCAAGAAAGCAGAATCTGGGTTGGAAGGTCAAAGCTGGGTCTCAAGTTTGGATTTTGTTCAACTAATAAACTTTGATGGAGTTCATATTAAAAGAAGATTTTAATGGTTGTTTCCCCCAAAAGATCATATAGGACCATAGGGTCATTGATTGAAAATTAGAACAGGACCTTAGAAGTCATCTAAGCCAAACTCCACTCTTCATTTTAAAGACAAAGAAACAGACCCAGATCTTGCCTAAGATAAAATCACAGGTAGTAAGTGGCAGAGCCAGGACTGAGACCTGGACCCTGACTCTAAATCTGGTACTGTTTCCCTAGTACAGGCCCCCACCACTAAGGATCTTACAGTCTAGGAGGGAGACTGTGCACATACATAACTGTTGTAGATGTTTACTGAAGAGACAGCCCATTGAGGTATATGCAGATGTATTTTCATTGGTGATCCCTTCTCTCATTCCTTCTTCCTACAGTCAGGAGACTTTGAAGGGCCTGGAAGCAAGACAGTCTGCATCACTGAGCGAGCTGATCACCCTGAAGGAGGCACTAGAGAAGAGTCACCTGGAAGAGGAGCTGCTGAATCAAGAGAAAGAAGAGATGGCAAGAGCCCTGGCCAAGGTACAGACCAAAGCTTCTTAAACTGTGGGTCACAACCCGTTATGGCTGTGTAACTGAATGTGTGGGTTATGAAAAATATAGCGACAATCAAAGGTTATGTATACCTAGTTTATATACCTATGTACCTGGGATCACATAACAATTTCTCGGGTGAAAAGGGGTCACAAGTAGAAAAAGTTTAAGAAGCCTGGTATAGATCAACCTTGTCCCTCAGCCATGATGAGCAGAAAGATCTATATCTGGAGAGAGGGCATGACCGACTCCTTTAACCCAGAGAGAACAGAAAGATGGCTTCAGGTGAGAATTTAAGCAGAAAGAGGATCCTGCAATCAGCTTAACAGTATTAAAAGAAAGGAGCTATAGTGGGAGGTGGGAGCTGTTTGGGAAGGCAGAAAAGGAGAAAATCTTCATTTCTGTTTGGGGTTTTTTTTTGGGGGGGGGGGGGCGCGGGCAGGGCAATGAGAGTTAAGTGACTTGCCCAGGGTCACACAGCTAGTAAGTGTCAAGTGTCTGAGGCCGGATTTGAACTTAGGTCCTCCTGAATCCAGGGCCAGTGCTTTATCCACTGCACCACCTAGCTGTCCCCCTCTGTTTGTTTCTAGGCAGAACAGTCCATTGCTGAGCTGACAGGAACAGAGAGCACCCTCAAGGCAGAAGTAGCTGATCTTCGGGATACAGCAATCAAGCTGAGTGCACTGAATGAAGCCTTGGCCTTAGATAAAGTGGGGCTGAACCAACAGCTCCTGCAGGTGAGCTGCTGGGATCCCACTCCCTCCAAGCTCAGCATCTGCCCCCTAAGCCACATATGTGTTTTGCTGACATGTGCTTCTTGCCTTCCACTCCCCCTCTCTTAACACCTTTAACTTTCGGGGACTGTAGTTTGAGCAGGAAAATCAGTCTCTCCGTGGTAAAGTAGAGGAGGCAGAGAAGACCAGGAGTGCTGTGCAGATGGAACTGGATGATTCTGAAAGGCGAAAGGAGGCCCTCTGGGCAGAGAAGGCTCACCTCGAGATGCAGCTTCAGAAAGCCAAGGATGCTGAAGCAGAACTACAGGGGGATCTAAGCAAGATGAGAGAAGAGAAGACGGAAACCCAGGAGAAATTGGATGAGGTGAGAGGACACAGTACAGACCAGCAGGCAGAGGCAGGTGCTTCATTGGAATGTGTACTGGATCGGGAAGCAAGGGCCTAGAGTCACATTGCAGCTCTGCCATTTAGCACCTGTATTAACTTGGGCAAGTTACTTATCCTCTCTGGTCTTCAGTCTCACACCTCTGAAATGAAGGAGTAAGACAAAGGTTACTTCCAGCCCTAAGTCTAGAAGCCTATGATCTTAGTGCACTGGTTCCCCAGCATCTCAGTGCTACAACCCTTAACCACCAGTGACCACATTCACCCTCAAACCAACAAAAAAACCTTTGTTGCCACCATCAAAACGACTGTTTGAACAACTGTTCTCTGGCTCTCATTTCCCCCTTAGCTCCACAAGTTATAAAAACTGCCACAGGGAGAAAGCTTAGGCTCTCTTGTTTGACTTTGCAATTTCTTTCTCTTTAGGGTTCTGGAAATCTGAGCTTCATGATAACTTAGATTTTCTTACTGCACTTCTGTGAGAAAAGTAGTGCCAATATTGTTGTGTCTATTTTATAGATGAAGAGACTGAGGCCAGAGCCGAGCTGTGAATCTTAGCCTCCTAATTTCAACTACATCGCATTGCTTCCCTGACTTGAAGCTCCTTAGAAGGCCAACCCCTAATTTTGCAAACGTGACTTCAGGGTTCATCTCTCTCTATTTTCAAGACTAACTAGTTCCTAATCAGTTCCTAACTAGGATCATCTCAAAGGACAGAAGCCTTTTGTGAGGGACTAGAGTAGTTTCAAGGACAAGCTGGATTCTTTTTGGGGGGGGTGGGGGGGCAATGAGGGTTAAGTGATTTGCCGAGGGTTACAGAGCTAGTAAGTGTCAAGTGTTTGAGGCTGGATTTGAACTCAGGTCCTCCTGAATCCAGGGCCGGTGCTTTATCCACTTCGCCACCTAGCTGCCCCCAACAAGCTGGATTCTTTAAGATACTTATGTCATTGTTCCTGGGAAGGATCACATTAACCTGCCTAATGGTCTTGATTTTGCCTGTTCTCATCCCAAATGCACACAAAACTCCAGAGGCCCTGCTTCATAGTAGATCATTCCAGTGTTCTGTGACCTCTCATCTGGCCAAAGTTATAGGAATCCCAAGGAGGGAAATGGCTCAAGGATTGATCTTTTCTGCCTTATTCCTTTCCCCTTCTTCTTTTCTCACCCTCACTTCCGTTCTTTGTTCTTCTCAGGCAAGACGCCAGTTGGAGGTGGCTACTACAGAGCTGGAGCAGCTGCACCAGGAGACAGCTCGGCAAGGGCTCCTTCAAGAGAGGTTGAGCCAGGAGAAGGAGGCCCTGGTCCGGGACAAGGCTGCCCTAGAGGTGCACCTGAAGGCCTTGGAGCGGGACCGACAGAGTCTTTCTGAGCAGCTACTGGAACTCAGGTGGGACCTCTGTCATATTTTCAGCTCAGGTGTCCCCCTTCTCTAATACATTCTCCAGGATATCCCAAAAGTCTACATGTGACACTGTCTCCCAGTGGCTTCCTATCACTTTTAGGATCAAATACAAATTCTTTTTAACAGTTTAAAAGCCTTCACAACCAGCCTCCAACCTACCTTCTTTGGCTTGTGATACATTACTCCCTCTCAGGCACTCTACAGAATCTGGTCAAATTGTCCTTCTTCCTTTTTCTCCCACATGATGCTTTATTTCCCATGCCTGTGCCTTTGCACTTCCCCTTCCCTCCTAACCACTGGTGTCCTTCAAGGCCCAGCACAAGTTCCACCTTGTACATCAGACCTTTCCTCATCCCTGCCCCTCCCCCCACACACCATTTGTATCTCTGTCCTCTGTATGACTGAATATTTTGTATGTATATTTTGCACATACTTCTATAGATATTTATCTCTTCCAGTAGAATTTAAGTTACTTTTTGTCTTTGTAACTACAGTGCCTAATACTATGACTGGTGCTTAGTTGGTGCTTAATAAATGTTACTGATTGATTTCTAACCTATACAAATTGGCATGGACATGGGGGTGGGTTAACTGTGCAGGTTGCTTAGTCTCCCCTACCTCAACTACACCTAAGAAAATTAAGAATAAGTCGGGAACCCAGAACTAGATGTCCCTTGCCCTTCCTCTGTTTGTTGCAGATTGGTTGACAAAGCCTATGTGCTAGGGCCTGTAGCCTTCATTCTTAGCTAAGGCTACTCTGGGAGCTGCTGGGGGCTACTAGGCCTGGGGAGGGTCAGCTGGGGCTGCAAGGAGAGTTCTCCCTGACCTCTGGATCTCACAGCTCAGCCAAAGAACTGCTAGAAACCCACCTGTTTGAGGCTCAGCAGCAGAGCTCTCTGATGGAGGTTACCAAGGAGCAGCTGGCAGTGCAGATTCAAACAGTCACACAAGCCAAGGAGGTGATCCAAGGTGAGAGCCAGGCCAGCCTGGGGCCCCTTCCCTTTCAGAGAAACTGGGAGGAGCTGGAGGTCTGCTTCTGGGCAGGTCTCAGTCCTGGAGAAGGGTCCGTCACGTGCCCTTGTCAGGACCTAAGCACAGCTTCTTTTTTCAGGGGAGGTGCGGTGCCTTCAGATGGAATTGGAAGCTGAACGACGGCAGGCCGAGCAGGAGCGGGACACAGTGGCCAAGCATCGGGACCAGACAGAGCAGGAAAGTCGGGCAGCTCTGCAGCAGCAGCGGGCCACCTATGAGGAAGAACTGCGCCTGCTACAGGAGGAGAGGGTGAGGTGACTTAGGGGACTAGGGCACAAGCCTCAGTCTGGCCTGACAAGCCGGTCCCCAGAGGGAAGCCCCCTAGTATCTCCCCCTTTTTTTTTCCTCTCTCCTTATTCATGTAATCACACTGACCTTTACGGGCAGGACCTGTGAAGTCCCTGGTGTGTAGCAGGAGACAGTTGTTATCTTGTGCACCCTCATCTTCTAGTATAGCCATCTTTCTTGATTCTTAGTTCTTCATTATCCACCCTAACACTCTAGGCTTTAAGGCTCCTTTTGTCAGCCCGTCTGAAATTGGCTTGATGATTCTTAGGCTGCTTGAAATGCGCTACATCGATGTTAATGATAATCTTTATCATTATCATGATCATTATTACAATGAATGTGATTTGTCCTTGCATATTGTAACTACAGCAGATTTGTGGTACCTTCTGCATAGTTTCTTCTATGAATCTAGGAGACAGAATGCTCCCAACACAAGCAATAATTAGAAGAAATGTAATAGTGTATAGAACAGGGAACTGTGAAAAGCTGAGAAAGCTGCCTGAGGAGGCTGGCACAGTTCTGGCTTAGGTAGATGGGGGGATACCCAGGCAGAGAGATTCATGTGGAAACAGTAAGTGATTGAGTTTTCTAAGGCTTTGACAATCATGACACTCTGGGGATTCTCTTAGCTTGGTAGCTGCTCTAGGAAGAGCTCGTGCTGCTCCTGCTATTAGGGCCCAAGAATAATTAGACTGGGCTTGGACCAGTCTCTGGCTTTCCTGGAGTTCTCTCTCTCTCTGGGACCAGTAAGTGATGTTAAGGAGCTAGAATTTGCTTTGTTGTTTCGTCCATCTATGCTGATGCAGTTTCTTCTATGTGGCTAGGAAATGGATCACACCAAGCACAGGCAGGAATTGGAGGCCATATTAGAACAGATGGAAAGGGAGAAAGTGGAACTGGAAGAGACCTGTGAGAAGAAGCTAAGGCAGCTGCAGAAGGAGTCTGAAGCTGCCCAGGCACAGAGGATAGAGGATCACGCCCAGGCTGAAAGCAACAGATGTCAGGTAGGGAATAAGCATAAGGATACTTCTTTGCTTCTGTATTACCTTCAACATTTTCCCATTCTCTTCCTCTCTGATAAATTTGTCATATGTGGTGAATTGGTCACAGCCATGATGGTGAATTGATATGTCTTCCTTGGGTTATTACCACAAATACATAGTACTTTCAGGACTTCCTTGTTCTGATTGTAAGATAAGTTAAGACATTTCCTGACTTGAACCCTGTTCCCCATGCCAGCTGATTAAATGAGATGGTTTTATAGCAGCTATGGCTACAAGAGTGGTGAGCAGGGAAATCCTGCTGAGCACCTCTGCTCTGATGTGCATCTTCCTTGTCTCTGTGTGCAGATGCAACTAGAGATAGAAAAGGAAAGGATGTCACTACTGGAGACACTCTTGAAGACTCAGAATGAACTAGCTGATGCTGGCCAGCAACTGGAGCGACTGAGGAAGGACATGAAAGTTCAGAAATTAAAGGAACAGGTAGGGAGCCTGGCCCTGTTCATGATGGGAGTGAAAACTGCCATCAGCTGAGGGAGCTAAGCAGAAAGAAGATATGAGGTAGAGAGCCTGAGATAGCCATGAAAGGCATTGAAGAGATTTTAAAAAAACCCATAAAAATTGGGTTAGAGAGTTCTCTTAGGTGAAGAAGAAGTGGTTCCAGCGGAGGAATTGAAAGTTTTCTATGCAAATCAAAGGAGCAAGTGGGCCAGGAGACAAGGATTGAGAGCTTAAGCCACTATAGACAAATGAGCTAAGTCATTGCTTCCTACTTGTCTTTTCTCCTTCACAGGAGAATATAGAGAGCCTTTGGGCCCAACTGCAGGAGGCTCAGGAGGCTGTGAAGGAGACAAGAAGAAACCACCAAGATGACCTTGCCACCCTTCAGGAAGAGACAAACATCCTGTTGCGGCAAAGAGAGAACCTACAGAAACAGGTCATATAGAGCCCTGCCCCACCGAGGCAGTGTGGGAGAAGTGTAAAGCTGCTTTCCTGAACTGTGTGGGGTTTTCTTTTTAGCATAAGGGAAGTGCAGGCCCAACTAAGCATTGTCTGCACTTCTTCCTGTCAGAACTTCTTGTGGATTGAGGGGTGCTCCAGGCTGGAATTGTTAGAATTGTTTAAAAGTTCTTCTATAGCTGAAATCTCCCCCTGCCCCCATCTGGGAAACTTCATTTATTGATACTAACTCTGCCCTATGACATCAAATAGGTCAACTCCAATCCCTCTTCCACACGACAATATTAAGTCTTTTATTCTCCAGACTAAATATTCCCAATTCCTTTAATTGATCATTGTATGACATAGTTCTACCCACACTTATTGGGGATAGTTTCCTTCCCTCGGTAGGAAGCCCTTTCCTCCAACCCCTTCTCTTTGCTAATAACCTTTTCCAGTGATTTAGTTATGTTGACCCAAGATCATTTGCCTGCTATGTGACTTTGAAGCAGCAGAGATCCTCCTCCCTCCTTCCCTAACAACGTGTGAAGTAGAGGACACAGATGCCAAAGTGAAAGCCATATAGTTGTCAGAGATGAGGGAGAGAGGACCTGGTAGAAAGTCACTGATTTTCTTAGAAACTGCATGTGTATTTATAATAGACCAAATAATAGTAACAAAACTGAAGAACCCTCCAGCCTGTAGAATCTTGAGTGATTGCTCCTGCCAGCCCTCTGGTGCCTCATGCTTTTGCTTTTCCAGGTACAAGACTTGAAGGCCCAACTGGTCACTAGTGAAGACTCATGTAGGCTGGCAGAACACAAGGCTCAGCTACAGCTACAAGAGGCCCAAGAGTATACACGTATACTGGAGCAGGAAAAAGCCAGGTAGGCAGCTGGAGCCATCCAGCCATGCTTTATGGGTAGATGTCTGGCTACCATGCATGTCATAAGGCTGGTCAAATCATCAGCCAGCCAACCAACAGGTTAACTACCTGTTACCTTCCCAGGTCTGTGCTAGGTGCTGTGAGGGTATCATGCCAGGGTTACAAGAGATAGGAGAGTCTAAGTCCCTGCCCTCAGAGCTTATCTAGTTGCTGAAGCAAGAGTATTGTACGTTACTAAAGAACCAATCAACAGCCATTCATTAAGCTTTTACTATGTGCCTGGCACATAATTTAGAAGTCACTTGACCCCCATTGCCCAGCAAAAAAACCCAAACCCTAACCTTTACTATTTACCTCTGCTCTTAGTGATCTCTTCCCAATATAAATTCCTATAGCAGGGACAGCTAGGTAGCGCAGTGGATAGAGCACCAGCCCTGGATTCAGGAGAACCTGAGTTCAAATCCGAACTCAGACACTTGACACTTACTAGCTGTGTGACCCTGGGCAAGTCACTTAACCCTAATTGCCTCACCAAAAAAAAAATTCCTGTCATACTAGTGGTCTGTACCACTCATTCAGCAATTAGTTTATACTGCATTGTATTGGTATTTTTTATATGTTCCTGACTTCCCAATTAAGATGTAAGTCTCTCCATCTCTTTGTATCCATAATACTTAGCCCAAATTCCTATATATAAGAGACATTCAGTAAATGTTGAATGAATGAATGATAACTTGAGCTGGGTCTTAAAGGATAGGTTTGATTTGAATAGGTGAAGGAAGAGTTGGGGATGGGGAAAGAGAAAGGAACATCCGAGAAGAAAATCCTTTCTGAGAATTTACTTATTTTTTGGTTTCTTGGTCCACATGGTTTAATTATAGGTTCTTTGCTTTCACTTCTTCACCTTTTCCATATATCTTCCTCATTGGGCCCACTTGACCTTAGTTCTTGCTTTCCCAGTCCTAGATCCCTGTCTCTTCTCTCTCAGTCTATAAAAGTAAGAACTGTGTTTGACATCTAGTATCTGGTAATCAGCTTGCTTCTGACCCCTTCAGTAGTGCTCATACCATGAGTACCAATCCTAGTCTCTGTTTCACTCTACACTTTATGGTAATATGAGTGGAGGTGATGATCTGATCCAGGGGTTCTTAACCTTTGTGCTGGATTCCTTTGGCCATGTGGTGAAACCTAAGGACTCCTTCTGAAAATGTTTTTAAATGCATAAAATAAGATACAAAGGATTGTAAAGGAAACCAGTTACCTTAAAATAGTGTTTATAGACAGCAGGATTATCATCAAGTGCAGTCTAGCAATAGGTCTAGTAACTATAGTAATTTTGAAGTAGTGATGAGTATAAATGTAATATGAAAATATCTTTGATTTCTGTTGGTAACAAATTCAGGTACTGCTAATACTACTGTGGTTTGTTACCATATTCACAATTGAAGGAAATGCTAAATCTTACTAGAGCCTAGTGAAAATAAAAAATTCCCATCCAAGTTTGTAATCTTTTCTGAAATCTATTCCTGGATTCTGTGGATTGTGGGGGAGGGGGGGCACTGAGCTGTGTGGAATTAGTCTGTCATTGGTAAGGGTGCCCTCTGATGGAGCTAAAGAGTAAAATTCTGAGATCCTCTTTTATGAGCAAGAAGATACAGAAGAGTCTAATCAGCAAGGGATTTGGGTTTACCTTTCATCTGTCCAGCACAGTGACCACCATTATATTTATTCCTCCCTCTCCTAGTGCATTCCTCTTCCTCACCCTCCCATTGTTCTTTTGAGATCATCTCAGCATAATAGAATCATACCCAGACTCTGCCTAATTGAACTCCCTCTAAGACCCCTGGTGTTGATATAGTTCTAAAGAATTACATGTATTATCTCCCCCATAATAATATAAGCACACATAGCTGGGTGACCTTGGGCAAGTCACTTAACCCTCATTGCCCCACAAAACATATATATATATATATATATATATATATATATATATATATATATATATATATATATATATATATGAGACACAGTTTGACCTTGTTTAGTCCCTTATGATTTCTTTTTTCTTTTTTTCTTTTTTCTTTTGTGGGACAATGAGGGTTAAGTGACTTGCCCAGGGTCACACAGCTAGTAAGTGTCAAGTGTCTGAGGCTAGATTTGAAACTCAGGTCCTCCTGTATCCAGGGCTGGTGCTTTATCCACTGTGCCATCTAGCTGCCTCCCCCCCCCCCAGTTCTATTTTAATCTAGTTCTGTCTGGCAGTTTGCTGCTGGTGAATTTGACACCTTCATCTTTCCAACCCTCTTACTTTCCAGATGAGGAAATTGAGGCCCTGAGAGGTTAGTTGACTTGGCCAAAGTCACAAAGGTAATAGATAGCAAAACTAATATTTGAACTGCTGACTCGCATGCTTTCCACTGTACCATGCTGCCTGAATAGCTAATAATGTCAGAGAATAAATAATCAAATGACAAAATATCTGGTTCAGTCAGAGAGAGGAGAGATCCCAGTGGGCTGGAGTAGTCAAGGAAAACTTCATGGAGAAAGTGGGAATTAAATTGAATCCAGAAAAATAAGTATCAGGAATGGGTAGGAAGGAAGGAAGGATGAAAGTAGTTATTAAGCAACTACTATGTGTCAGGCAGGAAGTGCTTTACAAATACCCTGGGAGGTATATGCTAATTATTATTCCCATTTCACAGTTGAAGAAACTGAGGCAGACAGAGGTCAGGTGACTTGCCCAGGGTCCCACAGATAATAAGTATCTGAGGCAAGATTCAAACTCAGGTCTCTGTCCTAGATGTCTACAGTGGTCCAGTGGATAGAGTAAAGTATTCAGGAAAGTAGGATAATATGAACAAAGACTAGGTGGCAAGAATAAGCCTGCCTAATATGGAACCTGACAAATCAGCAAAATAATTTGTTTGGAGCTAGATATGTAGGGTAGATCCAAATTATGAGAGCCCTGAAGACCAAGAAGAAGAATTTTTAAACAGGAGCTATCATAAATTTTTGAGGAATAACAAAATTTAGGAAGATTAATCTAGTAATAGTATTTAGTGTAGGGGCAGCTAGGTGGCACAGTGGATAGAGCACTGGCCCTGGATTCAGGAGGACCTGAGTTCAAATCCAGCCTCAGACACTTGACACTTAACTAGCTGTGTGGCCTTGGGCAAGTCACTTAACACCCCCCCCCCCAAAAAAAAAAATTAGTATTTAGGGTAGGTTAGAGAAATTAGAAAGGAGGCCAACAAGGAGTTTGTGGGTAGAGGAGAGTAGTAGTCATGAAAATACAAAGTAAGGAAGGATTGCTCTGACGAGGTGACTTGATTGGCCACAGGAGATAAAGGAGAGTCAGAGGTCAAAGAGTTTTGACCTGGAAAACTAAGCTAATTATAGACAAGGGAAATCATTCTAGTTTGGGCTTAGGTCCACAATGCTTACCTCCCACTTTGATGATTGACATAGAACTAAAGCAGCTTCCTTGAGAGTGGACTATCCTTACACTGCCAGTGTCTTCTTTGCTAACCATTGTTTTATTAGATTTGTAGTGTTCAGTAGACATGACCAGCCAGGCAGAGGAACAGGTAACAATGGTCTCAGTTCCTTCTTCCTTTTCTTTGCAGCCTGGTTAAGTCTCTTACAGAGAAGGAGCAAACACTCCTAATCTTACAAGAGGCTGATTCAGTCCAACAGCAAGAGCTGAGCTCCCTGCGCCAGGATGTGAAGGAGGCCCAGGGGGAACAGGAGCAGCTGAGTTCCCAGGTACCTTAGTGCCTCCTGTGCCCTTTCCCTTACTCCCATGGTGGAAGCCTTCTTAGCCTCTGCCCTTTAGGAAGATTTAGGGGGCAAATCCCTGTCCATGAGTGCAGTGGCCCTCTTTGTGCTTTTAAAAGTTTTCTTTTTTATAATTCTTTATTGATGTCTTTTGTTTTTATATTATTCTTTCTGGACATGCCTGCCCCCAACACACACAAACAAGTAAGCTTTCCCTTACAACAGTGAAAAGCACTTAAACAAAACTAAATGACTCAATGACCATGTGTGGCAGTGTGTGCAACATGCTGCATCAGCAGTGCCCCATCTTTACAAGGACGAGAGGGAGATTCATTACCTTCTTTCATCTCAGAGAACAAGATTGGTCATTACCAAGACGACAGATTCAGCCTTGTTTTAGTATTCTTTTATGGTGTTGCAATTGTATGTATTATTTTCCTGGTTCAGCTTATCTCAGTCTGTAATAATAGCTAGCATTTCTTTAAGGTTTGTTCTTCACAGTGACCCTCAGAGGTAGTAGGTACTATTATTTTTCCCATTTTATAAATGAGGAAATGAGCCTTAAGAGATTAAATGGCAGGATTCAAACTCAGGACTTCCTGACTCTAGCCAATGTGCCACCTAGCTGTTTTCATATCAGTTTGTATAAATCTTTTCCATGTTTCTCTGAATTCTTTATATTTGTCTTTTCTTAAAGCACAATAATATACCAATAAATTCATATGCCACAGTTTGTTCAGCCAGTTCTCAATCAGTGGGAAACTACTTTGTTTCTAGTTTTTTGTTACTAGAGAAATTGTTTATTTTTCAGGGCAATGAGGGTTAAGTGCCTTGCCCAGGGTCACACAGCTAGTAAGTGTCAGAGGTCAAATTTGAACTCAGGTCCTCCTGACTCCAGGGTCGGTGCTCTGTCCTTTGCATCACCTAGCTGCCCCCTAGAGAAATTGTTGCTATGAATATTTTGGCATATACGGAACCTTTTTTTCTATCTTTGACTTACTTGGGATTTATGCCCAGGGTCTCTGGGTCAATGAATTGGGACAGTTTCTTACATAGTTTCAAATTGTTTCCCAGCATGGTTGGACTAGTTCATGACTTCAACAGTGTATTAGTATGCTTGTTTTCCCTTAGTCTATCCAACATGGACTATTTCTCTCTTTTATCAGCTTTGCCAGATTTTCTTCTTGTATTTCTTAAGAGCCTTAGAGTCATCAACTCATTAGAGGTGAAAGAGACCTACACATCATCTAGTCAGTCCCTCATTTCCAGTTGAGAAAATCAAGGCTGAGAAAGGGAAAATAACATCTGAGGTCATAGAATTAGTTTATGGCAGAGTTAGGGGAAGGACCCAAGCCTCTGGTTTCTTAGTCCAGTTCGCCTCTCCATTTGTGGAGAATGTAGCTGAGATTTTTTTGTCTTGAACATCTAGAAGCATGTAGAAGCCTGAGCCCAGGCCATCACTGAATCTCAGAGTTGGAAGAGCCCTCAGAGGCCATCCAGTCCAATCTGCACCTGAGTATGAATGCCCTCTGTAACGGACACTATGGGGCATGGAGTGTCTGAGACCGGATTTGAACTCAGGTCCTCCTGAATCCAGGGCCAGTGCTCTATCCACTGCACCACCTAGCTGCCCCAGCCCATTGAACTTTTGAATAGCTCTATTTCATGTAAAAAAAAAAAATCTCCCTTGACCTGTGGTCCTGTCTCCCTGCAACTTCCACTCATTGTTGCTTATTCTTTCCTTTAGGATCAAGCTGACCAATTCTAATCCCAATTCCACCTGGAGGCTCTTTAAATAAAAATAGCTATGAGGTCCCCCTCACATCTTTTCTTCTCCAGATAAAATGTCCCTACTTTATTCAGCCAGGATCTCTATGGAAAGATCCTTTACAATCCTAGTCACCCTCTTAAGGATACTCTTCTGCTTAGAAAGGCTCTTCCTGAAATGTGACATACAGAAATTAATACAATACTGCAGGAATAGTTTGACCAGGGCACAATGTAGCTGATCTCTGTCCTCTCTCTAGTTCTGAGACTAGAGACTTTTGAGTCTCTTAATGCAACTTAATCTCATATTAGCTTTTTTTTTAGTTTTTTAAAAATTTGTGATATATAATTATGTTTTATACATATATCAAAGATATAATATATACATACACATATACATATATGTATATGTCATATATAATGTAAGTTTTCTACATTATTCCATTTAGATATACCAATATATCTTCTGTTTGTTTGTTGGGGGGTTTTTTGTATTTTTGTGAAGCAATTGGGGTTAAGTGAATTGCCCAGGGTCACACAGCTAGTAAGTGTTAAGTGTCTAAGGCCAGATTTGAACTCAGGTGCTCCTGAATCTAGGGCCGGTGCTCTATCCACTGTGCCACCTAGCTGCCCACCAAGATATTTTCTAATACATAGAACTTTTGCCCACCATGTTGAGTTTTTAGTCCATGAAGACTTGGACATCTTTGAACCCATGCTTTCCCTGTCATGCATTTGTGAAGCTAATTATTTAAATAAACTAAAATATAAGGCTACATTTATCTTTATTAAATGTTATTTTATTTGGCCCTCTGTGCCAGCCTGTTAGGATTTCTTTGGATCTGGATTCTGTCATCCAGTGTTTTTATCACTGTATTATCATAGCTCTCTCTTGCAAGATGGGGGAAGGAAATAAGCATTCATATAATGTCTACTATGTGCCAGGCACTGTGCTAAACACTTTACTAATATTATTTGATCCTTACAGCAACCCTGAGAGGAAGATGCTATTATTATCCCCATTTCACAGTTGAGGAAGCCAAGGCAAACATTAAGTGACTTGCCCAGGGTCTTTGAGACAGCATTCAAACTTGCACCTTCCTACTCCAGGCCTAGTACTCTGTCCTCTGAATCATCTAGCTGCCTCTAGAGATATTCTCTCTTCCCTTTTCTTCCTCCATTGAGTATGTTCCTTCGCCATCAGGTACAGTTTCTGAAAGAAGAAGTGCAGAAAAAGGAGGCTTCTCTTCTGGATCAAGAAACACTTTTGGAGAAATTGGAAACATCACAGAAGACAGAGCAGCAGTTGAGGGCCTCACTGTTGACACAAGAAACTAAGGCAGCCCAGCTGCAGGTACAGCTGTGCAGTGTGGAAAGCCAAGTAGGGGCTCTGGTTTTAGAGCAGCGGCATGGACGTCAGGCACAGGCACAGCTAGCCAGTCTCTACTCAGTCCTACAGCAAACCTTTGGGACAGCTGTTGAGAGCAAGCCAGAGCTGAGTGGTGCTGGAGATGCCTCTCCTTGTCCCTGGAATCCCAAAACCTTGGGGCCAGGTGAGTCAACTGATGGGGAACTGATCATTTTGTCCAAGGAGCAGTGTGGGGTCCAATGCAAAGACATGGGTGGGACCTTGAGAAAGAAAAGGAATTAGAATTTGTGATAGAGAACCGACTATTGGAGGAGGAGGAAGAGAAGGGAGGCCAAAGGGAGAGCAGGTGGGTATATCAGGAGGGGTCTCTGACTAAACCTTAGCTTCTTCCCTTTATCTAAGATATCCAGTTCTGAAGATAATATACCCGTCCCTTGTTTCTCATTTTTTCAGAACAAGAGAGTGCAGAGAATTTCCTTAAAAGCCAGATTGCCCTAACTAACTTCAGCACTGAGGGTGTGGCATCAGCCCTTCACAAGCTCCAAAGAGACCTCTGGAGGGCACGTCATGCTCGGGTATGTGGCCTCATTTCTTATATTGAAGTTTCTACAGCCTTACCTCCTCCCTTCTAGCTCTTCTGTCTTGTCTGATGCACATGAAGGAGGAAGATATAATAGTCAAACATTGCATTCTTGAGATCAATTCAGGATTCAAAGGGATTCAATCCCTTTCTTGGTAATCTAGCCAAGACCTGGATAATTTTTGGTTTCAAGATCCCAGAAAGGCTGATTCCAGAGCTTCCTGGAAGTTAAGATTGTCATCTGTTAAGCCCGTGGTATTCCCAGGGCTTCAGACTGAGTTCTTAGGTCCCTCTAATTAGTTTTCTACCCAATCAGAAATACTTCTTGAACATCATCTACTGTTTCCACATCCACACAAAGAGGAGATAAGATTAGTTAGTCCCTTCCAGCTCTAACGTTCTACTTTCCTTCTTTCTTTCTTTTTTTTTTTTTTTTGCGGGGCAATGAGGGTTTAGTGACTTGCTCAGGGTCACACAGGTAGTAAGGGTCAAGTGTCTGAGGCTAGATTTGAACTCAGTTCCTCCTGAATCCAGGGCCAGTGCTTTATCCACTGCACCACCTAATTGCCCACCATTCATCCTGATAATATATCTTGCTGCTGGACCCAGATGGCTCCAGAGGAGAGAGTAAGGATGGTGACTTTGCACAATCCTCCCTCACTTAAATCCAATTCACTGCTAGTTATGACATCTGTCACGGTCCTTTTAGAGAACGAAGGACAAACAACAACAACAGAGTAGTACATGACACCCAGTATGTGACACAGATAAAGAATGCTAGAATAAAACTCTGTAAGTTAGAGTGATTAGAGGAGACTTCCTGGAGGAAAAGAAACTTGACTTGGACCTTGAAGGACAGGTAGAAAAAAATCTTTTTTCTTTCTTTCTTTTTTTTTTTTTTGTGGGGCAATGAGGGTTAAGTGCCTTGTCCAGGGTCACACAGCTAGTAAGTGTCAGGTGTCTGAGGCTAGTTTTGAACTCAGGTCCTCCTGAATCCAGGGCCAGTGCTTTATCCACTGCACCACCTAGCTGTCCCTAGAAAAAAATCTCAAGGGTGAGGAGGATGGAACTACTGAATGACCTGGTCTCATTCTGAATCTCTGGGATTTGAAAAGAACCAGACTAACCACAGAAATATAGCACACTGAACAAGCCAATTTATCCTGTTCTTTTCCCAAATGTTATTTGACATTGATAGTCCTGTCTATAACTCCCCCTTTCTGCAGAAGAGGGTACTACTGGTGGGAACTGACTTGTAGAAAGCACTATGATAGGCATTGAGGGCCTAATAAGAAACAAAAGACATAGTCTCTGGCTATTCTCAAGAAAATTGGATCTAACTGAATAGATGAAACATACACAACTGTTCTTACCCTAATATGAAGGTTACCATTTTTTCAAACTTGAATTTCCCTTTCCCCTGCCTTTAACTCAGTCAGAATATTTGGTAAGAACCAGGACTGCCTTTTTTTTTTTCAAGACTGCCTTTCTTGTTTCTTCCTGTAGGATGATATGAAGTGTCAGGTTGAAAAGCTGGAGCAACATCTATCCCAAGTTGAGGCTGAACGGAACCAGTTTTCTACTGAAGTTCAGGAGCTTCAGAAACTGCTCTCTCAGAATCAGAAAGGTAAGGTGAGAGGCCCAATATACCCTGGAGTGACTAAGGTCTAGGAATGGATGATAGCTACCAGCAAGAAAGGTAGGGATGTATGCCCCAGGAGGATAGACTCTAGTCCAAGGAGGCTCCTTATTGGCTCCCTTTGCAGTACGTTTGTGCATCAGGGACATAGTTACTCTGGGAAGCATGTTTGAAAGTTGAGTACATCCAGTAGAATAGGGAAGCAAAAGTTGGCTATATTGGAGAAGCAACTAAGTAAGTTGAGAACAGTGTTGACATGGTAGCTAGAGGCAGTGCTGGGGCCGGGTAACAAGAGCACTTGGAGATACACCGAGAATGCAAGGAGTTGCCAAAGATTTGTAAAAATCGTGTAACCTTTCTTTTCCCTTCTACCTCCCCTCTTCATCTTCTCCATGCTTCCCCTTGCTATTTGTTTTCTCTATTTCTCCTTCATCTCCTCCCACAGAGAAATTGAAATGTGAAGGAGAGCAGAGCTCCTTGGAATCAGAGTTGGCTACACTTCAGGACAGAGTGGCCTTCCTACAGTGCAGCCTGAAGAGTGCTGAGCAGCAAAGGGCAGAAGCCCAGGTGAGCTGATTCTTGCCTCAGAGCCAGGATTGCTCTAGAAGTTCCCCTCTAAACTGGAACTAGGATGGTCCCCAAAGAGCCAAGGGCCCTGGTTCCCCAGGGAATGATTTGCTCCAGCCTTGCCCTTCAGGGTGAATAGTAGCACTTTTTAAGATGGCTCTGTTTCTGTTTTCAGAATGAACGGGAAACATTGTGGGTAGCCAAGAAAAATTTGGTATCAGAGGTGGAACGCCTTCAAGCATTAATTGTAGCCATGAAAGCACAAGCTAGTTCCATAGAAGCTCTGGAAGAAGAACTGAGAGCAACGCGCTCAGCCCTGAGAGAAAAGAATGAGGAAGCAGAGCATGAGCGGGAGAGAGCTGAGGCCCTGAAGAAAATGGATGAGCAGAAGGGGACCCAAGGGAAGGCTCTGAAGGAAAATCTTGATATCCTGACCAGTTCCCTTTCTAAGAGAGAAAAGGAGGTAGAAGCTTTGCAGGGACTAGTTCAGGAACTGGAAAAGCAGAGAGAAGCACAAAAAGTGATGCAAGAACATCTCTCTCTGAGCCTAGAGAAGAGAAACCAAGCACTGGAATCCCAGCGAGAACAGATCCAAGAGCTGGAGAAACAGAAAGCTATGCTAGAACATTTGCCAGTGGCCATGGAGGAGAAAGAGAGGCAGATAAGGTCACTGAGAGGGCAGATTGAAGAGTTTGAGAAGAAGCAAGAAACTCAGGGAAACATCTTGGAACATCAGGCTCTGGATTTACAGAAGAAAACACAAGTGATAGAGTTCCAGAGAGAACAG
Organism: Dromiciops gliroides; assembly: GCF_019393635.1. Lineage (NCBI taxonomy): Eukaryota > Metazoa > Chordata > Mammalia > Microbiotheria > Microbiotheriidae > Dromiciops > Dromiciops gliroides. The sequence continues at coordinate 361,060,201 of NC_057862.1, forward strand.
ATTCAAGATCTGGAAAGCCAGTTGGTTACTCTAGAACATCTGGCTTTAGAAGGGAAAGAGAATCATCGAGAAATAGAATCCCAGAAAAAAAAGGTTGAGGACCTAGAGAACCAAAGAGAAATGCAGAGGATCACTCTGACTCATCTAACTTTGGACTTGGAGGAGAGGAGTCAGGAAATACAAGCTCAGAACAAACGCATTAAAGAGTTAGAAAACCACAGTGCTCTCCTGACAGCAGATCTTAAGGAGAGAAGCCAGGAGATTAAATCCCACAGAGACCAAATGGAGGAGCTCAAGAAACAAAAGGATCAGCTTACTTGGGACCTAGAGAAGAGAGTCAAGGAGCTCGTACTACAAGAAGAGAAAATTCTAGCCCTGGAAGAGCAAAGAATGTTGCAGAACAAAGTATTAAAGGAAGACCTTGAACAGATGAAATTAGCCATGAGGGAAAAAGATAGGGAAATTGAGTCTCAGAGACAGCTCATGATAGAACGGGAAGAGGAGGAAAAGGGGCAAGCCAAAGCCCAGCGCAGCAGCCTGGAGCACATGAAGCTGATCCTGAGGGACAAGGAAAAGGAGGTCGAGTACCAGCGGGAGAAGATCCAGGTGTTCCAACAGTATGGAGAACAGAGGGAGGAACAACTGCAGGGCCTTCGGAGAAAAATTAAAGAGATGACACTGCTCTTAACTCAGAAAGATCAAGAGTTGGAGAGCCAGCAACAGCATATTGAGAAAGCCCAGGAGAGAGGGGAGTCCAGGGAAAAGGTTCTGCAGGACCAGCTGGAGAGAGTGCAGGAAGCCCTCCGGGCCAGAGAGCAAAACCTGGAATCCCTCCAGCAGAAGGTGCAGGAACAGCAGGAGACCCAGGAACAGCGGATGAACACTCTGCAGGCATCCCTGGAGCAGGCCAGGGCAGCCCTGCAGGAGCGAGAGCAGGCAGTTGAGGCCCACAAGGAGCAGAATTGGAAGGTGCAGCAACAACAGACAGCTGCAGAGCTACAGGTCCGAGCTTTGGAAGAGCTGCTGGGAGATCTGAGGGTTGAGTTTCAGGAACAAGAAAAGGTTCTGGAGGCCCTGCGACAACAGTGTACAGAGCAGGGACGTGAACAAGAGGCACAGACCAGGCACCAGCAGGCAGAGGCCAGACAGTGCGAAGAGGCTACATCAGGCCAGGTTCAGGCCCTCCAGGAGGCCCTCAGAGCAGCACAGGCTTCCCTTCAGGAGAAGGACCGGGAGCTCCTCCAACAGGCAGAATTGAGCCAGCGCTTGGAAGTCAGTGTAGCTGCTCTGCAGGCAGCCCTGGACTCTTGTCAGACACAGGCCCGGCACCTGGAAGAGGCCCTGAGGGAGCGAGAGAGTGAGATCAGGGAACAACAGCTGCAGCACCAAGAGATGGTCCAGCAGATGCAGCTGGCCCTGGCACAGAGGGACCAGGAACTGAGGCACCTCAAGGAAAAGGGACAGCAAGAGGTGGCCCTGAGCCAGCTGGGCAAAGGGGAGGGAGAAGAGGAAGAGAGCAGGATCCTGAGAGAGAATCTCAGGCATCTTCAGCTGTCTCTGTCCAGAAAGGATAGAGAGGTACTGCAGAAGGTCCACCAGAGGCAGGGGCAAGAGTCTTACCATGAAAGCCTCAGCCCAGAGGAAAAGGAGGAGGAGAAAGAGGAGGAGGCCTGTGGGATAGGGATGACAAAGATGTCCTTGTGTGAAATATCACCTGTGTCCATGGAGGAGACCAAGCTGCAGGAGGAGCTTGAGCGAGTGAAGAGTGCCCTGAGGCATACAGAGGCCCGGGAAATTGAGTGGCGAGAGAAGGCCCAAGCCTTGGCACGTTCTTTGGCTGAGAGTGAGGCTAGCATCTGTAACCTCCGCGAGGCAGCCCTATTCTTGCAGGCCAAGGCAATGGAGCAAAACACAGAACATCTGCAGCTTCAGGTCAGTTACAGGGTGGGAAAGGATGGCCAAAACTAGCTCAGGGATCATTTGCTTCCCGGGGGCACATGGCATTCTGGGGCTGGTTAGGTCTGGGGTCAGGAGCTCAGGAAAGCGTTGATACTTTAACACTTCTAGCCAAGAAAAGCTGGCCGCCTTCTGGAAAACTAGCTCATTCCATGCTCCCAGGTGTTTAGTGTGCCTCAAAGAAAAGCCAGATTCCTATCAGAAACCCCAAACTCTAAGTTTGGCAAGAGGGACCCAATCCCTAAGACCCTGCTTTCTTCTAAGGGACTGCCTGAGTCTCTGGGCCAACCCATCAATCACCTTTGTTCCTTCAGACTTCATATAACACTTTGTTTGCCCCTCCTTTATTCAACTTACCTCATTCTCTTTTCTAATATAGTTATGTAAGTGTTGTATCCCCATACTGAACTGTTAGATCCATGAAGACAGACCTTTGGTCTTAGTTATATAGCTTTGTATCTCCCTACCCCCATTACTTACTTCCATGTGTCTAGCAAAGTATTCTTTGTCCATAATAAGCATTTCATATATGTTTGTTAAATTGACCTCAGGAACTCCTTTCCTGCCCTTTGGTCTTCTTGCCTTCCCTTAGCTATATCCTCAAATAACCTGGGGAAGTCAGGAGTAAAAAAAGACATTGGGGAGATAACTTCCTGACACTTGTGGGAGACCAAGCAGGAACACACTAACTGTGGAGTTGGCAACTTCTAGTATGATGCCCAAGTTGACACATGGGTCACTCCACACATCCCCTAGCTTCTATTTGCAAGAGATATTTCCTGCCATTGCCTGATGCTCTTGTCAGTTGTTTCAACCAGGCAGAATAGGCCTCTAACCTGTGAATGGCCAGAGCCGAACAGAGAAGTCTAAAGAGGTGAGACAGGAATTAAAGCAAGCTCAATCAAAGCATGAGCTTGGAATTGGTGCAGGAAAAGGCCCAGAGGACTCACCAGACAAAGGGGAGCTGGACTCCAGAGAAACCTCTGGTGGTACCTAGTCTGCCCCTGTTGTTACCGGCCCAGTTCCATGTCCAGTTCCACCACTGCCACCAAAAATGTTAACCAGAGCAAAATCGGCCTCTAATCTGTGTATGGCTGGAGCTGCACGGCATAGGCCAAAGACAGGTGAATCAGAAATCAACAACGTTTTAATTTCTAAGTGAGGAAAACAGCTTGCAAGTGAAGTCCACCTTCCTGAGAATCAGGACTTGCTCACTCATGGCAGAGACTAGGGTTTTAAGCCTGAAAACCACAAACTGGAATTTCCTGGGTTCTGCATAAGCAGTCTCCAGGTGCATTGGTCACAGTATAGGATTGATGAGCCTTGTGTGATCAGTCTCTGGGTCATTAGGGTTGTTGAGTAGGTGGTTCAGGCTGTTGAGTCTTGCAGTTGCTCAACGAAGTACAGAACCAGTGTAGTGTAGTGGGAACAGGAACAAGGCATCTAGCTCGGTTCATTTGGTGCTTACAAGTGCAGGGGAATGCTAGCATGTCAGGGGAACTGAATGATTGCTTCAGTCTAGCTGACAAAGTCTGGGATCTGATGGATCATTTCAGCTTTGGAGGCAGAGTGTCCTGGAAAATATGGCAACTCCAACAAATCCAAGTGATTAGTAAAATCATTACACATATCATCAATTAACATGAACATCATACATCTCACTCTGACAGTTGGCATATGATGAGACAAATTCATGCCCCTCTAATCCTGGCACTTCAGAATAAGAAGAATCAGTAGCTCAGTAGATTATTTCTAGATTTCCATGCTTGTCCTCAGTCTTTATGATACCTGCTCCCATTGGCTCTCCGTCCAGGGGTGGGTCCATCCTTTTCTCCCACTATGAGTATAAGTTGAGCCCTTAATGATGTCTGACTCAGTCACCACACAGATCTAAAGAATTTAATAGCAGAGACATAGGCCTGGATTCCTAGGAGCTTCCAGCAAATAAAAAGGTGCCATTTACCATAACCAACATAGTATACTTATAGGAATAGAAAATGGATTTGGATAAAAAGCATTTGTTAAGTACCTAGCATGTGCCAAGCACTGTGCTAAACTCTGGGAGTATCTTAGACAAATGGGATGGTGTGTGCCTTCAAAGAGCTAATATTTTAATTGGGGGAACAACATATTGAAGGGTTTGACTAAAAGCAAGGCCCCAGAGGCGAGGGAGGGATTGTTCTCTACTCCCTGTATCAGTGATCAATGAAGATCTTGGCTGAGGTGATGCTCTTGTTTCCTGGCTACCACACAGGAGCAGTTGCAGCTCACAAGACAAGCCCTAGAGGAAGAGAGGTTCCAGAGCCAGGGCTCAGCTGCAGGGGCAGAGCCAGAGCTCCAAGAAGACCAAGGTCCACCCCGAGGAGAGGTGAGTTGGGCTGAGCTGGGGAGTACGGCCTCACAAAGGAGAAGGTAGAGTAAGAAGGAGGGGAAAGACAATGGCCCCTATTCAGGCCAGTTTCCAAGATCCTGCACCCATCCTGACAGAGTCAGGACCCTGAACCCTGTGCCTGGGTGGCAGCAGTTTGACCTCTGTCCCTGCCCTCTTGTGCACATCTCACTGGAAAGTGTCTCCTTCAGGCCATGGCACCAGAAGATGATGGGTCTTGTACGGAACTTGAGAAGACACAGCAATGGCAGCAAAGGCTAAAGTACCTGCTGCATGCAATGGCAAGTCTAGAGCATGAGAGGAACCGGCTTCAAAGACACAACTTCCAGTTAAGGGTCACCCTAGAGCAGGTAAGTAATTGGACCCCTATTCACACCCAGGCAGCTCGCCCAACTGAACCCACTCCTTTTGAGCTCCTCATCACCCCCCAAGCGCTTCCCCTGCTGGGAAGGGGGCCTCCATTCTGACATCCATGACTAGAAGGACTGACCATGTCTTTTCCCTGGCAACAGGTAGAGCGGGAGCGGAAAAAGCTGAAGCGGGATCTTAGTCGCATGACCCGTGCTACAACTCCCCTGCTCAGCAAGACCACAGCCCACACAACAGTCCAGCAGGTATTTGTTTTCCCTGATTCTCGACTAGGAAGGGCCCTTTGTCAGGGTATCTAGGATCCAGAATTGTGCAGGAGATAGGGCCCAATTTGGAAAGTGGGACACTTACTTTATCCCCCACAGGAGCCTCTCATGACCAGGCTCAAGATGAGCCAGCTGGCCCACAGCGCCTATTCTCCCATTAGCCTCCCGAGCACTGTGCAGCAGAGGAACAGGCTACAACCTGGTTTAACTGATCTCTCAGCTACCAGGGGGTGGGAACTGTACTCTCCCTATTGTATTACATGGTTATAGTCTCCAGTCCTTTAGGCTTCAGGACTCATTCATTGATGACTGCCATGTGATTGTCCATTCTTCCTGCCTCTACCCAGTAGAGCTGCCTTAGGTACCTTTCCTTAGCTAGACTCACCCACTCTAGTCTGGTGATTAGTTTTAGTCATATAGTTTCTGTGCTGTCTCCATCTATTCCTCCCCACCAGCAGAACCAGTTGTGTGCTCACATACCACAGGATTGGCCAAGGTAGAATGAGGAAATTACTGATCTCCTAAGGGTCTCACCCTCCTAGGAGCCTCAGGCTACTCAGAATCCAGAGCATCAGGGTCTTCTTTGGAGCACTGGGCAGCCTCCCAGGGATGGCCATGAGAATGGCACACTTTTTAAACTATAGCATACCTGCTCTCATTCTTTGGAAGCCAAGGAAGGCAAAGACCCTGACTCTTGGGACCAGGGGATGGAGTAGGTGGCAGCCCTACAAAAGTGTGATGATGTTTTTCTCAGCAGGAAAAAGGAGAACAGGAGACTCCTCCAGAATTGAAACACTTGGCTGAGTTACAGAGGCAGGTTAGTGCTTGAGTCTTCAGTGTCTTTTTTTTTTTAAACTCTTCCTGGAAGCTAACTTTAACTAACATGTCTTTATTAAGCTCTGGCTTTGTGTCAGCCCTCTTCTTAGGCATGTGGGGGGATATAAGGTATATAGTCTCTGCCCTCAAGATCCAATAGTCTAATTGAGACTCAGAAAAAAATTAGAGGTCAGGCTTTCACCAAGATAGAATCATATTCTAGATACCTCTCATATTTCAGAGAGCAGAGGACTTTCTGTTTGAGACATGTGGAGAAATTTCATTACACCTGGCCCAGGGATAGGAGGCCAACAGGCAGGCATCTCTCTCACTCCCCACAGGTGGCCGTCCTGCAGGCACAGCTGACATTGGAGCGGCAACAGAAACAGGACTACATCTCCCGCTGTGTTCAGACAAGCCGAGAGCTGACAGACCTGCACCACAATCTTTCTCACTCGCTGTGGGCCGTAGCTCAGGCCCCTGAAGCCAATGTCCTGGAGGCAGAGGCCCGAAAGCTTGATAAGTCACTGACCCACAGTCTGACATCTCCTAGGCCTTCCCCTCTATGTTGCACTCCAAGAGTAGCCCAGGCTACGTCCCAGTAGCTAATGGTGTATAGTGGAACATAGGCCAGCTTGAGAAGCCTCGATTAATATACCTGTGAAGGGCTCAGACCCCTCCTTGCAGTTGCTTCCTGAAGGTGAAGACCCCTATACCTAGGTTTGCCAGAGAAAAGATTAGAGCCAATTTCCCCATGCCAGAATTATGAGGCAGGTCTACTGCTTCTGCTGGTGCTCTCAGCTAGAGGGACAATGCTGTAAGAGTCAGGGTGGCCCCTTCTTCTGATGCCCTCCTTCATTGGCATCTCCATTTAGTGAGCAGATGTTTCCCACAACGGGGGTGAGCCCGGACTGAGATGGCACTCCCAGGCTTCTAGTGTTTACCTGTATTTATTGAATTCATCTATTCTACCTAACTTCTTATAATAAAGTATTTTCTGTTTTCTTTTGGTCTTCTATCCTTTCTGTTTGTCAGCAGGGTAGAATCAACACCTTGTACATGATGAGCTCGTGAAAATCCTTAGGCCAAGCCACCTTCAGCCACTTCCAGATATCCGTCAGGCAATTGGCATAGATTTATCGAGTTGTCATGTGCCTAGCCCAGTGCTGGGGACTGAGTTGGGTATAGAAGTATAACCCTTAGGCTTTTTTCTCAGAGAATTCACAGTCCATTTAGAAAGACAAGACTCATATATGTCAAACAATTAGAATAATTACCACTAAATTGTGATACTCTTAAGAAAAGTGTTGGGGGCAGCTAGGTGGCATAGTGGATAAAGCACCAGCCCTGGATTCAGGAGTACCCGAGTTCAAATCCGGCCTCAGACACTTAACACTTACTAGCTGTGTGACCCTGGGCAAGTCACTTAACCCCCATTGCCCTGCAAAAAAAAAAAAAGTTTCCTGAATTTTCAAGCGCTATAATAATGCACACTAATAGCATTATCCTCATCTGTGCTATAAGGATTTAGAGGACAGCATCCTTGATGTCAGAGCCCAGTAGCAGGAGGGAAGGTATAAGGCACCTAGCTTGCCTCTAAGACCTAACAAAACCAGGCCAGTCTAAGTTAAACAGGTTCTACCTCTAGCTGTTACTTCATAGCTGGAATAGTGCTCCCCACCTGACATGAAGTCTCTTAATCCATTCATCACACTGGGAAAAGCAAAGAAAACAATGAACTGAGGGGCAGACATTGAAGCACTTCAATGGATCTTTGATATTGTTGATGTTTGAGCTTTCTCCAGGGGCCCAGAGCACTATCAGTCCACATTTCTTCATCCTGTACAATGCTTGTATGTCTTCTCTTGTATGTTTCCTCTCAGTGGGGAAGGTGTCCATCCAGGCTTTTCTTTCTAGATTTCTTATTATTATGAAGGCAAGGGGGGCAGAGTCAAAATGACAGAAGAAAGGCAGCTACTTGTCTGAGCTCTCCCCAAAACCCCTCCAAATACCTTTATACAATCTTTTTTTTTTTTTTTTGGTGAGGCAATTGGGGTTAAGTGACTTGTCCAGGGTCACACAGCTAGTAAGTGTTAAGTGTCTGAGGCCGGATTTGAACTTAGGTATTCCTGACTCCAGGGCTGGTGCTCTATCCACTGCACCATCTAGCTGCCCCCCAACTACCTTTAAATAATGCCATAAGACAATTCCTGGAGCAGCAGAATCCACAAAAGGACAAGGTTAAATAACCAGCCAAAAACAACTTAGGAGGTTGGCAGAAAAGATTTGTTGTATGGGATGAAAGTGAATCACAATCCAGTGCAGGCCATGACAGTGCAGAGTGGGCCCCAGCAAACTAGGACCAGGCCTTACTTGGGAACCACTGAATCAGCAGCTGCAGTGACTGCTTCTGGAACTCTCAAGCCACAGATGGTAACAAAGTGGAACAAGTTGGAAGGTTAGAAGGATATAGGTATCTGCTGGCACTGAGACAGGACTCTTGTTTTGCCCATACTTGGATCCAGGTTGCAATCCTGGGTGACAGACGCCAGGTGGGAAGGAGCACTAACATACCAGAGCTTGTGGCCACAGTGCAGGAGAGATCCTCTTCACAGTTCCAGGGCAGAAAAGAGGGCTTGTGAGTTGCTCACAGATCAGAACTCGGGCCAGGAAAGTAGTAAACACACCTCTTATTAGATCATACCATCTTGGAAGAACTGAAAACTTACAGGTCCCTAGAAGTATCTCTGAAAAGAACTGCACAAAACCCCTGAAGCTTGGGACAGTGCTCCCTCCATCCTGAAAGCAGAACCTTCCTTTAACAAAGAGTTAAAAGTAAAGAAATAGGCTGGGAAAATGAGCAAACAACAGAAAAATATTCTGACCATAGAAAGTTACTATGTTGACACAGAAGATCAAAATACACCCTCAGAAGACAACAAAATCAAAGTTTTTGCATCCAAAGTGTCCAAGAAAAATATGAATTGGTCTCAGGCCATAGAAAGGCTCAAAAAGGACTTTGAAAATAAAGTAAGAGAGGTAGAGGAAAAATTGGGAAGAGAAATCAGAGTGATAACAAAAAAATCATGGAAAAAGAGTCAACAGCAAAACAGCAGAAAAACAGAAAACAGCAACAATGGAAGAAAACAATGTCCAGAGCTGGCAAACGAGTTCAGGCTTCTATAAATAAATACTGCAAAATAAAGGGAAATGGCCTACCATTTAATAAGATAGAAGACTATGGAATTTGAGGAGAACAGGGAACTACAATACACTATTCCTGAACAGTTTAAAAGAGAAATGAAATTTATGAGAGCAAAATTTATGTTTTGCCCAGAAAAAATTGAGGAGGAGCTGAGTTCAAATCTGATCTCAGACACTTGACACTAGCTGTGTGACCCTGGACAAGTCACTTAACCCCCATTGCACTGCAAAAAAAAAAAAAAGGTAAATATGATCACTATCCAAGCAAAATATATTTATCTCAAAGATAGGAGGTGTAGAGACAACCTCAGAATCATAAGTTTTCCAAAAGGATGACAGTACAAAAAAAATCATAAGAAAGAAATAGTAGAAGGGAACTTCCCAGAACGTCTGAACATAGAAAATAAAATTCCAATCGAAAAAATTCACAGATAGCCTTTAGGAAAAACGACGACAACAACAAAACAAGGCTTCAAACTCCAAGAGACAGAGAATTAAATTTAGTTTGTTTGGTTTTCTGCGGGGCAATGAGGGTTAAGTGACTTCCCCAGGGTCACACAGCTAGTGTCAAGTGTCTGAGGCTGGATTTGAACTCAGGTCCTCCTGAATCCAGGGCTGGTGCTTTATCCACTGTGCTACCTAGCTGCCCCTCCTCCTTAACTTTAAATAATTCAAGACTATTCTGCACCCACTAGAAAAAGAGAGAATGGAATAATGTGTTCCAAAGAGCAATGGAGCTTAGGATGCAGCTCAGGGTGCCCTGATCGGCAATTTTGAGCTTAATTACTCAGGATAAAAGATCTACTTCAATAATAAAGAAGAATTTGAAACATTTTTTGAAAGAAAATCAGAACTGAAGAGATTATTTGCTTCTCAATCACCCTAAACAGCAGAAATGGCAGGAAGAGTAAATTAAAAGCAACTGGTACAAACAGCAATAGTGACAAGAGAAAGACCAGTATTTCTAAATGTATACAGGGAGTCAGAGGGGTGTACAAAGGAGTGAAGACAGAAATCTGGTAGAGGAAACAGTGAAGAGGTAGACAGGAGCATTATGGACAGAACCTGGTGAACCTTGCTTACAAGTGAATCAGTGCTTCTTTTGTGGGACTACATTACAACATGGAGATGTCATGGGGGGTGGAGAGAACTGGTTCTGCATATCCCTCTATTAAAGAATCAGAGATAATAAAAAACGTTTTTATTTGGTGCAAGGGAATGTGGCTGGGAGGAAAGTCAAAGACCTAGCTTCTCAGGGAGGAAAAGTTTTAAAAACATTTCCTTGTTGAGTCAGAGGAAAGACAAAATTTTTATGGGGGTGAGGGAAAGTTGAAAAAGAAGAATTACTGGTTTTGGGGGTGGAGCAGGGGATACTTGAAATAGTTGAAGTCACATCCCTGATTTCTGGGTTATCTCCATGTAGCACTCCTGATTGCCATTGGGCTTCCTGCTATTAACTTTTATGGCCCTCTTATCAAGTTACTTTGTTTTCCACAGGAAAAGCATCTTTTAATTGATTCTAGGTCAGCTTCATCTTTGATTTTGTTTCTCACAAGGACAACCTCTTCTGATTTTTTTTTTCCTTTTTTGGGGGGTTTAGTTGCTTTGCTTTTTTTCTTCTCATTTTATGGTGGCTTTTGTTTGTTTGTTTTCGTTTAACACTGTACACTAGGCTTATTGTCAAACAGCACAACAGATGTCCTGGTCAGTGGGGTTGGAGAAGGATCTTTGGAGCCGAGATTATAGGGGCTGCCTGTAAACACCCATGCCAACAGCAGCTGCCAGGAAAATGGGTGTATGGTGGTCACCCTGGGATGGGCCACAGTGGCTGGTTTGGGTATCTATCCCCAGTTGTTTGTCTCCAACAAGGTCACTCTCCCACCCAGTCGGTGTTCCCTGATCAAGGCGCACATGCTACTGAGAACTGAGCAGGGGTACCTCAGCCCTGAAACTCAACTACAGGGATACATCTGCTGTGAAATAACACTTTTAAAACATTATTCTGACGAATTCAAATTTTGGTTGTTATCCGTTATGTTTTGTGATGTCTCTTTTTCCTTTTCTTCCTCTTCTTTCATCTTCTTTTGCTATGTTTTCCCCAACAGAAAAATAAAATAAAAAACCCAGAAAGACACATTTTGGGGGGGGGAAGGTGGGTTCACTCCCCTTGAAAGAAGGAGTGATGGCTCCAGCTCTCACTGGACTTTCTCCGTGAAGTTCTCAGGAAAAACACCTTGGCATTTCTCCAGCTCCTTATGCTGGTGCCAATCACTCTTCTTCACACCCATCAGCCAGCCTTCATCCTGCTCCTCTGGGTTCTTAAACAGAATCACCAGCACCACGTCACCAGCCTTCAGCTTCAGTTCATCACTGTCAGTGGCTGTGTAGTCATGTTGTGCCTGGACCTTGAACATGAATCCTGGGGGCAGGTCAGACCTCTTAGAGGAAGTACTGCCTTCCACAGTTCCATTCATAGTGGCTGGGAAGGTCTCGAACCACCACAGCAGGCAAGGAGCTAGAGGCCCCATTACTTGCCGCTGTCTCCTTGGCTCCTTCAGCTACTGCCACTGGTTTCGTCCCGCTAGCCTCTGTCACATCTCCTGGCTGTGAGGGGGTGGTCACGCTGATCTCGGGGACAAAATTGTCATCAAACAAGCTGATAATGTGCTCCTGCTTGATCTCCTTGGACGGAGTGTGTTTGGGAGGCAGTGGGACTGGTGGGCCTTTTCGAAGCTGAGACGGTGAATTGGGGATGGCAGCCCCAGGAGTGTCTAGGCTGGCTGGTTCAGGCTTGTGGTTGACCTTGATCTCAGGGGTGCCAGCTGGGGAACCATCGGGTGGTGGTGAGGGGCTCTTGTTGTCTTTCGTGGGGGCATTGTCACTTGGCTGGGCCTTGACAGTGAATGTGTTGCTGCCATGCTATTTCTCCAGGCTCACCAGAACATCATTCAGGTTTTGGTTCAGCTTGCTCATCTCCTTGCAGAAATTGTCCTCCAGACCAGCGATGCTCTGGAATGTATTGCCATAGAAACCAACACGGCTATTCCACAGAGATGGTAATTCTTCCTGCAAGTCAACATTCATCTCTTCAAATACTTTCTGAGCTTTGATGAGCTCCTCCTCAGCCTTGGCAATTTTGGTTTCATCCTTCTTTTTGGCAGTCTGGAGAGACTCATGATGGTGGCGGGCGCTGTCATAGTCCACCAACTTCCTCCCACGCTTAGCAATTCAAGATTTGATGTCAGGAAACTGGCCCAGATAAGTGTCCATGGTCAGAAGAGCCTGGTCCACTAGTTTCTGATGGTAATCCATCCATAGCAGGTCATTGTTTTCTGCTATTTTGTTAGTCTCCTCTCTCCCAGGCCAGTCTGGTTCATACACCTCTTGCAGACACTCCATTAGCTTCTTAGAGGCTTCATGCATTGCTTTGACAGATGCCAAGTAGGTGCGGAGATCCTTTTGCAGCCTGGTCCCTTCTGTCAGCTGTTTGTTGAAGTTCTGGACACACTGCTCGAACTGCTCATCCTTAGTCTCATCTGCCTTCCCTAACTTCTGTAAGACCTTTTCCTGCGCAAGGGTGAGTTTCTTCTGCATGTTGCTGGCTATTTTCCCCACGGTCACTCCCTTACTGCCTAGCTCAGCCATCTTGTCCAACCTCTTCTGATTGATTCTAGGGACAGCTCCTTCTGATTGATTCTATGCCAATATCAGAAGGGTATATAAAAAGGCAGAAGGGGATTGAGGCGATAGAAGTATGTAATGCACTAAGGCAAATTGAAGAGGTAGTAATGAGGAGAAGGTGACTTCTGTGGTTTCAGAAAGAAAGGAGTCTACAGGGGAGTGGGTGAGAAGGGTTGAAAAAGGGAGAGAAGGAAAGAAAGCTTACTTTGAAGGTGGAAGGGAAGGGGCAGCTAGGTGGTACAGTGGATAGAGCACCAGCCCTGGATTCAGGAGCACCTGAGTTCAAATCCGGCCTCAGACACTTAACACTTACTAGCTGTGTGACCCTGGGCAAGTCACTTAACCCCAATTGTCTCACCAAAAAAAAAAATTAAAAAAAAAAAAGAAGGTGGAAGGGGGTTCCAGTGATGAATGCTCCTATGGGGAAAGAGAGATGGTCAGCAAAGGGAGATGAGGACCTTTTACTACATGAGGTCTGGGGGGATTTGATGCTTGAAAAGTCTACTTGTTTTGGGAGGAGGGTAGTTTCAATCCTTGAGATCAACTGACACCTAGAGCGGTGGGAGAACATGGACACAAGGAGGAGATTTTCAGGCATATATAAGGGGGAGAAAAGAGTCAACAAGAAAAAGTATAGATTAGTGGGGTTGGAAAGAATCCTACCATGGGACAATCTTCTCTCTGACACCTGCCATAATTGGCATTTTTCTGTGAATAAGGCAGAAGAGAAAAAGGGAATTCATGCGGCAAGCTCTACAAGGCCTGAAACAAGGCAGAAACCACCTTAAGAGGAAAGCTCAGGGGGCAGCTAGGTGGCGCAGTGGATAGAGCACCGGCCCTGGATTCAGGAGTACCTGAGTTCAAATCCGGCCTCAGACACTTAACACTTACTAGCTGTGTGACCCTGGACAAGTCGCTTAACCCCAATTGCCTCACTAAAAAAAAAAAAAGAGGAAAGCTCAGAATGGATATCTTGGAAACTTTGATTGCATGAAGAATGCAGAGAAAAGAAACAATATAATTTTAGGGGTCATGCATCAGAGAATGAGAGTCTAGTGTAAACAGAAAGAGAAGATGGATAAAGAAGAGAGAAGTTCTTTTTGGAAAGGGGTACCAAAATTTTTTTTAAACTGATGAATAAAACTAAAGGGAGGAAAGGAAGTGGAAAATTTACGTTACTAAGAGAAAAAAGGAAGGGGAAGAAATATATGATCAGATAAAAGCAGGAGAGAAAATGGGAACTAATAAACAAAACCCTAAACTGAACAGAATAAAAATCATATGATTTTAAAAATTAGAAGAGAAACAAATCATATACCTCTCACAGCTATTGGTAAGGGATGTATTTTTTTAAGAATTTTATTTTTTCCAAATTACATGTAAAAGGAAATTTTAACATTGATTTTTAAAACCAAGTTCCAAATTCTCTTCCTCCTTCCCTCCCTACTCCCCCTTAAGAACTCAAGCAATTCAATATAAGTTATACATGTGTAGTCATGCCAAACATCTCCACATTGTGAAAGAAAACAGCCAAAAAAAACCACTTTAGAAAAGGGAACTGTTATAGGGGAAATGGGGTACAGGGTTTGGGTTAGGGGTAGGGGTTCTTAGGAATTACACCCTCTTGCACACGAAAGCAGTTAGAATAAGATGGTAGTTTATTTAGGGGCAAGGGAAGGGAAGGTGGTGGGGGGAAACCATGAAAGAAATCCTTGGACTTCTCATGGGGAGATAGGAATGGAACAAAGCAAGTGGCTCTGAGGTACCAATCTCCTTAAGCAGGCTGGTAGGTACTTTTATAGGGGACTGATGGGGGTGGACCATCTGCCTGTGGAAAGTTCCTTTAGTGAGGGAGGACCATCCCCCACTGGTGGTGGCTAGAGGAATTGGGTGAGGGGTGGCTACAGATCTCTCCAGCCATCTCTCTCTTCTGGACACAAAGGCCGCAGCCACACCCAAAGTTATCCCCCCAGGGGTAAGGGAGATCAGAATGAAGGGTGGAGGTCCCGAAGCTAGCTCAATCCAATCTGGTTCCACTTATTTCTCTAGGCGTATCTGTCCTCTGGTTTAATTTCTTAAGGACAAGATTCCTTGATGTGCCCCAGAGAACTTCCGGGTTACTTTGGGCCCACAACAGAACTAAAAAAAATTTATGCTTCAATCTGTAATCAGACACCATCAGTTTCTTCAATGTAGATGGTAAGAAATGGGTAGTTGTCTCCTCTCAATGTGGATATAACAGTCAGTCCTACTCCCCCTGACCTGTTTGGAGGACAAAGGTCTCAGATCCCCTCCTCCCCCTCAGGTTAGCAAGGTCACATGGTTCAAGGAACCCTGGTCTCAATAAGGTCCGCTCCAGAGTTGTGTCCATATAAGGAAGTATAAGGTCCACTCCTGAGTTATGCCCATAGAAGGAAGAGGGGTGGGAATACTGCCTTCTGATTAGCTAGTTTTTGCATGTAGATTGTAACCCCACCAGTGATGAAAAAGGAGGGTCCATTCCCATTAGGGACTAGGGTATAAAACAGAGCCTTCGAGCCCCCCTTTCTGGGCACCCACTAGCTGCATACTAGGGTGCCTCCTCATGAGAAGAAAATAAAGCCTTTGCTGAGTTCCTGAGAATTATTGAGAAGAGGATGGATGTTTCCCTCACATAGATGGATTGCATTTTTCATAAATCCTTCAGAATTGTCTTAGATCACTATATTGCTGAAAATAACTCATTCACAGCAGATCATCTTATGATATTGATGTTATTCTAAGGGCAGCTAGGTGGCACAGTGGATAAAGCACTGGCCCTGGATTCAGGAGGACCTGAATTCAAATTTGATCTCAAACACTTGACACTTAATTAGCTGTGTGACCCTAGGCAAGCCACTTAACTCTCATTGCCCCACAAAAAGAAAAAAGTAGTCTAGAGGAACCCTGGAGGCATCTGATCCAACCCAACTCTGAACAAGAATTCCACATGGCCACTCAGCCTCCAGTAATGGGGAACCTACTACCTCCTGAGAACCTATTCCACTTTTGTAGGACTCTAAGTATTGGAGAGTTTTTCCTGCTATCTCAAGCCTAAATATATCTCTTTTCACCCTCCACCCTTTGCTCCTGCCCCTGGCCCCTTAGGTCCAACGGAACTAATCCAAAAGCTCTTCCTTGTAGCAGTCTTTCAGCTATTTGAAGAAAACTGTAGCTCCCCACTAAGTCTTCTCATCTCCTGCCTCAAACCCAGTTGGTGGTGATTGGGTTTTGTTTTGGGGGTTTTTTTGCCCAACCAATGCACAGATTTAATACCTTTCATCATCTTAGGTGCCTTTCTCTGGACATTTTTTGCTTGTCAATGTCCTTCTTAAATTGATGCTCCCAGAATCACAGAATAATATCCCAGAAGTGGTCTGCTGGCACATAAGGACTATCTACCTTAATGCTACCTTAAAGCCACATCACACTGTTGACTTAGACCAAGCTGTTAGACTATTAAAACACTGGTCTTTTTCAGATGAACTGCAAGCTCCCTAATCTTGTATTTGTGAAGTGGATTTTCTGAATTCAAACATAAAACTTCACATTTACTTTATTAAATATTAACTTAGGATACTTGGCCCAATGTTTCAGCCCACTGAGGTCTTCTCAGATCCTGATTTTGTCATCCTGTGTTTAGCTATCCTTCCTACTTGTGTCATATGCATGTTTGATAAGTATGCCATCTACATCTTTAAGTCATCCATAAAAACTAGCACAAGGTGAAAGCCTTCCGAGCTGACATACTATCATCTAGCTCACATTTTCATTTTGTATAGGAAAACATTGTAAGGTGTGAACCACACCAAGGAGAAGTAAGCAAAAGCAGAACAGACGGCATGATAACCACAGTGATGGAAAGGAAAATAACATTGAAAGAAATAGGAAACTGGTGAATGCTTCTATGGGGAAAGGGAGAAGGTCAGCAAAGTGAGAGGACGACCTTTTGTTTTTAGTAAGGCAATTGGGGTTAAGTGACTTGCCCAGGGTCACACAGATAGTAAGTGTTAAGTGTCTGAGGTCAGTTTTGAACTCAGGTACTCCTGACTCCAGGGCCGGCGCTCTATCCACTGTGCCACCTAGCTGCCCCGAGATGAGGCCCTTTTACTACATAAGTTCTGGCGGAATGCGACGCTTGAAAAGTCTAGTCCTTGACAAGATTTTCTCTGCAGCCGATTTGCGCCTGCGCAGGAGAAAATCGCCCAGGATAACGCGAGGGGAGGGAGCAATTTGTCAGCTGAGGAGCGGAGCCACTAGTCTCAGAGCCACGCATGCGTTTAAGCTCCGCTCACTCTTAGCAAAGGGGGGGGCGGAGTCCAATCCCGGAAGTGAGCGGCCGTGGGCAGGTCCCCTGACTTTCCCTTTCCGGCAGGTCCCCATGGAGGCGCTGGGGAAGCTGAAGCAGTTCGATGCCTACCCAAAGACTCTGGAGGACTTCCGGGTCAAAACATGCGGCGGGGCCACAGGTAGGGAAAGGGAGCAGGGGCAGGGGTCGGGATGGGGGAGGGGTGGTGAGTGTTTTTCCCGAGCCCCTCCCCTTGCCCCTAGTCCCCGCCCTGACATCAGGCCCTGTGCTGGCTTGGGTTGGTTATGGGAGATGGGCCAAATACAGAAGGAGAGGGGCTTATTGACCTCTGACCCCTGGCCCCTGCAGTGACCATCATCAGCGGTCTCCTAATGCTGCTGCTTTTCCTGTCCGAACTGCAGTATTACCTTACGGCTGAGGTGAGTCTCTGGGGCCGCCGCTAGGGGTGCCCTGGGGGCGGGGAAGGAACGTCATCAGGGTGCGCTGTGTGTGATGGTGAAGTGAGCCCCCCAGGGGGTGCTATGGGGCGGCCGGAGGGGGATGTCCGGGGGAACAGAGTGGAGGACCACAGGGCCTGCTGTGAGGCTAAAGAGAAGAGGGGGTTCAGTGTGATGAATTGGAGCCCCCAGGGGCTCTGTGGGGCCAGAGGAGAGGGATGCCCTGGGACGAAGTGGAGCACTGGGGGGGGGTCTGTGGAGTGATGGGGAGGGGGTTCTCCTGGAGGCAGTTGAGGAGTGCAATATGTAAAAGCCCTGGAACATTCAGGAGCTGCTATGAGGGAAGGAGGAGATACCCTGGGGCAATACTGGGGAAAGAGGAGACAGAGGCGAGATTTTGTGGTATAAAGGCAGCAGGACACTGACTGGGAGGCTCTGTGTTGAGGAAGGGATGGGGGGGGTGTTAACCCCAGGGGTTGTTGGAGAGTAAGGGGCTGCTATAGGGAAGAGGAGGGCTTCGGAGGGGAAGGAGAGGGCTACTGAGGGCGGGGGGAAGACCAGTTCGGCTGAAAGCCTAGGAGAGTGAGGAGCGAGTGAGGTGTGGCAGGAAGAGGGCACTGAGCAGGTGGCTGTGCTGAGGGGGGTGTGGGAGGGGAGAAGTGATGCCAGAGCACAGGGGTGGAGTGCTGAGGGGAAGGGGGGATTTGACTGGTTGAAGGGACAGAGGAAGCATCAGGTAGGAGAGGTAGGAGCAACAATCTATGGTGGATCTCTTCGCTGAGTGTTTTTGAGAAGTGGGAGGAAATTTACAAATAGTGTTGCTTAGGACTCAGTTCTTCATGCAAGGGGGAGGAGGTTGAGTGGGAAGAGACTTAAGGAGAGGTGTGCTTGGGGGTAGAGGACGCCCCGGGGAACTTTGATGGTGGCTGCCCTAGAACTGGGCCCTCTTAGTCTGAGGCAGCCGCCCCCACCCATAGGTTCATCCTGAACTCTATGTTGACAAGTCTCGGGGAGACAAACTGAAGATCAACATTGATATTTTCTTCCCGCATATGCCCTGTGCCTGTAAGTGCTTGATGATCCCAACTTCTCCCACACTTCCAATCCTACTCCAAACCCATTGGTAAAGACAAAACATGGGAGCATTTTCTCCCCTCCAACTCTCATGCTGATGGAGATTTTGGGCTGTATTCTCTGCATGCTGAGAAAAATGTTTTGGGGGAAGGGGAAAGGAAGATAAGGATGCAGCATCAGTGCCCTGTCCATACCCCCCACCCCCTTCTTTGAAAGTAGGCCCAGCCACTGGGGACATAGGGACTAGTCCTAGATCTAAACATCCTGGTTCTAGATCTGAGTATTGACGCAATGGATGTGGCTGGGGAGCAGCAATTGGACGTGGAACACAACCTATACAAACAGCGTTTGGACAAGGATGGCCACCCCGTAACCACAGAAGCCGAGCGTCATGGTAACCAGGAGAGACAGGCCTAGTCAATCCCCAGGAATCCCTTTTCAGGCTAGGCCCTCTCTGTGGAGTGGGTGTGGAATCACAGAGTCAGATTCTGGAACTGAAGGGGTATTCATGAGACTACATGGTTTAATCCATTGTCTCTAAGCAAGTCATTTTATAGAGGAGGCAGCCAAGGCCCAGAAATTTAATGACTTGGGGCCCAAGGTCACAAAGCTAGTTAGTAATACAAGTGGAACCAGAAGCCCTAGTCTACTTTCTTCTGATGTGTTCTTTCCACCATTCCACACTACCCTTTTGCTTCTCAGCCTGGCTCTGATTTCCATGTCTTTCCCAGCCCTTATCTGTCATTGCTGAGGATGTCATTTGGTATATGACTGCCTGTTGCATCTCTGGGCTTTCAGTGGTAGAGAATATTTACTGCCCTTCCTGCTGTGTCCCTAGTTCATTAGAATCTTCCTGCCATTGATTCCTGCCCTGTCCATGTTCCTGTCCCATGCCTACTTTGTGACAGCTGAGACTATCTTGTCTGTCACCTGGGCCTGCCTCTATTCCTGGCTAATGCCTTGGGCTCTGCTTACCCTCAGAGCTGGGGAAAGAGGAGGAAAAGGTGTTTGACCCCAGCTCCTTGGATCCTGATCGATGTGAGAGCTGCTATGGTGCCGAGTCCGAGGATAGCAAGTGAGTGTCCCCCACACAGGTGAGCGTGGACCAGAGCTCTGCTGCATTTCTGTGAGCTCAGAAATGGGCCCATCTCCCTCTTTGCCCTCCACTGAGCTGGGCTCTGCCTTCCCCATCTCTCCCTTCCAGGTGCTGTAACACATGTGAAGATGTGCGTGAAGCATACCGACGGAGGGGTTGGGCCTTCAAGAACCCAGACACCATCGAGCAGTGTCGACGTGAAGGCTTCAGCCAGAAGATGCAAGAACAGAAGAATGAAGGCTGCCAGGTGTACGGCTTCCTGGAAGTCAACAAGGTCAGCACCAGGCCATGTCACAGCCAGAAAGAAAAAGTGGAGAAAGCTCTGGGATGAGGTCCGATTAAACTTCAGTATGGAAGATTTCCACTTGAGAAGACTAGGCATAGGTGCCTTCAAAAGAGGACGGTCCTGCTGCCTGACAGATATTTCCTGATCACCTACTGTGTGATCAGAAAAGACTTAATGAGATTTAGTTTTTGCCCTTAAGGATCTCACAGTCTAGGCTGTAGGATTAAGCAAGGACAACAATAAATGTAATCAAGAATAGAGTTAGAGTGTCATAGGAGGGAATGTTTAATAGAGGAGGAGATGTTTGAGGTGGGCCCTGAGGAATGATGGAGCTATGGAAGGGGAGAGATGCATTCTGGGAAAAGATGAAAGTACGAGTAATTCATGGAGACAGAAAATTGACTGATGCCTTTGGGCAGCTATGAGTACCTCATTTGGCTGGAATATAGAGTGTTTTGGGGGTTTTGGTGAGGCAATAGGGGTTAAGTGACTTCCCCAGGGGTCACACAGCTAGTACATGTTAAGTGTCTGAGGCCGGATTTGAACTCAGGTCCTCCTGAATCCAGGGCCGGTGTTCTATCCACTGCACCACCTAGCTGCCCCTGGAATATAGATTGTATAAGAGAAGAGAATATTGGGAGATGGCTGAAAAAAGTAACCTCGTACCTCACTATGAAAGTTTGAACTTGATTTGTTACATGCAATTCAATTTGACAATCATTTATTACCTAAAGATTAGTCCACTTTTACCAGAGTATAAAATATGTGGAGGAGGATCATCTGATCACATTATTCCTCTGCTCAATAACATCTTGTGGCTCACCATCACCCACTGAGTAAAGTTCATATTCCTTAGCATTCAACACCTACAGGATCTGCTGGCACTCTCTCCCTCCCTACACTCTGCACTGTGACCAAACTCTATTATTATAGGAGTGGGGGAGGGACTGGGTGTGAGTGAAACCTTGGAAGTACTGTTACCTAGAATTAGTGATTGATCACATGTGGGAAAGGGAGGAGGAGTCAAGGTGGCCCAGGTGATAGGGAAGGTGGTGACACCATTGACAGAAATGGGGAAGAGCAGTAGTTCTTAAGGAATGGAACCAGAGAATGTTTCCTGTAGGTGGCCGGCAACTTTCACTTTGCACCTGGGAAGAGTTTCCAGCAATCACATGTGCATGGTAAGTGAAAACTTTTATCAGAAAATACAGTCAGACATTTATTATAAGAGTCTCTCCCCTCACTTCCCCCCACCCCAAATCCTACTCCCCACTCCTAATCTCCCCCCCTCCCCAACAATTCCACCCCCATCCTTACCTCCACACATACTTCATATACATAAACAGCTTGGCCGCTTTGCCTCTATGATGTTTCACTATCCCTGAACTCTACGCCTCTACTTGGGGTAAAACCTTTGGAAGTGACTTAGCCTTAGGACTGTGACACCTGAAAGCACCTGGGGGTGGGGCAGGAAACAGTTTGTCAGTTAAAGTTGTTAATGCGGCCAGCCCTGCTAGTCTCTGCAGGTGTCTCTTTTCCAGGGGTCCCAGAAAATGTAAGAGGAGAGAACTTGGTTTAAGTTCCCATTGCCTAATGTCCCAAAGATTTGTCACCCAGAACTTAGACTGGAGGAGATACAGGGGTATGTCCTTGTTTAATCAGCATCTAGGAGGGAAGAGGACAGTGTTCAGAGTTAGGGTGTCTTTAGGGAAACAAAACAGTACTGGGGTGGGGGGTGCTGTTCCAAAGTCAGATTTTGCCTTATCCAGGGAATGGTATAGGACCTCTCAGTGAAGTGAGTTCCCCTATTCCCTCCCCAGCTCTGGAGATGGGGTTGTGGCCTGTTTACCTGGAATGGGAGGATGTTGGGATCTGAAAGGGGAAAGGAGCTATTTCATCTGGTACCTGCCCCTTCACCAGTCTGAGAGCCAGATTGAAGGTGTCCAGAGTCCTTTCTAAGCTGTCCACTACTACCTCTGCCCAACTCTAGGACCTGGAGTGGGGCTGGACCCAGAACTGAGCACCCAGGATCCTTAATGGCCAATATTCTCCCACATACAAAGCCATACCTGTTTCTTTGACTGTCGTTATAAAAGTCTGAGTCTCACTCTTCTCTTCTTTCCCTTTTGCCCTCCATGCTGCAGTCCATGCTGTGGAGAGTAAGTGGCCAAACTCTTAACCCTTCTCACTCCCCATCAGGGTGAGAGCATGCTCACCTTAAGCATGTCCTGCAGTCAGAAGTTGGGGATTGGAGAGTGTCAGCGCCTTTTCTTGGCTCCATCTTGAGATGGCGCCAGGTCTTTAGCAGTTGAAAAGAGTGTGGATGATTGAGGCAAGGATCTTGGCAACATGAGTGACTGGGGCTGGAAGAATTATGAAAGGCCCTAGACCTGGCAGGAGAGCAAGGGAATGGATTAGAGGATGTCATCAGGCCCCTGGTAACCCTTTGATCCCCTAATCCGTCATTGGATCTGATAATGAAAGATCCAACGCTATGAACTTGTGTTTCCACAAAGGATGTTGTTAGAATGTGAAAGACTTTTCTCAGTAACTTGACTTTCCACTCTGGAAGGGCACCCTCACCCTGGCTAAAGTGACCCTAGGAAATAGGCTCTAACATTCCCATTCTCAGAGAGGTAGGGTGCAAAGAAGAGGCCTTCCCTCTTCTCCAACCCCACTGTGTTCCCCAGGTCAGTCACCTTTCCTGGGAGCTCCAGGAGCTGCGTAGTGAGACTGGAAGGGGTTCGGGAAATCATGGATTAGGGAATGAAGTGGCTACCAGAAAGGATGGGAAGGCTGGAGGAGAGAGGATACCAACCTCTATCTTAACTATGCCCACTTACTTGTTCTCCTTTCTCTTCTAGTTCATGACCTGCAGAGCTTTGGACTAGACAATGTAGGTACCAGACTTAGGTGGTAAGCATCTCAGCAGAGGCTGACCAGGGCTGTTAGGGACCTTAAGGATTGACTCCCCTGGGAAGGGGGAAGAAGAATCCCCATCCCCCACCCCCATCCTTGTTGCTGATCCTAGTGAATCTTAGATCCCAGAGTTCACTGGAATAAATGCAACCAATCAGCTTTTACCAGCCTTCCCCAGCAGCTCTGGTGGATCATGTCAGGGTGGGGTAGAGGGGAGGCTGGCTACTGTGTATGATGTGTTTGAGACCCTATAACTCCCTCTGTGGTGTCATTGGTCTCTGACTTGGGTACCATCCCCTTTGCATGACTAGAACATTGTGTTGGTATCTCCAGATCAACATGACTCACTACATCCGACGGCTGTCTTTTGGGGAAGATTATCCAGGAATTGTGAACCCACTGGATGATACCAACATCACTGCCCCTCAAGGTACTGAGGAGGAATAGGCTGGGGGGAAGGGCATTCTAGATCTTCTCGTTCGAGGGCGGTTGTGGGGGCAAAGATGTTTATGTGCATACAGCCACCAGGCTGCCCTACCTTCTTCTCACAGCCTCCATGATGTTTCAGTACTTTGTGAAGGTAGTACCCACCATCTACATGAAAGTGAATGGAGAGGTAAGTCCGCAGTCCCCTAGCTCTACAACCTGACTCCTTCCCGACCCTGTCCTGGGCTCCATCTACCCATTAGCATCTTTTGGACCATTAGACTATGAGTTCTTGGAGAGCAGGGACTGGGGTTTTTTTCCCCTTTATTTGTATCCTTAGCACTTAGCACAGTAGGCTCTTAATAAATGCTGGTTGACTGACTGACTGACCACTGAATTGAATTAGCCATACCTTTGCCATCTCTACTCCTTATCACTGCTCCTCTCCTCCCCCTCCACTCTCAAGGTGTTGAGGACAAATCAGTTCTCTGTGACAAGGCATGAGAAAGTCGCCAATGGGCTGATTGGGGACCAGGGGCTTCCTGGAGTCTTTGTGCTGTATGAGCTCTCACCCATGATGGTCAAACTGACAGAGAAGCACAGGTGAGGAAGGGGGAGGGCAGGGGAGGGGACATAGGCTAAGGCCTCTCTCCAAGCCCCTCTAGCAACCCACACTGGTTACTCCCCCATCTAGGTCCTTCACCCATTTCCTTACTGGTGTCTGTGCCATCATTGGAGGCATGTTCACAGGTGAGTGGCCTTCTAGAGTGGAATAGCTCCTCCCAGCTTAGACTTTTTGTTTTGTTTTGTTTTGGGGTTTTTTTTTGCGGGCCAATAAGGGTTAAGTGACTTGCCCAGGGTCACACAGCTAGTAAGTGTCAAGTGTCTGAGGTCAAATTTGAACTCCGGTCCTCCTGAATCTAGGACCATTGTTTTATCCTCTGTGCCACCTAGCTGCCCCCGCAGCTTAGACTTTGAGATATCTGTCCCTAGACCTGGGAGGGGAGAAGTAGAGGAGGGAGAGTTGGAATTTGGCCCTTGAGCCTTCACAGTTGTGGGAGGGGCAAGGACAGTTTGCACTGGACTGCTACCTAGTGATGGACTTGACCTTTTTCCCAGTTGCTGGACTCATTGACTCCCTGATCTACCACTCTGCCCGAGCCATCCAGAAGAAAATCGAATTGGGGAAGACAACATAGTCACCGGAGCTGCATGCTCCCAGGCCTGTCTTACAGTGTCTGACTTCCTAGTTGTGGCCCGGGCCCTACCCCCCCATGAATGCTGTCCTCAAATTATAAGACATGCTCTGCCCTCCTGACCCCGCCCCTCCCCCTTCCAAGATTTGGTAAAATTGTGTGTTGTGATGGTATTGAGGTCTAAGTGTGTCTCCTCCCCCCATCCCCATAGTCCCTTTGCCTCAACTCTCATGCTGCTCCTGTGTCTCAAAGGAAGATCACTCCTGATTTTTCCTCTTACATTCCCACTTAACCCCGCTCTTCCCTATATTGGAATCACCTGCCAAGGGTCAGAGCAATGTGAGCCCCTTCCAAGAGATGCTGGTCTCCCAAATTTCACTTTTCCCTGGTTCTACCCAGCTCCTTCCAGAAGCTGAGGGAAGAATTCAGCTTGGAAGAGTAGCTGAGACCAGCTACTGGTATGGGGCATTAGTGAGGAGTGGGATCCTTTCATTCTTATTCACAACCTGGTTTAGGGGGGAGTAAAAGGGATACCCCTTTCCCCAGGAAGCATCTGCCCTAACTCTTCCCTTGGGTTATCCATGGGATGGGAAGCACAAGGAAAAAGGAAGCAGCCACAGGAAGTAAAAAAACTCCAGGCTTCTGACCTGGAGTTCATACCCCGTTCCCGTCTTGTAGTCTGCCTCAGACTGTGCTGGAAACTGAGGAGAAAGGAGAGTGAAGGGAAAATCTGCAGATGGCCATGGCTTCTCTTGGGGGAGAAGTCCCTAATGCCAGTTGAGTTCCACCTGTGCCTTAGTCACAGTGCAGACATTGTCACCTCAACTTAGCCCTTCGCTGACTTCTCTAGGATTTTCATTCACCTGCATATAGCCCACATCCAAGCAGAGCTGGGCAGTCAAACTTTCCCCGAGAGAAGCATGAAACAGACGAAAGACATTGCAAAGGCTGCTGTTGTGTTTACACAGGAGAGGTGAAGCTCTCTATTTCCAGCACAGAGTGAATGAGGAACAAGGGGACTGATGCGCATAAGCAGGAAGGGAGAACTTTCTAGACCTTCCTAAGTCTACAGTCTCCTTAAAAATAAAGACAGATCTTCAACTTGGTTTGGTTGAAAATTAATTTCCCAAGCATCAGGCACCAAATTGTATTTCAAACTGAAATAGAATTAATTTTTAAAAATTTCTTTATTGTCTTGTGAATTATTTTTCCCCTCTACTTCTCTTCCTGTTGTGTAGCTAAAAAGAATTGCCTGTAGAAGTAGACCATCCCCCTGGTTTCTTTAATTGCCCTTGGGAGTGAGGGTGGATACTGGTAGGTGAGAGGTCAGACATGTCTCTTCCCATCCCACATTTCAGGGATTTCATGAGTGTGGGTGGCCTGGAGCATCCCTCCCCATTTCCCCCATCGGCCTAAATCCCTTCTGGGCCCAAGATTAAAGGGATTAGTTCCCAGAGTATCTATCCTCACAGAGTTAGGTAGCTAATATCCACTTTAGCTATGACCCACCTCTCTCACTGTAGGAGAATCAAATCTCCATAAGCTAAATCCCACATAGACCTCTTCTTCCCCTCAGATCAGGAGCAATGGTGGAGGCGTCATTTCCCTGTGGGGACCGTTGAGGGGGTTTCTCTCCCAGTTCCCTCACATTAAATCTAGTGTCTTCTTTCCTCTTGCTGCCCACTATTTCTTCCAAATCCTCCAGTGCAATATCCCAAAAGGGACTGAAGGAACCAGAATGGGAAGCTGATTCTGAGACAAGGATTCAGGAGTTGGCTATCCCTGCCACTCCCCTGGTGTCTACAGGGCTTTGGTTAACTAAAGGAAAATGAGACAAAATAGAATCTGAAGAACAGAAACACCTGATTCAGAGGGCCTGGAATCCTAGTCTGCCGAAAGTCTGGGCTTGACAGAGCTTCACAAAGGTTCCTGCCTCAGCCCTCCCTTGGCATCCCCACTAGGACTTTTTGGAGGGGGCTTCAGAGCATCCTCTTGGTTCTCCAAGATCTTCTCTGTAAAGCTGAGCCCACAAATGCCTCATTTGGTGACTAATTGTAATTAAAGCTATTTGCGGAAACACTCATTTTCTTTTTTTTTCTTCTTAATAGTATTTTTTTTCCAGTTACATATAAGGATAGTTTTCAACTTTCGTTTTTATAAGATTTTGAGTTCCAAATTTTTATCCTTCTCTCCCTTCCCGCCCCCCAAGAAAACAAGCAATCTGATTTAGGTTTTATATGTACAATCACATTAAACATATTTCCACATTAGTTATTTTGTGAAAGAACCAGAACAAGAAACCTCAAGAAAGAAAAAAAAATCAAAAGAAAAAGTAAAAATAGTATGGTTCAATCTGCATTCAGATTTCCACAGTTGGTTTTCTGGATGACACTCATTTTCTATGCAAGTTGGCAGTATAAAAATTACTTAAAGTGCTCTCTACAATCCACGAGATTTAACTGATAAGTTTTATTCTAAAACTGTTGAATTTCATCCTTGTGAGGACTCAGCCAGCATGTTTTACTTGAGTTTAAAAAATAAGCTTTGAAGGATGCGGCTGGGCATCAGTGGAGGGGACGGAAAATGAGCTCGCTAATCTGACCAGGAATGGTGTAGAAGACTAGGAGGAGGAAGATGGTGAGAAGGGCCAGCAGCAGCAGCAGCACCAGGATATGCCAATATCGGCGCCAAATGAAGAAGACAAAGGTTTTCAGAGGATTCACAAACCAGTTGAAGGAGGTTTTAGGACGGCTGAGGAGAGGATGGTGGTGTCAGTCAAGGCCTTGGTCCACTCCCAGACTGCCACCCAGTCTCTGTCTTCCTTCCAGGGTTTCCATTAGATTGCAGAACCCAAATGTTTCCCAGCCTAACCATACTCACTTGGGTTTCTCCAGGGCCTCAGGCTCCTTCCTCCCCTTTCCCACAGGGCGTTTCTCAGCTTCCTCCACAGTCAGCAGCTCGAACTCAGCCTCCACCTTCCCCTAGGTGGCACAGGGTAGGAAGAGGATGAACAGCCTTCTGGGATGGAGATGGTGAGCTCTTGGCAGGAACCCCTTCCCCACAATCCTCTACCCTATCCCCTGCCACACACACACACACACACACACACACACACACACACACACACACACACACAAACCGTCAGGATGTAGACATTTCCACTGGAGTTTGTGAACTCCACATCCTCGGGCTTGGCCTTCCTCCTCTTCTTCTTCCTCTTCTTCCCACTGCTCTCAGCCTCATGCTTCTCACGTTCCAGGTCCTCAGGCTCACGTAGCTTCACAAACGGCCACCATCCACGCATGCGTCTTGAGCGGAAGAGATTGCAGCGGGGGCTGGCCCTGTCATGAGCCTGGCGAATGGTGCAGAGGTTTGACTCTCGTGCACCCCGCACCATGTTTGGCAGTTGTAGCTCCAGGGACCCTGGGGATGACCACAAAGCTGAGGTCAATCAGGACTCAGAGGTGACCTGGCCAGTAAATCAGCTCAAAAGATGGTAGGGTCAAGGTAGCTAAATGGCACAGTGGATATAGCACTGGCCCTAGATTCAGGAGGACCTGAGTTCAAATCCGACCTCAGACACTTGACCCTTACTAGCTGTGTGATCCTGGGCAAGTCACTTAACCCTCATCGCCCCGAAAGAAAAAAAAAAGTTGGTAAGATCAAGGTCAAAGCTAACTGGTTGTTGTTAAGTCATGTCTAGCTCTTTGTGACCCTATGGACCATACCATCAGTGGGGTTTTCTTGGTAATAAAGCTGATTGGGCGTGAGGTCAGAGCCAAGGCAAGAAGAATCAGGGGTCACAGGATCAAGGGTTGGGGTTGTGAGGTTTAGGGGAGACAAAGGATCGAAAGTCAAGGCCGATACCCAGAAAGTCGTTGGCAGAGATGCGGTCATAATCCCACACTTGCAGGACCAACACTGCGGGCTGACGGAACTCGGCCTCCTCCAGTGCAAAGGGGCTGGGCTTTCTTTTGACGCTCACCTCCTGCTCCGTGGGCAGGTAGTCGAAGTGGAACACGAATCGCCAATTAAAGTTCCCCTCCCCCGTCAGTGAGTTGAAGTGGACATCTGTCTCCTGCTTGTCGGATTCCAAGCCCTTCACCCAGCTAGGAGGATGGGGAAGGGCATAAAGAGATAATATTTGCAGAGGCCCCAGTCAGCTCCTCAGGCTCAGGGACATCCAAGCACTGTCTGACCTGCATGACTCCCCCAGCCCACCCTGGCCCTGGGCTCTGGCTTCCCCCACCCCTAGCCTGCATTGCCTTGGGACCCCTACCTCTTCACATAGATGTCACTGGACATTTCCCCAGTGAGGGGATTCACATCATCCAGGACCACGTCCTCAGTATTCCAGATGATAACTCGGAGCTCATAGCTGGGGAGACATGGGAGAATTGAAGGAAGCATCCTTTCAATGGGATTAATAGGTCAACCTTAATCCCACAGAAATGTCATCATTGGTGCTCTGCCCTCCATCCCTTCCACCTCATGTCTCCTATTCAACAGACCCCTCCCAAAACCCTCTGCACTCTGTCTCCAGTTGAATCTAGTCTAGCTCCGGGTTTCTTAAACTTTTTCCACTCCCCAGAGAAATTTTTAAGCAACCCTGGGTATATAGGTATTTAAAATAAGTATACATAACCTTTTACTGTTGCTAAATTTTTCGTGACCCCCATATTCACTTATGTGACCCCATATGGGGTCACGACCCACAGTTTAAGAAGCTTTGGTCTAGTTGAGCTAGGCCTAAGGACTGCTGGGCACCTGGGCATACTGTATGGGGAACTGATAGAAGGCCACGTTGGTCAAAATTTGACCTGGTCTTGTCCCCAGCTTCCTCCACCTTATTTACTCTCCCCAATAAAAATGAGATCTTGGGGCTTAGTGCAACTATCTAGGATTCCACCTGGCCAGGAAGCATTATCATAGTTACAGATCAATAGCTACATCATCTCTCCTTCAATCTGTTTCTCCATCTATCTCTCTGACTAGGAACTTCGTAAGGTCAACTGTCCCATCTTCTCTAAATTTTGTATTCCATCTAGTGCCAAGGTAGGTGATGAGTTTGTTACTTTCTTTTTTTTTTTTTTTTTAGTGAGGCAATTGGGGTTAAGTGACTTGCCCAGGGTCACACAGCTAGTAAGTGTGTGTTAAGTGTCTGAGGCCGGATTTGAACTCAGGTCCTCCTGACTCCAGGGCCGGTGCTCTATCCACTGCGCCACCTAGCTGCCCCATTTCTTTTCCTCCCTATGTGTGTGTGTCTATTTCTCTCTTCTTTCTATTAGATATTTATGTCAGATGGGATTGTAGGATCACAGAGCTAGATAGAACTTTGCTTAGAGTCCACCAAGTCCAACCCCTTCATTTTCCAGATGCAAATATTGAGGTACAGAGAGGCTAAATGCCTTTGTCTGGGCATATTTTGTCTACAGGTACAGTGGGTCGGGGATTTGAAAGCAGACTCAAATCTAACTCCAAAACCTTGGGAGAGGTGGGGAGATCAGACATTAGGGATGTGGGGCCAAATTGTAGGGCAGAATTGGGGGAAGAGGGGCAGCTAGGTGGCGCAGTGGATAAAGCACCGGCTCTGGAGACAGGAGGACCTGAGTTCAAATTTGGCCTCAGACACTTAACACTAGCTGTGTGACCCTGGGCAAGTCACATAACCCCAACTGCCTCACCAAAAAAAAAAAAAAAAAGAATTGGGGGAAGGGCCAGGAAGAGGAACCCTCAAAACCTCATTCATCATTGTGCGTGTTGTGGAGACAGGTGCTAAGGTTCTTTCCTTTACCTGATTGGTTGTCGTGGCTTGATGTCCACAGGGGCTGGGGCAGGCACGTCATTGGGAAAAATGTCAACCCACATATGCAAGAAACCCTAGGGAGGGGTCAGAAGTGAGGGTTGAGTTCCCTCACCTCTTCCCCCACTGAGCTGGTCCCTGTGGCATGGGAAGAAGAGGAGAATCATACATGTGCCAAGCAGCATGAGAAGGGGAAGGGTCTCACCTGCAGCAGACCAGGACTGCTGGGGTGGTACAGGGGCCGGGTCTCCACATGTTCAGGCACCAGTGAGCAGCCAATTTGGGGCATCTCCCTCCATCGCAGCAGCACAGACAGGGCTTGCTCCTCTTCACAGGCTTTGGTACTGGCCTCTTGGCCCCTGCCACCTGGTTCAGGAGGCAATAGGAATAAAACAGAGCCCACAGGTGGGCTTCTGCCACCTCCCTCTCCAGTCCAGGTGTATGTATTATGTTACCTGCAGAGGTGGCCCCCAGGGGTACCTGGAAGAGTTTGCTGCCCACTTTGACTTCCCCAGGGCGGTACTCAGGGGCAGGGAGACCACTGCGCTGACACAGACTGCTCAGCACCTGAGAAGGTTTGACGGCATCCCGCCATGCATTGTAGCCTTCCCTGCAGACACAAGACACAGACATGGAATGCAGATGTGTACTTGAACCTGGGAAAATGGAGTGTAGACATGTGACCCTGACAAGGACCTTAATATGCCCACATGCCTAACTGATAGAGACATGCAACATGGACATGACCGAGGCACGGTGTAGACCCAGTGGCATTAAGACAAAGGCAAAGAGCAGCATCACTCAGAAAGGGATGTGGAAAGTGGCACTCACAGGGCTGTTGGGACACAGACAGAGCAGCCCAACTTGGGATACTTAACACAAGACTGAAAGGTCAGAGATGCAAGTGTGTCCCCTGCCCTGTCCACTGGCCCCGATGGGACCATTCAGCACCCTCCCACACACACCCCTGAACTTACGTGTCATACTGGGAAGCTAGCCCACAATTAGCTCGGTGGTGGCTGTAAAACCGATTCTCCAGATCAATCCGGGTCTCTCCAATGAGGTCATCAGAACCCACAAGGTCGTGGTCAAATACAGCCACCGTGAGCTCAGTCTCAGCAGGGAGGGAGATATTTAGCTCCAGGACCCTGGGAAGGTGGGGAGGAGATGGGACGCCTGAGATAGACTGAGTATCCTGACAGCTCTGGGGCTTCAGCCTACTAGGATGTTCCCTTCCCAGCAGAGAACTAGCTGCATGTACACGTTCCCAACTGAGCCCAGCCCTATCAAACCCTCACTCACTCTCCAAAGATGGGGTTCAGCTGCTTGGGGATATAGCGTTCCTTGGTGTCTTTGCGCTCCCGGCCTGCACTCACCACCACATATGGGTCTGCTTTGCCATTGGGGTCTGCAGGGGCCAGGTTGGTGGCCTAAAGGATTGTGGGGAGAGGATAAGGGACCAGGAACAACAGGTCTCATCAAATCAGAAGTCAGAGACAGAGGATCAGGAGCAGAAACATAGGTTGGAGGTCAGGCATTAATGGAGGAGAGGTGAAGGAACAGCAGGGGCTACTATAGAAAGCTCACCTTTACAACATACACACGAACAAGCAGCTTTATGGGACGGTTCTGGGGTATCCCATGTGAAATTCGGGGCTCAGAGAGTGACTTCGACTCAGGGTAGATGAGGAAGGAGCCCTGAGTAGAATCAAGAATCCTATTACTGGGGGCAGCTAGGTGGCACAGTGGGTAAAGCACCGGCCCTGGATTCAGGAGGACCTGAGTTCAAATCCGACCTCAGACACTTGACACTAGCTGTGTGACTCTGGGCAAGTCACTTAACCCCCATTGACCCGCAAAAAAAAAAAAAAAATCCTATTACTGGGGGCAGCTAGGTGGTGCAGTGGAAAGAGCACTGGTCTTGGATTCAGGAGGATCTGAGTTCAAAGCTGACCTTAGACACTTAACACTAGCTGTGTGACCCTGGACAAGTCACTTAACCCCAATTGCCTCACCAAAAAAAAAAAAAAAAAAGAATCCTATCACTAACACTTGTACAAATTGGTCCCTCCCTGCCTTTCTCTTCGCCTTCCCCCCACACACTCTGGCACCTTGAACTTGCCCGTGGGATATCCAGGCCTGTCCTCATCTCCATCCCCATCACGACCTCCACGGCCTCGGTACAGGGGAAACACGTGCAGCCAGTCCTCAAATTGGCCAAATTCATCCTCCAGTGGAGAGCTGTAGATCTGTGGCATTCCAATCAGCCCAAAGAACACAGTACCAAGCCCAGAGCCTCTCCCGGTCCATCCAAGAGACCTCCATAGACTAGGACCTCACAGAGTCTAGTTTAGATACCCCGGCCCTGCCCCAAACCCAATCCCTCCACAACCCCCAGCACCTTCAGAGTGGCAATTGTTTTTTTCTGGGATACTGGGACCTCAGCTTTAACCTTGGCCCCATCCTGAGTCTCCGTGTCCCCAGAAAAAGGGTTCAGCACATCTGAGAAAGGTAGAAATAGTCCGGTCAGAGACGTCAAGGTTAGGAGGCGATTAATGAGAGATGTACAAGTGTCCCTCACCTGAATATTCATTATCTTCATTGTCATCCTCATCCATGGTCATCTGCAATCACGGGAGGAGATGAGCGACCCCTCTCATATACCCTGGTTACCCTCTGGCTCTCATCATAGTCCCCTCCCTGTCTTAGTCCATGTCCCACCTGTTCCTCAAGCTCCTGCAGGGAAGCATAGTATTTAGACCACCAATCCAGCTCATCGAGCTCAGGCACATCTTCTTGCAGCTGTTGCCCTTTCTCCAGGAGGCTGCCTCGAGGCAGCTTCTTAAGGGGCCTCTGGGGGAGAAAGGAGAGTGAGTTCTTTCTACCCAATCTCCCCACTTTGGCACTGATCCTTTTCTCTTCACCACCACCCCCTCCCCAACAGGGTTCCTTCTTACAGTGGGCAACTCTTGAGAAGTCCCAGCTCCAAGCGGCTGCCATGTTGAAGGGGAATCCAGATATTTCTGTCCTGGGGGAGGGGGAAAGGAGAGAAGGAAGATAACCAGGTCTTTGGTCAGCTTCCCACGAGAAGGTGTTCTTCTCAGTGGTAAGGTGACTCTTATGTTGCCTAAGGGGTGAAGAGTGAAGATGGGCTCTATAATCTTCCATCTCCTGGCTCCAGACAGGCTGGATCAGAAGTTAGAGATGGGTTAATTTAGTACAAAGATCCACACTGACTGTCAAGCTCACAGCTAAAAAAAAAAAGTGCTGGACTTGGAGGCAGGAGGCCTATGTTTAAATCCAAATTCAGAGCAATACCACTACCAGGGCTATACCCCAAGGAGACGAAAGAAAAAGGGAAAGACCTACAAACATGTTTATAGCAGATCTTTTTGTGGTAGCAAAGAATTGGAAACTGAAGCGATGCCCATCAAATGGGAAATGGATGAGTAATTTATGGTATATGAAAGTGATTGAATACTATTGTTTCAAGAAATGTTGAAGGGGATTTTTAGGGGAAAAGCTGAAAAGGAGCCACTAGGTGGCACAGTGGCCCTGGAGTCAGGAGGACCTGAGTTCACATTTAGCCTCAGACTTACTAGATGCATGACCCAGGGCAAGTCACTTAACCCTCATAGCCTCCAAAAAAAAAAAAGAAAATCCTGGGAAGACTTATATAAACTATTACAGACTAAAATGAACAGAATCAGGAGAACAATTTACAAGTAACAGTAAAATTGTAAAGATAATCAACTTTGAAAGATTTTGTAACTCTGATCAAGATAATGATTAACAACAGTTCCAAAGGACTATGATGAAATATGCTAACCACCTCCAGATAGAGAACTGATGGACTTGGAAGGCAGATTGAAGCATGTTTTCCCCTTTTTCTTTCTTTTCTTTTTTCTTCCTTCCTTCCTTTCTTTCTCTCTGGAAATGCAGGAATGCATTTTGTGTGACCGTACATATTTGTAATCGTTCTGGTTTTCTTGCCATTGAGTAGAGGAGAGGGGAGGAGAAGGGAAAAAATTTGGAACAAAAAAAAGTCTCTGCACTTAAAAAAAATTAACTAAAATATGACTTGTCTAAAAAAAATACCAGTTGAACCACTTAATACCTATGTGAACATAAGCAAGTAAACATAAACAAACTGTTTCCTTATCTGTGAAATGGGGGAGTTGGGCTTGATGTTTCATCTCTAGCTATTACATTTTATAACTTTGAGTAGGGACCCCTGGGAATCCCAATGAATTTTTTTTCTCTTTTTTTCATTCTTTTTTTTTGGGGGGGGCAGGGCAATGAGGATTAAGTTACTTGCCCAGGGTCACACAGCTAGTAAGTGTCAAGTGTCTGAGGTTGGATTTGAATTCAGGTCCTCCTGAATCCAGGACCAGTGCTTTATCCACTGCACCACCTAGCTGCCCCCCATCCCAATGAATTTTTAAATAAACGGTGCAGGTGCTATGACCATATCTGAAGAGTTAGCAATGGAAAAAAGAGACAAGGTGTCATGGGGTGCAGAGCACCCCAGAATTTCTCTGGGGCACACCGAGGAATCTTGTCCTTGAGAGACTAAACCAGAGGACAGATACGCCTAGAGAGATAAATGGAACCATATGGGACTGAGCTAGCTTCGATCTCCACCCCTCATTCTGGTCTCCCTTACCCCCCACCCACCCACCCAGATAAATTTGGGTGTGGCTGCGGCCTTTGTGTCCTGAAGAGTGATCCATAGCCACCCCTCACCCAATTCCTCCAGTCACTGCCACTGGGGGATGGTCCTCCCTCACTAAAGGAACTTTCCACAGGCAGATGGTCCACCCCCATCAGTCCTCTATAAAAGTACCTGCCATTCTCCTGCTCGAGGAGATTGGTACTTCTGAGCCACATGCTTTGTGCCTATCTCCCCATGAGATGTCCAAGGATTTCTGTCATGGTTTCCCTTCCCTCTCCCCTTCCCTTCCCTTGCCCCTAAATAAACTACCACCTTATTGTAACTATTTTTGTGTGCAAGAGGGTGTAATTCTTTAAAGAGGAATTCCTAAGAACCCCAACCCCTAACAAACCCGTACCCCATTTTCCCCCATAACACAAGGGGTCAGAAGAGATACAACATGGATGGTAATTGGATCTCTATATGAGACCCTCTTGCTGAGGACAGCAGTTTATATTAGGGGCAACAGAGCAAGCTAGTTTCAGATGATGAGAAAGGTGTACAGCCACTCAGTCACGCACAGTGGCAGAGAGGCTCCAGCACAGCAGTTAGAATAATAAATAGCTAGAGTTTACCATAAGAGTTTGCCACAAAAGCTAACAGTGCTAATAGAGAATTTAAGGATCTTCCTTCCAGAGCATAGGGATGACATCTCAAAGATAACACTAAAGTATTGAGCCTGAGTGGCTGGGGCAATGATGTTGCCTTTAACAGTCATAGGAAAGTTGAGAAGAAGGAAAATAAGTTGTTTTAGACATGTTCTGTTTAAGATACCTATGGGATGGGGCAGCTAGGTGGCGCAGTGGATAAAGCACTGGTCCTGGATTTAGGAGGACCTGAGTTCAAATTTGACCTCAGACATGTGACACTGTGTGACCCTGGACAAGTCACTTAACCCTCATTGCCCCAGGGGGAAAAAGATACTTATGGGACACCCATTTCCTGTCTAAAAGGCAGTTGGAGGTGTGGGATTACAGCTCAGGAGAGAAATTAGAGCAGAATATATAGATCTGGGAATGATCTACTGACAATTGATGAGGATACCACGGAAGCTAGTACAGGGACTCAACCTTTATAATTCTATTTCAACATAAATGACTACCTTCGTAGCCTTATGTATTTTATTTTATGTAATTAAAATAATTCTGAAAAGGGGCCTGTAGTCTTCACCAGACTGCCAAATGCATCCATGATACACAAAAAGGCTAAAAAGCCTGGGCCTTTGAGGGTGAGGATAAAGTCCATTTGTTAATCAAAAGAAATGCCCCTTAGTTCCTTTATGAGTTAAATGGAAAGAACCTTTAGTGTTCCAGGAAGAGGGATCATTTCCAAACATTAACATTTCTATTGTTTAAGTAAATTGAAAACCCTAAAACTGAACTTTGTATCTTTGTTTCATCTCTTTGTAGACTTTTGTTTTTGTTTCCTGCTC
Organism: Dromiciops gliroides; assembly: GCF_019393635.1. Taxonomy (NCBI): domain Eukaryota; kingdom Metazoa; phylum Chordata; class Mammalia; order Microbiotheria; family Microbiotheriidae; genus Dromiciops; species Dromiciops gliroides. Next base: position 361,096,592 of record NC_057862.1, read on the forward strand.
ACTATGAAAATGTAAATCTATATGACCTGAGTAGATTTTCAAAAGCAGTAGAAAACTTCCTTTGGATCTCTCTGTCTCTGTCTCTGTCTCTCTCTTTGTGTGTGTCTCTCTCTGTCTCTTTCTCTTTTACTTTCTTTCTTTTCTTTCTCTCTTTTCCTCCCTCTCCCTCCCTCTCTCTCTTTTCCCTCTCTTCCCCCCCCCCCCGCCCCCCTCGATCTCTGTCTCTGTTTCCCTCTCCTCTCTTTCTGTCTGCCTGTCTCTCTTCCTTTCTCTCCTCCCTGCCCCTGTTAAAAGATGAGCAGCTGATACATTTTTTACTTGCTTTAATAATAATTTCACTCTTCAAAAGGCAGAGGAAATGACAAAAGAGAACTTGAATTCTTGGCATGATTCTGACCAATAAAAAGAAGAATTCGTTTCTAAAGTAAAAAACAAGAGACTCCTGGGAGATAGTGATTGTTGCATTGCAGAATTCATAATTGGGAAGAAAAGGGAAGTGGGGAACAATTCACACACACCCCTTACATTTGGGAAGGGTAGATATCAAAGGGTTCAGAGAAAGGATAAGTCCTATGGTCTAAAATTCTATAGGTGAAGACAGCCCAGGAGGGAGGGGAAATGCACAAGAATAAAATTCTGAAGACAGACAAGAATGATTGATTCCAAGAAGGAAGAGTCATAGAAAGAGACAGATAAAGCCGCAGAGGGAACTCAGTGACTAATTTAAAAAAGAACACAGTTAGGGGAAGCTAGATGGCGCAGTGGTTAAAGCGCTGGCCCTGGATTCAGGAGTACCTGAGTTCAAATCCAGCCTCAGACACTTAACACTTACTAGCTGTGTGACCCTGGGCAAGTCACTTAATCCCCATTGCCCCGCAAAAAAAAAAAAAAAAAGAACACAGTTGAGAGAAAGAGCAGGTCCCAGAGAATAATTGACAGAAGTTCGCACAGTCCCGAGAAGGAGTGGACCAGGAAAGTAAAAGACAAAAAAAGATTTTGAAGGTATAAGAGTTTGCCCAGGGAGTTTGCAAGAGGTAAAAAGACAGAAACATAGAAATGGAAAGAGAGAAGCCTTACTAGAGAAAATAAGCATTCTTCACTTGAGGAAAGGTCTAAGACTTAAAGGGCAGCTAGGTGGCGCAGTGGATAGAGCATTGGGCTTGAAATCAGGAAGACTAGAAGAAGATACTTGTAACTATTTTTATTAAGGTAGATAGGAGTACACACAGACAGAAGGTGTGGGTATAAGTGGATTCTGATGTGATGATATTAAAAAAAAACAAAACCTTAAGGGGAAACAAAAAGGATTATACTGGGAGAAGAGGAAAGGGAAGACAGAATGGGAGAAGTCATTTAACTGTGAAGAGGCACAAAAGACCTATTACAATAGAGGGAAAGAAGGGAGGGTTGAGCATTGTTTTGATCTTACTCTCATCTGATTCAGCACTAAGAGGGAATAATATACACACTCAATTGGGTATAGAATTCTATCTTACCCTATAGGGAGGTAAAAGGGGAAAGGGGAAAGAAAAAGGTGGGGTACTGATAGAAGGGAGGGTAAAACTAGGAGGGGAAAGGAGAAAGGAAAAAAAGGAGGTGGGGTTGATGGAAGGGAGGGCAAAACTAGGAATTAAAAGGAGAAAGGACTGGGGCAGCTAGATGGCACAGTGGATAGAGCACCGGCCCTGGACTCCGGAGTACCTGAGTTCAAATCCGGCCTTAGACACTTAACACTTACTAGCTGTGTGACCCTGGGCAAGTCACTTAACCCCAACTGCCTCACTAAAAAAAAAAAAAAAAAAAAAGGAGAAAGGACAAAAGGGAGGGGGGGCTGATAGAAGGGAGGGTAGACAGGTGGCCAGAAACAAAACACTAGTGAGAATGGACAGGGGAAAAGGAGAGAGAAAAATACAAACAAGGGAAAAAATAAGATGCAGGGAAATATACAGTTAATAATCATAGGGGCAGCTAGGTGGCGCAGTGGATAGAGCACTGGCCTTGGAGTCAGGAGTACCTAAATTCAAATCCGGCCTCAGACACTTAACACTTACTAGCTGTATGACCCTGGGCAAGTCACTTAATCCCAATTGCCTCACTAAAAAAACAAACAAACAAAACAAATAATCATAACTGTGAATGTGCATGGGATGAACTCTCCTATAAAATGGAAGCAGATAGCAGAGTGGATTAAGAACCAGAATCCTACAATATGTTGTTTACAAGAAACACATTTGAAGCAAAGAAATACACACAGAGTAAAGGTAAAAGGCTGGAGCAGAATATATTTTGCTTCAGCTTGATGTAGGAGGTAAAGAAGGGGTTAACAGACAAACCTAAGACCCGAGTTCTAATTTAGATCTGAATTCTGAAAGGGATTAATTAATGGATAATTTAAGATTTAGGCCCTCATCAAAGTCAGGGCCTAGGTTCTTGGTACCTGGAGGTCTGGCTCCTATTAGTTACTCCCTGTTAATCACCAAGGCAGGTCATAGACAGATTATAGAAATCCCAATTGATAAATGTTAATACCCAGAAACTAGGCCTGAGAATGAAAAACATAGGGATACTCTGACCTTGCATGATGAGGTAACATGTGCAGAAAAGGCCAAGTTTGTCCCCAGTTCACCTTATGACATGTAAACCCCAAAAACACACCTCCATGGAAAAAGGTACCTGCCTCGGTGGTTGGTTTAGGACCCCAGAAACTCCAAATTAGGATAAGCCCTCCCCTGTACCTCCCTAAAGTGGAGATTATTATGAGACTGATAATCAATTTATCAGTACTATAAATATAATTGTCTTTTCTTTCCCTATTTGAGAGACACCTCCATGGTGCTCTCCCTGTGGTCACTCACAGTATTGCAATAAAACTTGGGAAACTTAGTCACTGAGTCTTGTAATTCTTTGGGATACCTCATGATCAATCTGATCAATTAAACCCATCCCGAATCAAGCTGAAGTAAAAAAAAATCAGGGGTGGCAATCATTATCTCAGACAAAGCAAAAACAAAAATTAACCTAATTAAAAGAGATAAGAGGGGGTGGCTAGATAGCACAGTGGATAAAACACCGGCCCTGGATTCAGAAGTACCTGAGTTCAAATCTGGCCTTGGACACTTGACACTGGCTATGTGACCCTGGGCAAGTCACTTAACCCCCATTGCCCCGCAAAAAAAAAAATAAAAATTAAAAATAAAAAGAGATAAGAAAGGAAACTACATTTTTGCTTAAGGTACCATAGACAATGAAGTAATATCAATATTAAACATGCATGTACCAAGTGGTACAGCATTCAAATTCTTAGAGAAGTTAAGTGAGTTCTGGCAAGAAATAGACAGCAAAACTATACCAGTTGGGGACCTCAACGTCCCCCTCTCAGAACTAGATAAATCTAACCACGAAATCAGGAAGACTCATCTTCCTGAGTTTAAATCTGGTCTTAGATACAGTAACTACATGACCCTGGGCAAGTCAAATAACCCTGTTTGCCTCGGTTTCCTCATCTGTAAAATGAACTGGAGAAGAAAATGGTAAACCACTCCCAAGAAAACAACAAATGGGGTCACACAACTGAATGATAATAAGATGCTTGAATAGCTCTATTAAGTAGGAAGAGGCAACAAAACTTGCCTCTAGGACTCAGGCTTCATTTCTGCCTCTGCTCCTCCTTTGTGTAAGACCCCAAAAGGAGTCTGGGAAGTGTAACTGACAGACAGGTTCCCATAAGTCAAGATGGAGTATCTTGCAGAGAGAACTAACTTGGGGATTGTGAACTGACAAAGAACAGAGGTGATATATTCCAGAGCTAAGGCTCTGAGCGAGTCAGAGAAGGGAGGCTTCTTCCACTCCTAAGCTAAAGGTCACTGCCCTAGATGAAGACCATGGTTACATTCCATCTGAAAAGAGCACAGGATGATCCTGCTGAAATGATGACTAAAGTGAAAGACTACAGCTGACCCTCCAAGAGTTAGCCCAGGAGGCCTTTGAATCAGCAGAGATGCTGCTCCCTGAGAAGGTCCCAGTAGCCACGGGACTCATGCAGCCTAGAAAAGCGCCACCTCTCTGCAGCCAAGCAATTTGTTCAGGCAAGCCTAGTAGCCACTGAACAACCTGCCTGTCCTAGTCTAGAGGAACGGACCTACGTGTCTGAAAGACTTTGTCTTATGAGGATCGAGACAAGCTGAGCATCAGAGCAATTCATTCACCACCAACATCATACTCTGCAGAGATAATAAATGCCTTTGCTAAAAAACTGAGTGATTGTTAAGGGAAAGTACAGGTAGGGGCTTGTGAGCTAGTGTTATGAGGATCATCATTCACATGGTTACCCCTAGAACCTTGATAACAGGAGCTACTGCCCCTCTCTAGACCTTACCTATCAATGGCAGTGTGAGTTGCAGAATACCCATAAGGGGCATTATACCCAGGGTATAATACCCAGAAGGGGTATTATATTAGCCATGTTTAGGGCAAGAGGAAGATCAAAGAAGGACTAAGATTGCTGCTCAGAGTGGAATGATAACAGATAACAAAGTAAAGGAAAAATTACTCAACTAATTTTGTTTCTTTTTTCTCTACAAAGGAGAAGGGTTTTTGGCTTAAATGAAAGAATAGAACAAAAATAGTTAATAGGAAATTTAAAGTCCAGTAAGCAGAGAAAATTAATTCTAAGGGATGATGAATATGAATAATTCAAAGAGATATGGGAAGACATATGAAGTGATGAAGAATAAAGAAAATATAACCACACATTGGCTAGTATAAAAGAGGACAAGTTTAAAAAACAACAAAATTCAATATTGGTACCAACTTATTAGAGTTAAAGTAGTGCAGTGGATAGAATACCAGACCTGGAGTCAGAAAGACCTGACCTCAAATCTGGCCTCTGACACTTAGCTGTGTTACCCTGGGCAAGTCACTTAACCCAGTTTGCCTCAGTTTCCTCATCTATAAAGTGAGCTGGAGAGGGAAATGACAAATCATTCCAGTATCTTTGCCAAAAAAACCCTAAATGTGGGGCAGCTAGGTGGCGCAGTAGATAGAGCACAGGCTCTGGATTCAGAAAGACCTGAGTTCAAATCCGTCCTCAGACACTTAAAAATTACTAGCTGGGGGCAGCTAGATGGCGCAGTGGATAGAGCACTGGCCTTGGAATCAGGAGTACCTGAGTTTAAATCCGGCCTCAGACACTTAACACATACTAGCTGTGTGACCCTGGGCAAGTCACTTAACCCCAATTGCCTCACTAAAAAACAAAAACAAGAAGTCATAAATGTAAATGACATGAGACAAATAATTAATTGCCCAAGCTTTCTGAAAATAAAAAAGATTTTAAAAAAATTACTAGCTGTGTGACCCTGGGCAAGTCACTTAACCCCAATTGCCACACCAAAAAACAAAACAAAAAAATACAAAGAGTTGCAAAGAGCTAGGTACAATTGAACAACATACCCTAAAGTATACAAAGCAAAGTATACATTTGCTTATACTATCAGTCACAATCGCTTTTTTTAATGATGTTTTGGCTTTGTTGTTTAACATCCCCAAGACGTCCTCAAGATAAAGGATTCGATTTGTCCTCTTTGGCCCCAAAGGCAGAACTAGAAGCAATAGCTAGAAGTTGCAAAGAAGCAGACTTCACCTTGTTCTAAGGGAAAAAAAAGATCTGAGCTATCTAAAACCAGAATGGACTGCCTTAGAAGTTAATGAGCTGGTGGGGCGGCTAAGTGGCGCAGTGGATAAAGCACTGGCCTTGGATTCAGGAGTACCTGAGTTCAAATCCAGCCTCAGCCACTTGACACTTACTAGCTGTGTGACCCTGGGCAAGTCACTTAACCCCCATTGCCCAGCAAAAAAAAAAAAAAAAAAGAAGTTAATGAGCTGGGGCAGCTAGTCATTTAACCCCAATTGCCTCATCAAAAAAAACAAAAGAAGAAGAAGTTAATGAGCTTAGGGGCAGCTAGGTGGCTCAGTGGATAGAGCACTGACTCTTGAGTCAGAAGGACCTGAGCTCAAATCTGGCCTTAGACACTTGACACTTACTAGCTGTGTGACCCTGGGTAAGTCACTTAACCCTGATTGGCCAGCCCCGCCCTCCCCCCCCAAAAAAAAAAAGAGAGAGAGAGAAGTTAATGAGCTTTCTTTCATGTGTGGAAGAATAATAGGAACCACCATTATTTTGTAACCTCTGGAAGGACTAACAATGTGGAAATCCCCCAACTGGCTGGTGGCCTAATACTAGAAAGTCCCAACCCTTATGCAAGGACATGGTTGAAGCACATTATCTAATCCACTGCTGTAACAAATGCTTGCTGTCCTTGGATAAGAGACACTGCTGTTTCATCTAAAAGGGCTGCTTTCATGAGTGTAAGAGTACTCAGTCTTTCCCCCTTGTTTCCTGCCCTTGAATGGGGAATTTGTTCTTACTCTGATGAGAAATCCAGCCAATTGCATTCCAAATATTCTTCCTTTGCTTCCTTGACTGGTCCTTCTCTTTCTCTACCCCTCCATCTCCCATGAAATGCTTTACTTTTCTATCCTAAGTTGCTGTAGAATGCTGCTAAGTGGGTTGATGAGTTATAACAAAGCAAATCTGTACTCCAGGAAGATAAATCTGCTATCAGTGAGAACAGATCCCTTAGCATGCTAATAAATCCCTTTACTCTCAGTTTGGCCTCTTATCTTTTTAACCCACAGTCCTGGGATGGGAGTTGAGGGAGCAGTGTAGCTAGATGTTGAAGTGATAGAGTGCTGGCCTGGAGTCAGGAAGACTCCTCTTCCTGAGTTCAAATATGGATTCAAACACTTAGTAGCTGTGTGGTCCTGGGCAAGTCACTTAACCCTGTTTGTCTCAGTTTCATCATCTGTAAAATGAGCTGGAGAAGGAAATGACAAACCACTCCAGCATCTCTGCCAAGAAAACCCCAATTGGGATCACTAAGAGTCAGATGTGACTGAGCAACAACAAGAACAACAACAACATTGGACCCCCACTGATAGTGATGTGGGATGGATTTAGGGTCAAACTGATCTTGAGTCATCCCAAAAGAATTACAAGATTCAGTGACTCAGTTTCCCAAATTTTATTGCAATACTGTGAGTGAACACAGGGAGAGAACCAGAAAAGTGGAAAAGTATCTCTCGAATAGGAAAGGAAAGAATTATATTTATAATGTGGATAAATTGATTATCAGTCTCATTATAATAATCTCCACTTTAGGGAGGTACAGGGGAGGGCTTATCTTAATTTGGAGTTCCTGGGGGCTTGGGTCAACCCCTGAGGTGGGTACCTTTTTCCGTGGAGGTGTGTTTTGGGGATTACACATCATAAGGTGAATCTGGGGACAAATTTGGCCTTTTCTATGCATGTCACCTTTTCATTACCATGCCTAGTTTCAAAATATTTTCATTTATCAGTTAGAATTTCTATACCCTGTCAGTGTATCATTGTTATAGTTAAGGTCCCTATGACCTGCCTCTTTATGTTCTTGTTATGGGTGCTGATTAATGTGGGTAACGAGAACCTAGGCCCTGACTTGTATTAATGAAGGTCCAAGTCTTTTAGTTATCTATTAATCCCTTTTGGGAGCTGGGGTCCGTATCCCTCTTGGAGCTCAGATCTAAATCAGAGCTTGAGTCAGGTTTTTCTGTTTTTCTTTTCTTTTCTTTTCTTTTTTTTGCAGGGCAATGAGGGTTAAGTGACTTGCCCAGGATCACACAGCTAATAAGTGTCAAGTGTCTGAGACTGGATTTGAACTAAGGTTCTCCTGAATCCAGGGCCAGTGCTTTATCCACTGTGCCACCTAGCTGCCCTTAGGTTTTTCTGTTAATCCCTTTTAGGTACTATTTTAGCTACTATTGATAGGCTATCTGTTAACCTCCTCCATCATATAGGATTGCCTCTTTCAAAAGGGTGAGAAAATTCCCCAACATTTGGGAGGTCTTTAAGTGAAGTTGAATGGCCACTTGTAGAAAATGTTGTAGATAACATATACGAGTTGGACTAGATGGCTATTCTAGCCTTCCAGCTCTGAGTTTCTGTTATTCTCTATATTTGATTGATGCTTTTCATAGTAGAAGCTTTCAGCTTTAAATTTGTGACACTATGATCCTGTAACAAGAAAGAAGAAAGAAAGAAAGAAAGAAAGAAAGAAAGAAAGAAAGAAAGAAAGAAAGAAAGAAAGAAAGAAAGAAAGAAAGAAAGGAAGGAAGGAAGGAAGAAAGAAAGGAAGAAAGAAAGAAAGAAAGAAAGAAAGAAAGAAAGAAAGAAAGAAAGAAAGAAAGAAAGAAAGAAAGAAAGAAAGAAAGAAAGAAAGGTGGGCAGCTAGGTGGCTCAGTGGATAAAGCACCAGCCCTGGATTCAGGAGGACCTGAGTTCAAATTCGACCTCAGACACTTGACACTTGCTAGCTGTGTGACCCTGGGCAAGTCACTTAACCCTCATTGCCCTGCAAAAAAAAAAAAAAAGAAGGAAGGAAGGAAGAAAAAAGGAAGGAGGGAGAGAGGGAAGGAGGGAAGGAAGGAAGGAAGGAAGGAAGGAAGGAAGGAAGGAAGGAAGGAAGGAAGGAAGGAAGGAAGGAAGGAAGGAAGACACAGCTTGGGCCCTAATGGTGGCCAGGTTGAAGAAAGGAAGAAAGAAGGAGGCTGAGCCTGGGAAGACATTAGGAAAATATTCTTGAGGGGGTAAGCACCCCCAGGGTCTACAGGGTTTTGAAGGAAGAGCAGTAGGATAAAGCCCAAAGAAGCAAAGGCAGCAGCACCAACCTTTCAGAGTAGGGCTGGAATTGGGCCCCAAATAACAGGCAAGTCTGGCCTGGCCAGCCTTGTCATGGGCTCTGTGGGGGTAAAGGTCACTCACCTTGGAGTCCCCTGTCCCCTTCCTCTTCAGAGGGCTCTGTGGGCTCCTGGAGAGCAAACTGAAGGACATGGGGGACGATGTGGGAGCCCACAAGAATGGTGCGGCCAAAGGCCCGGCGCTCGACCACAAGGATACTGAGTGGGGGCTGCAGATACGGCTGCTCTGGGAGCTCCTGGATGAAGTAAGGAAGGGGGATGGAAAGTCACAAGGAGTTAGAGGGCCCACTGGGACTCAGGGAATCCCTTGAGTCTGCTCAGGGTGTGTGTTTGTGTTGTGAGGTTGGAGGCTGAGAGAAGGGATGACAGAAAAAGAAGACATTTCTGGTAATCTACCCAAGGGCAGGCCTGGGTCCCAGGGTGGGTTATGAATTCAGAGGGCCTGAGGGATCCTAAATCAAGAAGGGGACTGGACGGACCAACTTTAAGTAGGTTCCCAACAGATTCTGGGGGTTTATGAATCAGTGCCCCAAAACAGACCAAAGACTATGAGCCCAATCAGACCTCCTATACCTCAGGGGGTTTTCTAGGGCAGTTGCAGGGAGAAGAATTCCAAGAACCCTAAAAAAAAGGATGCCTCCCACCCTTCCCATGGCCTCTTACCACAGTCATTTGTTTGACCAGTTCTGTGAAGTTGGGGTTCTCTCGGTAACTAGCCAGAATCTCAGACTCCACACGTTGACCCCCGATCTCCAGCACGACCTGTGGCTGCTCTACCACAAATAGGTGTACCCGACCCAGCCCTCGAAGACCCCAGAACAGCACCTGTGTGTGTGTGTGTGTGTGTGTGTGTGTGTGTGTGTGTGTGTGTGTGAGAGAGAGAGAGAGAGAGAGAGAGAGAGAGAGAGAGAGAGAGAGAGAAAGAGAGGTTGAGGTGGGGAGGAAACAAGATATAGTACCATGAAGAGGAAAAGAGGGCTTAATTCTAGGGGAGCTATGAGAGGGGGAAACTGGTAACAAGGGGTCAGCTAATGGGGTTTGGAGATTTGGAGATATACGGACTCTGGGAGAGGTGCCCCAGGACAGGAGGCTGGTAGAGCTTGGGCTATAGGATCCCACATACCTCGATTCGGAACTCCTTGAGCAGCGGTCGTACCCCTGGAGGTAGGTGGAGGCGTCCAGAAGTGGGGTCACGCAGAAATTCCAGGTCCTGGGGCTCTACATCTTCTGGCACTGAGGGCTAAAGAAGGGGCAGAGGGTCAATGATATATGGTAGGGATTAAGCAGGGAATGAGTTACTTGGGAGTCGTGTCTAGGAGGACACAGTCAAAGCATGTGAGCTCTGGGAGTGGGAGTGAGGGAGTGTGTGTGTGTGTGTCCTTGGAGTTGTATTCTTGGCACAAAAGCCTTTCTGCCTTGGATTTCCCTTTTCTCTGCTCCTCTCTCATCTTCTCATGAAATACTATATTTCATGGTTACCTGGGCTAGTGTCTCATGCCCCTGATAAGCTCCATGAGGACAGGGATCTTGTCTTAAATACATTTTTCCTCCTTCTCTGGGATGGACAGAGCACAGAATGCAAAATAGAGTAAAAAACCCGAGGTTTTTCTTATTTTGTTGGCTTCTGGAGAGCTTGGGATCACTGCAAAGGTTTTTGGGTAGAAAAGGTTTGTTAACATAAAGAAACTATAGGGGGCAGCTAGGTAGTGCAGTGAATAGAGCACCGGCCCTGGAGTCAGGAGGATCTGAGTTCAAATTGACCTCAGACATTTAACAATTACTAGCTGTGTGACCCTGGGCAAGTCACTTAACCCCAATTGCCTCACAAAAAACAAACAAACAACTATAGGAAAATGTGTTCCCCTAGAAAAGAATGCTCTCCATGGGCAGAACAATGGAAAACTCCTCACCTAGCAGTATTTGTTCCTAGAATGGTCTAGTTGTGATTTGGTCACTATGTCTCACAAACTAAACCTTTGTGAATATCCTAACAAGGCTGCCTTGGAGAAGCTGCTTGCCTGTCCATGGTCCTGGTCTCTTCTTGTGTACATTGGTACAAGAAAATTCAGAGTAATGAATTAATTCTTTGACAACTGGAACTTTTTTTTTAATTTTTTTTTTTTGGTGAGGCAATTGGGGTTAAGTGACTTGCCCAGGGTCACACAGCTAGTAAGTGTTAAGTGTCTGAGGCCGGATTTGAACTCAGGTCCTCCTGAATCCAGGGCCGGTGCTTTATCCACTGCGCCATCTAAATAACTGGAGCTTTTAAATTGTTAAATTGGGGGGCAGCTAGATGGTGCAGTGCATAAAGCACCGGCCCTGGATTCAGGAGGACCTGAGTTCAAATCCAGCCTCAGACACTTGACACTTACTAGCTGTGTGACCCTGGGCAAGTCACTTAATCCTCAGTGCCCCACCAAAAAAACAAACAAACCACTAAACCAAAAACATAAATTGTTAAATTGAATCAGGCAAGTCCTTCTAGAGAGTGGGGAAAAGGAGGGGAGACAAGCCTGTGTCTGAGGACCCCGGTCTTACCTCAAGCCTGCCGCTGTAATCCAGCTCAATGAGCTCAAAGGTGGCAATGAGCTCCCCTGCGGCCTGGAGACCCTTAATCAGGGGGAAGAATTGTAGCTCGGGGCCTCGGTAGGGCTCTTCAATCAGCTTTACCTGAGGAGCTGCCAGAGCCCGGCCCAGGAATACAGGAGGACCCTATGGGAAGAATATCCAGGCTTGGAGGAGGGGATGGAGGTCTGGTGAGGGAGGACCTAGAGGTAGGGGTCCTGACACAGAACAGGAGGTGGGAGGGACCAGGGACCTAGGAAGGCAGGGGAAGCACCAGCAACTGAGCCAGCAACATGGATGGCAATGGCTGCAGTAGCAACTGGGCTGGGCTGAGCCAAGTCCCAGAGAGACACATTTATAGGCATGTACACACACTTTGACACACGTACACACACATACTCACAAACTTGTTGTGATCAAAGACATTGATGGTGACCAGGGGTGGCTCAGTGGGAAGCTGCTCTCTCCATCCATCTATAATCAGCTGCTCAAACACCAGAAGCTCATCCCACAGTGGGCTCAGAGTCTGCTCCAGGACCTGGTGGTAGAGAGATCCAGAGGGCAGAGAGAGAAGGGAGGGATGACAGAGCACAGGGTGGACCAAAAGCAACAGCAGGAGGTGGAAAGAACAGTCAGAGCCTCACCTGGAGGGTGGATCTCTGTTTAGTAATTTGGTGGTTTTCAAATATGTTTTAAAAGCTATGGGGGAGGGGGGGCAGCTAGGTGGCACAGTGGATAAAGCACTGGTCCTGGATTCAGGAGGACCTGAGTCCAAATCTGGATTCAGACCCTTAACACTTACTAGCTGTGTGACCCTGGGCAAGTCACTTAACCCCAATTGCCTCACTAAAAAAAAAAATCTATGTGAGGGGAAGCTATGGGGGAAATTATGCAAAATTATAATAACCAAGCTTGGCCCCAAAGAAGAGAAATGATGAAATGTAAAGGTATCCTTCCTTCTGCTTCATTGGGAAGTAGGGAACTATGGGTATGAACACTACACACAGTGTCAGACTTTTTTAATGTTTAAATTAGTTTTGCTGAACTGCTTCCCATCCCCTTCCCCAACGTATATATTCATATACTCACACACACACACAATACATTTTTTGTTCTTTATTCTACCTTCTATTCCCTCTGTATTTATCTTATAAGTACAGGTCTACATGTTAGAATTAGAATGTAAGCTCTCTGAGGGGAGGGACTGTTTTTGCTTTTTTTTTCTTTGTATCTTCAAAACTTAGCATAATTGCTTTTTTTTGGTTTTGTTTTGTTTTTTGTGGGGCAATGAGGGTTAAGTGACTTACCCAGGGTCACACATCTAGTGTCAAGTGTCTGAGGATGGATTTGAACTCACTGGCCACCTAGCTGCCCCACAATTGCTTTAATAAATGTTTGTTGGTTGATTGATTGATAGATAAGTATTGGCTCTCTGGGAAGGAAAGACTGGAGGAGTACATTGGGAAATGTAGGTGATGGAGGAATGAAAGATTTTTTTTCAGGGCAATGAGGGTTAAGTGACTTGCCCAGGGTCTCTTGTCAAGTGTCTGAGGATGGATTTGAGCTCAGGTCCTCCTGAATCTAGGGCTGGTGTTTTATATCCACTGTGCTACCTAGCTGCCTTCGAAATTAAAGATTTTTTTAAAAAATCATTTAAAATGTTATGGGAGGGGGGGAATCCTTTAAGAAAGAAGTCACTTGAGTATTGATCTACTGTGATGGACTATATTCTTCTCACCAATGCAATGGTACAGAAGAGTTCCAAATCCAAGGAAAAAAAAAAAAGAACTGTGGAGTATAGATGCTGAATGAACCATACTATTTCTTTTGTTTTTAGTGCTGTTGTTTTTTGTTCTATTTTGAGGTTTTTTCATCATTGCTCTGATTTTTTCTCTTATAACAGGACTAATGCAGAAATAGGATTAATGTTATTATGTGTATATATATGTGTATAGATATATGTATATGTATATAGATATATAGATATAACCTATATCAGATTACCTAGGGATTATCTAGGGGAGGGGGGAGGGAGGGGAGGGAGGGAGAAAAATTTGAAATTGTAAAGCTTGTATAAACAAAAGTTGAGAACTATCTTTACATGTAACAGAAAAAATAAAATACCTTATATGTAAAAAAAAATACCTTATATGTAAAAAAAAAAAAGAAAGAAGTCACTTAAATCACAAGTTCTAGGAAGCCTGCAAAGCACAGGGTAAGAGTTCCTATCTCTCTGGTGTTTTGAGATTGGCAGTTATACTTTCACAACAGCCCTGTGGGATAATGCAATGAAGATAACACAAATACTGGTTCCCCTGTTTTATAGTTAAGGAAACTCAGACTTGGAGAAAGGCCTTGCTTGGCCTGCAGTCATACAACTAGGAAGTGTTGGAGCCCATGGATGAACCTATGTTTTCTGATTCCAAGGCCAAAACTCTCTCCCTGTCATGATCTCAAGATGTTAGAATAACAGACAGCATTAGGAGGGGCCTCAGAGGCCCTTCATTTTACAGATGAGTGACTGGAGACCCAAAGAGGTTAAGGGGATTGCCCAAAGTCACATGGATTATGGCCTAAGGTTAAACCAAAGTTCAGGACAGTGGAAAGAACTCGGAAATGGTTTGAGAGAGAGCTTTTCAGAGAGCGAGTTCACTTCTCTCCCAGCTCTGATTCTGACTCCCCAAACTTTCCCACTTCCTCAGCAGCATCTTTTTCACCTTAGAGGTGCCCTCACCCTGCAGCCTTCTCTGCTTGGTGAGTCTTTGGTTCAGCCCACCAGCCCAGGCTTTCAAGAGCCATGGGAGGGGCAGCTATGTGGCTCAGTGGATAGAGCACAGGCCCTGGAGTCAGGAGGACCTGAGTTCAAATCCGGCCTCAGACCCTTAACACTTACTAGCTGTGTGACCCTGGGCAAGTCACTTAATCCCAATTGCCTCACCAAAAAAATTTAATTTAATTTTTAAAAAAAGGAGCCATGGGAACTCATTTCACTCCTGGCCCTGCTCCCCACTCTTCGCCCATGTCCTCCTCCTATTCCTCTTTCTAGTCCTCTTTTTATGCATCTTCTTCCCATGTTAGAATGTGAGCTCCTTGAAGACAGTGACTGTACATTTAGCCTATTTGTATCCTCAGAACTTAGAACAGTGCTTGCCAAATGGAAAGTGCTTAATAAATTCTCTATCTCTCTATCCAAACCTCTGTCTATCTATTCAAATTTCTATCTACCTACCCACCTACCTACCTTTCTATTCATCCATCTATCTATCTATCTATCTATCTATCTATCTATCTATCTATCTATCTATCTATCCCTCTGTCTATCTATTCAAATTTCTATCTACTTACCCACCTACCTCCCTCCCTATTCATCATCTATCTATCCATCCATCCATCTGTCTGTCTATCTATTCAAACTTCTATCTATACCTCTTATCTATCTATTCAAGCTTCTATCTAAATCTCTATCTATTCAAACTTCTCTCTATCTATCCATCTGTCCATCCATCTATACATTCATCTATCTACGGATCCATCTATCTAAATATCCATCCATTCAAATAACCCTCCGTCTATCTACCTAGCTATTCATTCATCTCTTTCTCTTTCTTGTCTTCTCTGTCTCTTTTCTCTCTTCCTTCTCTCTGTCTCTCTCTTCTCTATCCTCTCTGTTAGTAAATGTTAGCAATTAGTTAATATTTTTATCTATTTTAATGAATTTTTAAAACTAATGGATATTTATAAACATCACACATAGAGAATAGAATAGAATATATACAACATGTTGTTTTCCTCAGCTAAAGTGTTAGGTCTTCAGGGGCAAGGACTATTTCTCCTTTTGTCTTTGTCACCTTAGAGTCCAGTGGAGTGCCTGGCATAGTGGTTGCTTAATAGATGCCTGTTAATTGAGATACCCTGGCCCTGCTTCTCGTGCCCCAAGCCTGATCCCTTCCCCATTCACCTCAGAATACAGGGAACTTCCTCAAGAGCCCGGGGCCTGCCATACTTCCCATCCCCCCAAATGGACCTAGTCCTGACCCCGAAGATCCAGTTTTAGGCCAACCCACTAGTTTCAATCCCATTCAGCAGAAGAATCAATCTCATTATCCTATTGCAACTCTTTAAGGTCTGGGGGACGGGGCAGGGCTGCCCTTACCTGTGTGGACTGGCACTGGGTTGAGATAAGGACATGGGCAAAGGGATCAGAGAGGCCACTGTCATCGGCAGCAAGGACCCCCCTTGCTTGGTAGAGGTGAGCTCGGAGCTGAAAGTAGCTGAAGTCTAGGGTGGAGATGGGAAGGAAGCCTTGTTTGTCACATAACCAACACCCTGATCCTCGGGGCTGTCTCTGGATCTCCCATCACCACCCCCATCTCTGAGTGTAAGTTTACCATCTCGGTGTAAGGTGTGAGGCAGCCCTCCCACGGGCTGGGGTAGCAACTCTGGGGGAAGCTCCTGGGTACAGGCCTTGGCATGTTTGCCCTGGCCCAGCCATAGGAGCATCTCCAGCTTGGCACAGACCTCACCAGGAGGAGATCCAGGTACCTGGAGTATGAGGGAAGCATAGCTCAGTGAAATACATCTACTGCCTTCTGGACTGGCCCTGTGATTACCACAGTCCACCCACCCACTCCTCTCCCCCAGCCCCCCCCAGGCTAGCCCTATACCCAGGCCCCTCACAGTGAGCAGCAGACTCTGGATCCTCCCACAGTCCCGTCCACGCTCTTCTTCCACCACAGAGAATAACACATCTTGTGCAGGGATCCGAGCAAGGGCCACACGTCGACGCCCACTGAACATCCAGACCAACACATCTGGGAGAGGTGGCTGGGGCTAGAAAGAGTTAGGAGACTGTGGGATGGTGAAGGTGATGCTCTACAGGCCAGAGATGGTGAGGAATGACACCCCAAAGAGATGCAGTAGTAGAAAGATCCCTGAAAGCGATTTGGAGCATAGTGTGCTCCAAAAGTCGTGAAACTAACCATAGGATCCATATCTACCAAAAGCCTCCATATGTACAAAGATATTCAAAGAAGCTCTTCAAAAAACTGGAAATTAAGGAGGCATCAGTAAACTGATGGATGACTGAATAAATTCTGGTATGTGAACACAATGGATTCCTCATGCTTAATCAAATAACAAGCATCTATTAAGCAAACGCTATGTGCCAGGCATTCCACTGAACTCTAAGGTTACAAAGACAAAAGGTGAGGGGCAGCTAGGTGGCACAGTGGATGAAGCACCGGCCTTCGAGTCAGGAGAATCTGAGTTCAGATGCTGTAAGGCATGATGAAGGCTATAGTTTCAGAAAAACCTGGAAAGGCTTGTATGAACAAATAAAGTGAAGGGAGCAGAACCAGGAGGACAATTTCTACAAAGACAATAGCATTGTAAAGCAAACAACTTTGAAAGACTTAGCAACTCTGATCAGTGAGATAACCAACCATGGTTCCTAAGCATCGCAGATGAAGCAGAAGAACGCTACCCACCTCCTAGTGTGGAGGGATGGACTCAAGATACAAAGTGAGAGCCATGTGTTTGAGTGTGACCTATGTGGGAATTTGTTTTGCTTGATTATACATCTTTGTTATAAAAGTTTTCTTTTTATTTCCCCCCACCAAATTTCAGAGGGAGAGATGGGGGAGGGAGAGGGAGGGAAGAGAGAAAATCAATGTTTTTTCATTGAAAAAGGAAGAAAATTCAATAGACATAAGGGAAAGAGAGATAAAAAAGAGAGGTAGAAGGAAGGAGAGAGGCAGAAAGGAAGGAAGAAAGGAAGGGAAAGAAAGAAAAAAGAAGAGAGAGAAAGAAAAAAGAAATAAAGGAAGTGAGAAAGGAAGGATAGAAGGAAGGAAGGAAGAGAAAGAAAGAAAAAGAAATAAAGGAAGAGAGAAAGGAAGGAAGGAAGGCAGGAAGGGAGGGAGGGAGGGAGGAATGATGGAGGGAAGGAAAGAGGGAAAGATGGAGGAAAGAAAGGAAAGAAGGAAAGAGGAAAGGAAGGAAAGAAGAGGAGGAAGGAAAGAGGGAAGGAAGGAGGAAGGGAGGGAGGAAGGAAGAGCCTGGGGAGAGAGTCAGGAGACCTGTGTTAAAGCACCAGTTATCTCTCTGTCACTCACTAGTATTACAACCCTGGCTAAGTTACTTCCCCTCTCTACATCTTGGTTTTTCTCATCTGTAAAAAAGGGTTAAATAACATTTGTATGACCTCCTTTACTGGGTTTTTATGAGCACTCTATAAACCATAAAATGCAATAGAAAAATTGCTATTACTATTGTTGTTGTAGTTATAATGCTCAGGAAAAGGTTTGGCCCAAAAGTAGACTCTTGTTACCTCCTGGAAGAGGAAATACAGCCTGGCTAGGATCTTCTTGGCTTTTATCACCTTCTGTTCCACGGTGCTGGGCCTCAGACCTCCAAGGAGGCGCAGGCCCTGCCGGGCAGCTACAGCCTGAGTGAGAGAGGACAGGGCTGAGGATAGGCTCTGGGCTGTGGTCAGGAGGATACTGTGTGCTGAGGTGAAGGTCAGCTAAGTGACAGCTCGAGGGAGGTCACCCCCCATTTCCCATGCCTTCCCCTCACCTTTCTACCTACCATGCTGTGAGTCAGGAGCTTCCTGCGGCTCCGATCCAGGGCATTGGGACGAGTCATCGTCCTTCGCTCGACTCCCCGACAGTACTGCCTGAGGATGGGGGGCATGGGGTAAGTCATTGAGGTCACAGAGATTATAAGGAGAGGGAATCACAGAGGTTCGTGGAGAGAGGTAAGGGTGACCAGGTTAGTGGTTATTAGAAGAGATATGATGGCCCTGGATTCAGGAGTACCTGAGTTCAAATCCAGCCTCAGACACTTGACACTTACTAGCTGTGTAACCCTGGGCAAGTCACTTAACCCCCATTGCCCAGCAAAAACAAAACAAAATAACAAAACAAGAAGAGATATGATGGAGGTCACAAGAATTATGAGAAGAGATCAGGGCGGTTATGGGAGTTTGTGGGAAAAGGTCAGGGAGAATACAGAAATTATAAGAAGAGTTATAAGGCTAAGAAGTAAGGGAAGTAACAGAAGTCTTGAGGAGGGATTTTAAGCAAAACGAAATAAGTCCAAGTCCTATAAGCCTTTGCATCCTATAATTTTAAAATGTCTTTCTGGGGGTAGCTAGGTGGTACAGTGGATAGAACACTGGCCTTGGAGTCAAGAGGACCTGAGTTCAAATCCAGCCTCAGACCCTTGACACATACTAGCTGGGTGACCCTGGGCAAGTCACTTAACCCCAATTGCCTCACCCCACCCCCCCCAAAAGAAAGTCTTTCTGTTAATCCTGTTTTGGAAAAGGTCCAAATGATCCCTGAAGGGGAAAAAAGGGAAGAACTGAACTATAACATTGTTTATTGTTCAGCTGTTTATAGTCCTGTCCAATTCTTCGAGACACCATTTGGGGTTTTCTTGTCAAAGATGCCACAGTAGTTTGCCATTTCCTTCTCCAGCTCATTTTACAGATGAGTAAACTGAGGCAAACAGGGTCAAGTGACTTTCCCAGGGTCACACAGCTAGTAGGTGTCTGAGGCCAGATTTGACCTCTTGTCTTCCTGACTCTAGGCTCAGCGCTCTATCCACTACACCACCTAGCAGCCCCTGAACTCTAACATTGGGTCAGTTCAATTATGGAATGGGGCATGATATGACCTCTTTCATTCCTCTAATTTCATTTCATCAAGGAATCTACAGATTCTTTCCTAGCATGAGGCTACTCTCCAGAGTAGAAGGAGGAGATCAAGCTCTGTACATTGTCTGATGATTGTAATGCATAACTTACATCAAATTGCTTACTGCTTTAGGATGGGGTGGGAGGGGAGGGTGGGAGAAAAATTTGGAACTCAAAAATATCTTTACATGTAATTGAGGAAAATTAAAATAAATAAATATATATATATATTTTAAGTTGTCTAGGGGGCAGCTAGGTGACGCAGTGGATAAAGCATGGGCCCTGGATTCAGGAGGACCTGAGTTCAAATCTGGCCTCAGACACTTGACACTTACTAGCTGTGTGACCCTGGGCAAGTCACTTAACCCTCATTGCCCTGCCAAAAAAAAAAAATGTTGTCTGAGGTTTGATTTGGATTCAGGTCTTCTTGACTCCAGGCCTACCACTCTATCCACTGTATCACCTAACTGCCCCTAGATTCAGAGGACCTGGGTTCAAATTCCACCTCGGATGCTTACTACTACCTGTGTGACCTGGAGCAAGTCCACTTATCTCTCTTGGCCTGTTTCCTCACTTGTAAAATGAGGAGGTGGGATGGTGATCTCTAGATCTCTGGTTCTCAAAGTGTGGTCCCAGAGACCTTCCAGGTAGTCTACAAGGTCAAAACTCTTTTCCTAAGAATTATTAAGATGTTTTAATTTTGAATACGGTCCATATTGATAGATAAACCCACATAAACCAAAAGCTCTCGGGAAGGGTTTCTCAGTAATTTTTTTTTTTAAGTGAGGCAATTGGGGTTAAGTGACTTGCCCAGGGTCACACAGCTAGTAAGTGTTAAGTGTCTGAGGCTGGATTTGAACTCAGGTACTCCTGACTCCAGGGCCGGTGCTCTATCCACTGCGCCACCTAGCTTCCCCTTTCAGTAATTTTAAAATATATTTTTTAAATTAAATTAAAAAAATTTTTTTTTTGTGGGACAATGAGTGACTTGTCCAGGGTCACACAACTAGTGAGTGTCAAGCATCTGAGGTCAGATTTGATCTCAGGTCCTCCTGAATCCAGGGCCCGTGCTTTATCCACTGCGCTACCTTGTTGTCCCCCTCAGTAATTTTTAAGAGTATAAATGGACCTGGAGACCAAAAAGTTTGGGAGCTGCTACTCTAGATATTTCCATAATAGGCTTCTGGAGGTCAGGGACTGTTTGACTTTTGTCCTAGTTTCCCCATAGAATCTACTAGGTGCTTAATCTAGTAGGTCTGTTGACTAATTGATATGGCCCTGCGATCCTTTGGTTGGACTCAGTGGGAGGAAACACCTGGAACAAAGCCAGTGTAGCTGGTAACAAACTATGACCAATCATCCTGGAGGAAGGAAGGCAGAGAAATGCCCTGAGGTGTTTCAGGCCTGCTGAGCCACAGACCTTGGGACAAGCCTTTGCCCAGTTTGGGCCCAGAACCCTGGAGCCATCTCACCTGCTCCCAGCCACCAGTTCCTCCAGGGCCTGCCGCAGCCGTACCCAGGCCGCTGGTCCTGGCCTCCTCAGCAGCCTCTCTGTCTCCTGCAGCCCCTGATCCTGTGGAACAGGGTGGAAAAAGGGAGACCTGGACACCAGGTGAGCCCCCTCCTCTCCAAGGCCCGGCTCCCTCCCTCCTTCATGGCTCCCTTCTCCAGGGCCCTGTCTCCCGCACGTCACCTCCCCACATGGCTCTGTCCCTCACCAGCCTCTCAGCTACTTTCTTGATGCAATTGCTGCTTTGAAGACGCCAAGTATGGTCTTCCCAGCGACTCCAGACATGAATACATGGCTTCTCATGTGGTAGGGGCAGGCAAAGATAGGGCCTGGAGGAATGCAGAGGTGAGTGACTCTTGTTATTGTAGCATTCGTACCACTCCTTTGCTCTCTCCCCCACCCCTAGCATGGCAAGCGGCCGTCTGCAGATCCCACTTGCCTTGCCAGAACCCACTACCCCCTGCCCCAGTGCAGCAGACCTACCCATCGCCCTCCATGGGCTCTGGCTGTTGGCCTGGAGTTCCCATGGTCTCCCCAGGTTCTCCCTGCCCCTCTGGCCCTGGTCCAATATCAGGCTCTGGGTCTAGTTCTAGCAGAGGCTGGGTCTCCCTGGTCTGAGCATCTGTTCTGCTCCAGCCTCAATTTCTCTGCCCTGTGATCTGCGGCTCAGCAATTCCTCCTGACGGCCAGCACTTCCTGCCCCAGAATGATCACAGTTCAGAAGCCTCAGTGACCGTCACACAACCACTAGTGAGCATGACTCAAAGTCCCAGAGCAGTCACGTCCCAGATCCCCCTGCCCCCCACCACTGACCATAGCCCAGATCCCATAGTGCCCACGGCTCTGCCCCCCCTCCAGTGACCATCAAACAACCCTATAATGATCATAGCCCAGATCCCATAGCGCCCACGGCTCTGCTCCCCCTCCAGTGACCATCAAACAACTCCATAATGACCATGGCTCAGATCCACCGGGACTTCGATTCCACCCTCCAGTGACTTAGAGGAGGCAGCACGGGCAGCGCGTGCTGGCAGATACTATACCGATGGAGATCTCAAAGCTGATGGGCTGAGGGCCCACAGAAGGGTCAATCATAGTGGCCTCAAAGAGGACAGCAAAGAGCAGGAAATCCTCACAGGCAGCCAGGGCTTGCTGGGGAATGGGAAGAAGACAATACAGTAGAAGTGGAACCACCCCTGACACTGCCACCCCAGTCACGTAATGGCAAGCTTCAAAACTCCTGCTCCCTCAGGCTCAGAGCCTCAGACAGAGGCTACCAAAAGGCAGCATGAGACACTGGCAAGATGGCCAGATTTAAAACCAGAGGCCCCATTTAAACCCCATTTCTCTGCCACTTTACAGTCTGCATGACCTTGGTAAGTCACTTAACCTCTGGCTTTAGTTTCCTCATCTGTAAATGACCTCTGAGGTCCCTTCCAGCTCTGTAATCCCACATTTAATGAACTAACTTATTTACAGTGATGGTGTTGCCTTCCCTTAGGACAATCTGCATTTTAAAATACTCTTTCTTAAAGAGACAGCTAGATGGCCACAGCGGATAGAGCACCCGACAAGAGTTCAAATCTACTTTCAGACATTTAACTAGCTGAGTGACCCTGGATATTTACTAGCTCTCTTTTACCCTCTATCTGCCTCAGTTTCCTCATTTGTAAAAAAAATGGGGATAATAATAGTACCTACTTCCCTAGGTTGTTGTGAGGGGGAAAAAAGAGATAATAATTGTAAAGCAACTTTAAAACAGGGCAGCTAGGTGGAACAGTGAATAGAGTGCCAGGCCTGGAGTCAGGAAGACCTGAGTTCAAATCCCAGCCCCAAATACTTCTAGCTGTGTGACCCTGAGCAAATCACTTAACTCTGTCTCAGTTTCCTCATTTGTAAAATGAGCTTGAGAAGGAAATGGCAAACCACTCTAATATCTTTGCCAAGAAAACCCCAAATGGGGTCATGAAGAGTTGGATACATATGAAATGACTGAACAACTACAACAAACCTTAAATGCTATATAAATACTAGCTATTATTAGCCCTATCAAAGATTACATTGTCCAAGTGGTGAAATTTCCAGGGGCAGGTAGGAAAGGAAGAGCCCCATTCTCAGCCCCTAGCCCAAGAGACCACTGTTTTGGGCCCCTACCTCAGGCAGCGGATACAGTTCTTCCACTTCTACTCCCACAGTATTAGGTAAGCTCTGGCCCATCTTGGGTTACATTTGGCTGCTCAGGTTCCTTGGCTGGGCCCTGATCTTTTCGGCCCTTCTTCTTCCTGGTGATCTGGGTTATCCTGGAGCCTTTGGGGACTTGGCGGGGCTCAGACCGGGCCCCACCCCCAAACATCTCTAGTCCCACAGCTAGCAGCAGGCGACCCCGAAACCAGACACCTCGGCCTTGGCCACTGTTGAGGCCATGCAGACTATCCCAAAGTCCCCCAGTTGGGGGAGAACCATAGAGAGGAACCCAGGTAGGACCAAAGGTAGGCTTAAACCCCACTGTGGAGAGAGGGGCAGGGGGATGCCAATCAGTGTGCATTCAAGTGCTGCCATCCCAAGAAGGCTGAGGGACACACTTCTGGAAAACAAGTCTGGGGGCAGCTAGATGCAGAGTGGATAGAGCATCGGCCCTGGATTCAGGAGGACCTGAGTTCAAATCTGACCTCAGACATTTAATACTTACTAGCTGTGTAACCCTGGGCAAGTCGCTTAACCCCAATTGCCTCACCAAAAAACAAAACAAAACAACAAAAAACCCAACAACAAGTCTGGAAAGTGTTTTCAGGGCTAGAAGGGAGAGCAGGGGCTCAATCAAGAACCTCCCAGTGTCCCGAGGTGGGAGGGTCGGAGTATGATAATGTGGTATATTGTATATTGGACAGAATACATGACGTGGAGTCTGGAAAGCCTGGGTTCAAATCCCACCTCAAAAAATTTACTGGCTGTGTGATCATGAACAAGTCACTTAACTTTTGGGGATCTCACTTCCTCATCTCTAAATGAGGGGGTTGGATTTGATGATCTCTAAGGTCCCTTTGAACTCTAAATCCATGAACCTATTAATGTTTCTGGAGCCATGGGGCCATTTGTGGGACAAGGAGAATGGCTGGAAGTAGGGGACTCACCAGCACGGCCTGGGTGGGAGATCTGCCTGAGATCCAGGACATGGGTGGCAATGGGCACATCTCCCATCTGAGCATCCATCCATCAGCTGCAGGCGGATCCGGGAGGTGAGAGGTGGGAACAGTTCCACAAAGTTTAGCTGCTCATTCCACTCAGGATCTGTGGTCTCACTCTGCACCGAGGTCTCCCCCTGAAATTGTATTCGGTGACTGGCATGGGGCATATGGGCAAGGAGAATACAGAGTCGGGGCTAAGGCAGAGCAGTGGTCGGACACAAGAAGAAGGCACCAAGGTTTGCACCTAGCTGCCTTCAAGCCTCTGAGAGGATGGGGGAAGAAGGGGGTGTCAGAATGGAAATAGGCTCACTCTTGCCCCAAGAAGGATACCCTAATGTAAGGATCCACTAAGACTCGCTGGTCTCGAACAACACGGACTAAACCACCCAGGAGTCCGGAGCTGAGAGCAGGGAGACCCTTAGCCCGGTATAGGCGGACACTGAGACGTGCCCACTGCCGATCAGCTGGGAAACCCCCCTGGGCAGCAGCAGGTTCCTAGGTGGGAGGCACAAGGAAGGGCATGGAAGAAGGAAGCAGGGCAAGTCACAGCTGCCTAAGACCCTAAGTCCCCAAATCTAATTCTGCTTCAGCCCCAGCCCCTCTCAGGCCCTGCCTCCATCCGCCACCCATACCCTCTATCCAGGTCTTGCCCTTACTTTTCTTTTTCTTTTTTCTTTCTTTCTTTTTTTTTTTTTTTTTGCTGGGCAATGGGGATTAAGTGCCCAGGGTCACACAGCTAGTAAGTCAAGTGTCTGAGGCTGGATTTGAATTCAGGTCCTCCTGAATTCAGGGCCGGCGCTCCATCACTGAGCCACCTAGCTGCCCCACTTACTTTTAATATCTGGACTGTGGCCTGGTGGAGATGGAGGTAGGGGCCGGGTCAGCTCTCCCCGAGCTGTCACAGTTAGGGTAACTTTGACACAGCCCTTGGTTCCAGCGTGGGTGTCCTGGGATCATGGAGTACAGCCCATTTCTGGGAAAAGTGACCAATCTGTGGGGGAAACGGGGTATCAGCCCAAAGGGAGCATCAAGAGAGAGAGCTCCTGGTTCGTCCCAGCCCCTGTCAGGTTCAAGGTCACCTGGGAGAGGGGCCAAGCTAGGCAGGGCTCTTTGGAAGGGATTGAAGGCTTGGGTCTCAGAGAAAGGGACGGAGGAGAGCAGTGTTCAGGGTCAAGTCGGATTGGTGGGGGGCTCTGGAGAGCCGGAGACAGTCCAGGATTGGGAGTTAATGTCTGGGGTCTGTGGTGGGAAGGGAGGAGTTCAGTACCTGGCTGTTCGCAAACAATGCCCAGGTCCATTCTGAAAGTGCCTATCCGAGTGGCCAGAAAGGGGAGTGTCTGGGAATGGAAACACCTGGGGGTGTGGGGGAAAGCATGGGAAGGGGGGGTGAGTCCCAGGAGAAGGTGACTCCCTTGGTCCTGCCTATCCCCCACCACCCCAGCCTCGCCCTCATCACCGTGATCTCCAGCAGCAATTCATGCAGACGTTCCTTGGTTTCGTGGAACTCGAATAAGAAATGCTGAGGAAGAGAGGGGAAAAAGTAAAGGGGAAAGAGGGGTGTCTAAGGCCCCCTCCCTGTAGAAAGAAATTCCTAGCCCCCCCATCTCCCACTGCCCGGTCCAACTCATTTGGTTCTTCCCCATGTCTCCCATCCCTCCTCTAGACACCTCATTGAAGAAGGGCAGTTAGTCCCCCGCTGCTTGGCCGTCTCCCGGCGCTGCTCTCCCACCCTCACGACCACATAAGGGTTAATGTTGACTCCCACCAGCTTCTGGGCCTCTAGAACTGTGACACCGACCTGTAGAAGGGGCCCAGAGAGGGCAGCTGGAGCTTTGCTCCTGCCCCCTTGGGGAGACTTGGGGTCTGAGGGGATATCTGGGGCTGTGTGTAAGAGGGAGTGGGTGTCCTGGCCGCTATGGAAGTTCCCTCCCTCCTCCCCCTCCCCCTGCCAATTCTACCACCCTCCCCATACCTGGAAGGCCTGGGCTTTGGGCACCTGGTGGGGGTCTCTTCTAGAGATGCCCCTGGCTCGGCTGCAGAAAACAAGGGGTCATTGCAGCTTGGCAGGGCTGAGATCCCATCTTCCTACCCGTACAGAGTCTTCTCCTTCCCTCCTAGGTTTCTGAGAAATTACTTTTGAGTCTCTCTCAAATTCCTCTCTATCAGTGCAAATCCTACTCACCCCTTCAAGAATCAACTCAAAACAGGGGGCAGGCTAGGTGCGCAGTGGATAAAGCACCAGCCCTGGATTCAGGAGTACCTGAAGTTCAAATCTGGCCACAGACATTGACACTTACCAAGCTGTGTGACCCTGGCAAGTCACTTAGCCCCCATTGCCCCACAAAACAAACAAACAAAAAAAGATCAGACTCAAACAGCACTGCTCCTGGAAGTCTGCCTATTTTGCTGGTCCCATACTTGTTGGCACTTAGCAGGGCTTATCTTTCTATCCACCTACTTTTAGTATGATACTATCTCTGGCCAGGGGGACCATACCCCCCCCCACTTTAGTCCAGGGACCACTCTGTCTCCCCCATTAGTCCTACTCAACACTGTGCCTGCCCAGGAGTCCCTTTTGATGGGGCTGAACCAGCAAACCCTGAGATTTCATTCCTCTGGCTTTCCTCCAGATCCCACTCTTCATCTTCCTCTTCCTGCGGTGGGCCCAGGCCTTGAGCCAACCTTTGGCCCAATGCGCAGCCCGGGCGATCCAGCCCACCTGACTCCTGGGGTCTGGGATCACAGTTACTTGTCATTTCTCATCACACGTGCCTGTCCCACAGCCCGAGGGGCTGAGGGAACTGAAGGAAATTTAGGGGATCAAGAGGGACTGAGGACACTAACATAGGGCGGCCCAATAGTTGGCCATCCCCCTCCCCCTCCTCTCAGCTTTAGGTCTCCCCCCATTCCTGTTCACTCACTCCAGCTCCTGGAGCCACGTTCTGGATGGTCAGCTCTGAGCTAGTGAGAGGAGAGATACAGAGGAAAACTGAGAACAGGTGTCCACATCCACCCAGACACAGAAAACCTGGGAGTGTCTAGAGCCAAACACTACAGTCTAGAAGCAGGATCTATAATCTGCTTTCAACCACCCTTGCCTGCCAGTGTTTCTGGAAATATCAAGGGCTTCAGATCCAGGGGAAAGGAGTGTTTGCAGGTAGGGATGGGGTGAGGGAGGAATACCTGTCTCTGCGTGAGACACAAAGTCTCCTCAGTCCAAGCTCCAGCAGCACCATCTGGGGGCTGGTATCTGAGATCTAACTCTACATGGATCTGGGGAAGGGAAGGGAGGGGAGGGAGGGATACTCATTAAGTGCCTACTGTGTGCCAAGCACTGTTCTAAGCACTTTACAAATACCTGTTTTGATCCTCCCAACCACCCTGGGATGTAGGTACTATTATTATCATCATTTTACAGTTGAAGAAACTGAGGCAGATTTAGATTAAGTGACTTGTCCAGGGTCACAGAGCTGGTGTCTGGGGCTGGATTTGATTTCAGATTTTTCCCAACTCAAGGACCTAGCTCTTATATGGTGCCTCCTAGGATTAACAGAGACTCTAGGGGCCCCAATCCTGACACCCCGAGTCATAGGGAGAATGGGAATGTTCTCTTGTGGGTGGCAGGATAGATTTCTTC
This sequence comes from Dromiciops gliroides, assembly GCF_019393635.1. Taxonomy (NCBI): domain Eukaryota; kingdom Metazoa; phylum Chordata; class Mammalia; order Microbiotheria; family Microbiotheriidae; genus Dromiciops; species Dromiciops gliroides. The sequence goes on from NC_057862.1 coordinate 361,123,981, forward strand.
TCTCTTCTACCTCCCAGCCCTAGAAACCACAGCCCCTAGCCAAAGTGAGGAGCCCCTGGCCTCAGCCGGAGGCAGAGGGACACTTACTGGGACAAGCACTGGTTTCCGGTCCACCAGGGCCTCTTTCAAACCAGATGCCCAACACTCTGCAAGTGCTAGCAGGGAGATCACCAGCGTCCCCAGGATCCTGCCAAGGCCCTGGGTGAGCCGGTGCCTGGCCTCAGCCTCCTTCAGCTCCTTAGCTCCCCCCTCCCTTCCCCCCCCCACCGTGTCCCCCCAGCCCTCCCAGCCCTTTCTGTCCTCTTTACAGCACAGTCTTTCTTTCTTAACTGCCTTAGGCTACTCAGTCCCTCAGTCCCTGAGTCCCTCAGTCTCCTTAATCTCTTTGTTCCCCTGCCCCAACTGCCTCTGAGGCCCCCAACTCACCTTGGGCTGAATATCCGGCTGCAGTTGACCACCTGTACAGACAGGAACTCCTGAGCCAGCAAGGTCCCATAATGCGGCCACCGAAAAAACTGAAAGTACAATAAGGTGCCTCACTCTTTCCCCAGGACCAGTGACTGAGTGAGTCCTGACCCCTGATTAACCTCCAACTGCAGAACTGACCCCCCCAATCCAGAACAGACCCCCCACACCTAACAGCCGAACTAAGCCCCTCCAGATTTGAACTCTCTCCCCAACAAACCCAGTCCCAGAACTGACACCAATCTCCTTTTACTGACCTCATCAATATCAGCTTCATGGCCACAATGAATTTTCCTGGTTTTCTGGGTAAAACCTATATTATGACTCAAATCAATGACTTCCTGGACTCTCCGGAGTCTGTTCCCCCCTTTTCCCTCTCTGCCAGTTGCCCCTACTTAAGCACCCCCCTCTTACCCCACCATCCTCTTCTTCCCCCACCCCCACCCCCTATTCCGGGGACATCTGGCCTGGGGGATAGGGGTATAGGTTAGGTATGAGGACAGAAGGATGCTCAAAGATCAGAAGCTGTGGAATTTAGGAGAAGGTAGGGACCAGGGGAATTGGGTGGGAGGAAGAGAGACCTTATATGCCCCTGCCTGCCAACTTCACAGCCCCATGCGTAGGTTTCCTAAGCCCTCCACCTTTGTCTCACCTCGGAAGCTGAGCTGCACTTGTCTTTCGTGGGTTCCAGGAAGCCCCGTCACCCTCTGCACCCTTCACCTCCAGGGCCATGATGAGGGATCCCTGCCTCTACTCAGGCCAGGTCTCCTCTTCCTCTTTGGCCCCCTCCTCCTTCCCTCCCTGGCCCCTCCAGTTCTGACTCATTCAGACTCGCCCTGCAGGTTAACCATCCCTACCCTTAAAGCAAACAAAGTCAGCCCCAGAGCTGGTGGTCAGCAAGCATAGGTGGTAAAGGGGAATCAACTGGGACCCTGTGACCACTGAGGAAGAGGGACTCATAAAGGACACAGGGTAGAAGGAGGGTCCTCAGCCAGGCCAAGTAAACGTCTGGCCCAGGGGGGTCTGGGACCCTGGTCTTCTTGGATGTGTCTGGCTGTCACCAATGACCAATACTGGGTTGAGAAGAAAGGCTGCTCACTGAGAGAAATTTCCTAAGCATTTGCTCCTCTAGGAAGCAATTAAAACACCAAATTCCCTTATTGAAAACAACCTACACTGGGCTAGAGCTTTATTTACATTCCTCTCTTTTTTCATTCCCTATCTGTCTAATCTCAACAACACCCCGGGAAGTAGCCAAGGCATGAACAATTCTCTCGATTGACCTGAGGAACCAGAGGCCTGGGAAAGGGCAGTGACGTCTACATATCACTTGCTGAGCTAATGGGGCATGAGCACTGTACTCTCAGACTTCCTAAATCCCAGACAAACTTCTTGAATGAGTCCTATGCTTTAGAGCTAGAAGGGGCCTTAAAGCATGGGGTCCAACTCCTTATGTTGTAGAAGAAGAAAATGAGGTCAAGGAAAGAAAAGTAACTTACCTGAAGTCACACCAATTATAAATAGCAGAGCAGAATTCAACCCTAGAGGCAGCTAGTTTGGCACAGTGGATAAGACACTGCCCCTAGAGCTAGGAAGACCCAAGTTCAAATCCAGCCTCAAATATGTCCTATTTGTGTAACCCTGGGAAAGTCACTTAACCTCTTCTCAGACTCAGTTTCCTCATCTGTAAAATGGTAAGGTAGTGTTAGTACCAACCTCCTTGGGTTATCATGAGGATCAAATTCAATTGTCACAAGCTTTGCAAACTTTAATTTGTTGTCTTGTGTCAGTTGTGTCCAACTCTTTGTAATGCCTTAGGGTTTTCTCTGGCAGAGATACTGCAGTGGCTTGCTATTTCTTCTCCTGCTCACTTTACAGATAAGGAAACTGAGACAAACAGGGTTAAGTGACATTGCCAGGATCACACAGCTAGGAAATGTCTGAGGCAGGATTGAATTAGGTCTTTCCTGACTCCAAGCCCTCGGCTCTATCCACTGTACCATCGAGCTGCCCCCTATCAAATCTTTTTTTTTTAAAGTAATAAGCATTTTTATTTGTAGTTTTGAGTTCCAATTTTTTATCCCTCCTTCCCCCCATCCCCCCCCTCCCTGAGGTATTAAGCAATCAGATAAGGGTTATATACATATGATTATGTAAAATATTACTATATTAGTCAGTTTGTACAAGAAAACTGAATAAAAGAAAAAATGGGGCAGCTAGGTGGCGCAGTGGCTAAAGCACTGGCCCTGGATTCAGGAGGACCTGGGTGCAGGTCTGGCCTCAGACACTTGACACTTACTAGCTGTGTGACTCTGGGCAAGTCACTTAAACCCATTGCCCCACTGAAACAAAAAAAGAAAAAGATGGAAAAAAATGAAAGAAAGTAAAAAATAGCCATGCTTCAGTCTGTTTTCCATCAATATCAGTCCTTTCTTTGAAGGTGGATGGTATGTTTCATCAATAGTCCTTTGGGATTGTTTTGGATCAATATTACTGTCTCTGTGTATAATGTTCTCCTGGTTCTGCTCACTTCACTATACATCAGTTCATACAAGTCTTTCCAGAACTTTCTGAAATCATCCTGCTTGCCATTTCTTATAACAAAATAATATTCCATCACCATCATATGCCACAGCTTGTTTAGCCATTCCCCAATTGATGGGCATTCCTTTGATTTCCAATTCTTAGCCACCACAAAAAGAGCTGCTAGAAATATTTTTGTACCAAAAGGTCTTTTCTCTTTTTTGGGATGTCTTTGGGATATAAACCTATCAGTGGTATTGCTGATCAAAGGGTATGCACAGTTCTATAACCCTTTGGGCATAGCTCCAAATTGCCCTCCAGAATGGTTGGATCTTTTCATAACTCCATAGTGGATTAGCGTCCCAGCTTTCCCATATACCCTGCAACATCCCAATATTTTCCTTTTTTATTTGCCACTCTGGATAGGTGTGAAGTGATACCTCAAAGTTGTTTTATTTCCCTTGCAAATCTTAAAGTTCTATATAAATGCTAGTTAACCTCTGCACCATGCTCCTATTCCATTCAATAAGCATCCATTGCAGAGGTGGGTCACCTTTCATTCATTCTTTTTTCAGTTATTTGTACGCTGTTTGTGTTTTCTTTATGCCTTCTACCCCTAAACCCACCACATCAGACTACACTAGGTGTGGTCCATGATATGGACACACCAGGTGCATGATGGCACACAGAGATCTTGGCATCTGCTCCTACAGATTGTTTATTATCTCAATTTTTTTTTTGCAGGTCAATGAAGTGACTTGCCCAAGATCACACAGCTAGTAAGTGTCAAGTGTCTGAGGCTGTATTTGAACTCAAGTCCTCCTGAATCCTGGGCCAGTGCCTTTTAGTCCACTGCACCATCTAGCTGTAACCTAGATGGTTGGTCCTCCCTGCTTCAAGTCTCTCCCCACTCTAAAACATATCCTACCCAGCTGTCAAATTGATCTTCCTAAATTATAGGGCTGACCATGTCAGCACATCCCCATTTTGTAAACTCCAGCAGCTATCACCTCCAAGATCATTTATAAAATTCCTCTGTTTGAATTCTAAAGTGCTTTATAACCTGATGTCTTTCTACCTTTCCAGACTTCTTGTACCTTAGTCCCCTCCATGTACCAGTGATGCTGGTCTCTGTTTTTCCTGGAACTAGACACTCTATCTTCCATCTTCCTGCATTTCCATTCATTGTCCCCCATGCCTGGAATCCTCTCACTGGCTTCCCAGGCTTCCTTCAAGGCTCAGCTAAAAAACAAAACAAAATAAAACAAAAATCTTCTCTCACAAGCTTTTTCTGATCCCTTAAATGCTAAGGCCTTCTCAATGCTGATTAACTCCAATTTATCCTGTATTATATCTGTTTGTACATGGTTGTTTGCATATTATCTCTCCCATTAGCCCAATGGGGCGGGGACTATCTTTGCCTTTCTTTGCATCCCCAGTGCTTTTTTTTTTTTTTTTTGCAGGGCAATGAGGGTTAAGTGACTTGCCCAGGGTCACACAGATAGTAAGTGTCAACTGTCTGAGGCTGGCTTTGAACTCAGGCCTCCTGAATCCAGGGCCAGTGCTTTTATCCCACTGTGCCACCTAGCTGCCCCCATCCCCCAGTGCTTTTAAAAAAAATACATGCTGAATTAAACTACCTCTGGGACATCCTGTTTGAAATATCTAATAGGCAACTGGAGATTGGGACTGAAGCTCAGGAGAGAGACTGGAGCTGTCCTATATCCAGAAACTTCCAGCTCTCTATATCCAGCTCCAGTTTCTGTCCTTGAGGCATCAGTCCCATATCTCCAGTTGCCTATGAATATTTCAAACCAGATGTCCCAGAGATATCTAATTCAGCCTGTACAAAATTGAACTCATTTTCTTTCTTCCCCAAACCTTCCTTTCACCAAACTTCCCTATTCTGTGAAAGGCAACCACTGTTTCTTTCCAGTCTACCAGGTTTTCTTCACTTTGACATTTTCCTCACTCTCCCAACCCTACATATCCAAGCAGGTTGTCAAATCCCACCTTTTTTCTTTTTTTGTGTGTGAGGCAATTGGGGTTAAGGTGACTGACCAGGGTCACACAGCTAGTAAGTGTTAAGTATCTGAGGCCAAGATTTGAGCTCAGGTACTACCTGACTCCAGGGCTAATGCTCTTATCCACTGTGCCACCTACTGCTCCAAATCTGACCTTTTTCTAGCCTTTGCAACATCTCTCCCTTTTCTACCTTCATATAGCTACCACCTAGCACAGACCTTCATCACCTCTCAACTAGATATTGGCAGACAGCTGACTGTAGGTCTTCCTGCCTCAAGTCTCTCACCACTCCAAGTCCATCCTACATATTGCTGCCAATGTCATTTTCCTTAAACATAGATCAGACCATGTAACTCCCCTTCTCAATCAACTCCAGTGTGTCTCCCTATTGTCTGCAGGATAAAATAGGAATTCCTTTGTTTAGCTTTAAAGCCCATTGCCAACTGGCCTCCAAGTTCTCTTTCCACCTTCATTGGACAGTACTGTCCGCCCTCCTGCAATCTACGATCCTGCCAACTGGTCCTTCTCTCTTCTCTTAATGTACACTTGTGCCTTGCACTGCCACCTCACGGGTCTGGAATGCCTGCTCCCCTCACCTCTGCCCTCATGCCATCCTCTCCTCCTTTAAGATGCAGCTCAAGCACCATCTTCTGCACAAAAGCCTTTTCTGTTTCCTCCCAACTGCTTGTGCCATTCCTCCCAAACTACCTTGCATTTATCTACTTTTTTCAGTATTTTGCATTTATTGTATTTGCTCTATTTGGAATAGTTGTAATGTACAATTAGTTTGTATATATATATACATACATATAATATACATACACACACATATTATATATACATATACACACACACACACACATATAGATAGATAGGATAGATAGATATGTGTCCCCCCCAGTGAATGCAAGTGCAGTTTTACTTCTATTGCATTTTTACTTTCTAACAATTACTTATTGACTGATTGTTAAAGACACCGAGAATGTTTAACTTCCAGGAAAGGAGTCTCAGGGGACATGATTACTGCCTTTGAGTATCTGAAGAACTGTCACATGGAAGAAGGATTACACTTGGTCGCTTGGCCCTAGAAGGCAGAACCAAAATACAATGAGGGGGGAAGGGAGGGAAGCAACGAAAAGACAAATTTAGGCTCAATGTCAGGAAAAAATTAGAGCTTTCCCAAAGCCTCATTCAGGAGGCAGTGGGTTCCTGAGGTCCTTTAGCAAGCTAGATGACCGCTTGTCTCAGGTATGTCTCAGGATTCCTTTATGGGTATAGACTGTGATTCATTGGAACTACAAATAAATTCAACAAACATTGATTAAGCTCCTACCATGTATGTGCAAAACAGAATAAGGTGTTCTTCACGCTCTTCATGGCTGCCCTCCCTGGTGTGTGTGTGTGTGTGTGTGTGTGTGTGTGTGTGTGTGTGTGTTGAGGGGGCGGGGACGACGACAAATCACCTCGTTTGGGAGGGCTAGCTCATCAAAAAAATTGAAGGCTCACAGTGAGTCTTTTTTTTTTTTTGGTGGGGAAATGTTAACTGACTTGCCCAGGGTCACACAGCTAGTATGTGTCAAGTGTCTGAGGCCGAATTTGAACTCAGGTCCTCCTGAATCCAAGGCTAGTGTTTTATCCACTGTGCCACCTAGCTGCCCCCAAACAGTGAGTCTTGTAAAATAAAAAGATTTATTAGGAGAGACATATGGAGATATATGGCCCAGAGACAGAGTCATGATGGAGACTGTCTCCCCGAGTAAGAAAGAGGTGATCTTTTTATATATTTACAAAGAAATCTTCCTGCTGAAAAAGGAGATTACAAAACAACTGGGAGGGGTGCCCAGAGTTTAAATAATGGGATATCAGTAAGATATGCAGCACCCTTCCACATCTTGCATATCATCTTTGTTGCTTGTAGACCTTATCATTGTACTGGGGTCTTTGTGCTCCGCCACAAGGCATCCTGAGGTGAGAGGCAGAGCTGTTTTTTACTTCTGGACTCTAGTGTTTTAATGTCTAAAGTTTAAAGATTTCTTAGGCATTGTGGTCTCTTAAGTTTCTGGTATCCTAGTCCTACTACAGCCACTACATTCCCTTTTGCTTTTCTCTGCTCTTCCTTTGCTCTAAAAGTCCACTTCTCCTTGGCTTGGACTAACAAAATGAAGGTTCCTTCCAGCTTTAAATTCTAGGAATTTGATATTTTAAAATTTTAAAATTCAGAAATTCTATAAATTTAATTTAAGATTTTGTGATTCTCTGTCAGCCCTTCCTATGTGCAGTCCTAGGCCTGGTTCCTAGCAGGCCAAGATGTATTGGATAGAATATTTCTTTTTTCTTCTTTTTTCTTTTGGATGGAGTATTTCAATTCAAGTCCCACAGTGTTTCTGAAAAAACACATATGATAGACACCAGAGAAACAAAGATAGAATATAAAGTGTACATTAACACAAATGAAAAATCCAAGAGGCACAGTTTCTGGGTAATTAATAATCACTTTATTAATTATGGCTAACAGATAATAAATTGAGCTGGGTGGTTTTCTTGAAACTAAAGATGGACCCCACACAACCATATTGAATTCTTAAAAGTCTTTGGAAAAGGGGGTATTCCTGAGGGTAGAAATAAACTCTGATTGGTTAAAAATCAATGAGGGGGTGGACATATTAATGAGCTGATTTTTTAACCTGCCTCCAGCAGAGAACATGACCTAATCATGAGACTCTGCCACCTCCAGCAATCTGGACAAAAGAATCCATCTTTCCTCAGATCACTCTGGTGGTTTTCTCCTTCATAAGATGAATCACCTAAATTGTTTTAAAAAAAAATAATAGGGGCAGCTAGGTGGCGCAGTGGATAGAGCACTGGCCCTGGAGTCAGGAGGACCTGAGTTCAAATCCGACCTCAGACACTTAACACTTACTAGCTGTGTGACCTTGGGCAAGTCACTTAACCCCAATTGCCTCACCAAAAAGAAAAATTTTTTAAATAATTAAACATTTTGATGTATAGTTTTTTTTTTTTTTTTTTTTTTTAAGTGAGGCAATTGGGGTTAAGTGACTTGCCCAGGGTCACACAGCTAGTATGTGTTTAGTGTCTGAGGCCGGATTTGAACTCAGGTACTCCTGAATCCAGGGCCGTGCTTTATCCACTGCGCCACCTAGGACCCCCCGATGTATAGTTTTGAGTTCTAATTTTAGTCCCTCCTTTCCTCTCTCCCCTTCCTCCTCCCTCAGGGAGTAAACAATCAGCAGATATGTGTTATACATATGCGATTATGTAACATTACCATATTAGTCATTTTGGTACAAAAGAACTTGGATAAAAGAAAAAAAAATGAAAGAAAGTGAAAAGTAGCATGCCCAAAGGGACATAGAACTTTGCAAACCCTTTGATCCAGCAATACCACTGATAGGTTTATATCCCAAAGACATCTCCAAAAAGAGAAAAAGACCTATTTGTATAAAAATATTTCTAGCAGCTCTTTTTGTGGTGGCTAAGAATTGGAAATCAAAGAAGTAACATCAATCGGGGAATGGCTAAACAAACTGTGGCATATGATGGTGATGGAATATTATTGTGCTATAAGAAATGGCAAGCAGGATGACTTCAGTAAGTCCTGGAAAGACATGTATGAAAATGATGTATTGTGAAGTGAGCAGAACCAAGAGAACATTGTGCACAGAGACAGCAATATTGTTTGATGAAGAACTGTGAATGACTTGACTGTTCTCAACAATACAATGATCCAAGACAATCCCAAAGGACTATTGATGAAAAATACTATCCACCTCCAAAGAAAGAACTGATATTGAAGGAACAGACTGAATGAAGCTTGCTAGTTTCCACTCTTTCATTTTTTCTTTTATTCAAGTTTTCTTTTATAAAATGACTAAGATGGTAATGTTTTACATAATCATACATGCATAACCTATTTTGATCGTTTACCACCTCAGGGAGTTGAGAGGGGAGGGAAGGAAGGATAAAAACTGAAACCCAAAACTATATTTTTTTATTATTTTTATATTTTTTTATTTTTTTTATTTTTCGGTAAGGCAAATGGGGTTAAGTGACTTGCCCAGGGTCACACAGCTAGGTAGGTGTTAGTGTCTGAGGCCGGATTTGAACTCAGGTATCCTGATATCCAGGGCCGGTGCTTTATCCACTGAGCCACCTAGCTGCCCCCAACCCAAACTATAAATAAAAATGTTTATTACTTTTTTTTTTTGTCGAGGCATTTGGGGTTAAGTGACTTGCCCAGGGTCACACAGCTACTAAATGTCAAATGTCTGAGGCTGATTTGAATTCAGGTCCTCCTGAATTCAGGCCAGTGCTTTATCCACTGCACCACCTAGTTGCCCCCCATTACCTTTTTAAAAAAAAGATTTTTTTAAAGAGAAAAATAGCTTGCTTCAGTAGGTGTTCAATCATTGCCATTTTCTTGTAGCACAATAATATTCCATCACTATCATATGCCACAATCACTCTAAATTCTAATGGAAGGTTCCAAGGACAGGGACTTATTTCCTAAGGGCAAGAACTCACTTAGACTGGATTCTGTTTGTAGTTCTTCTACTTGGGTGGGGTCCCACCAAGAAAATAGAAGCATGTACCCAGGGGATTTGGTCAATCTCATCTAGCAATGTCCTTTAGAGATTGTTGAACCTACAGGGACTGGTTTCTGAATGAGAAAATCAGAAGTGAAAACCTTAATCCAAATTTTAATAATTGGTTATTAATATAATGGAAAAAAATAATCATTTTCTCATTAGGTAGTGATTGGACAAAGAAAATGATATAGTATAGCAAAGTGTACTAGGAAAAATATACATATACATGTGCGTCAACTGTGTTGTTTCCCTGGGGAATTGTGTCTAGAGGTCTTGGTGGATGGTCTGGGAGGTGCTAAGGGGAGGATGAGGGAGGATGTTTCCCATAGCTGAGCAAAGCAAGGTTAAAATATTATTAGAAAGAAATTGATAAAATAATAACAATTTTTCTGGAGCAATAAAAAGTCAAGCATTTCTGAGTGAGATGAGCAGAACCAGGAGAACATTGTACACGGTAATCAACAACATTTTGTGTTTGTTGATCAACTGTGATAGACTTGATTCTCAGCAATACTATGGTCCAAGATAGTTCCAAAGGACTCATAATGGAAAATGCTCTCCAAATCCAGAAAAAAAAGAACTGTGGAATCTAGATGCAAGTTGAACCATGTTATTTCTACTTTTTTTGTTTTTGTTTTGTTTTTTGGTTTTTCTCTTTTGCTCTGATTCTTCTTCACAGCAATACTAATGCAGAAATATGTTTAATGTGATGTACCTATATAACCTATATCAGATTGCTTGCTGTCTTGGGGAGGGGAAGGGAGGAGAGAGAGGGAGAAAAATTTGAAACTAGAAATCTAATAAAAACAAATGTTGAAAACTATCTCGGCCAGCTAGGTGGCGCAGTTGATAGAGCACCAGCCCTGGATTCAGGAGGACCTGAGTTCAAATCCAGCCTCAGGCACTTGACACCTACTAGCTTGTGATCCTGGGCAAGTCACTTAACCCCAACTGCCTCACAAAAAAAAATTAGAGAAAAAAAGAAAATTATCTCTACATGTAACTAGAAAATAATAAAATACTTTTATGATTTTAAAAAAATTACAAGCAGGATGATTTCAGAAAGACCTAGAAAGATTTATATGAACCGAATGTATAGTGAAGTGAGCAGAACCAGGAGAACATTGTGCACAGAGACAGCAATATTGTTTGATGAAGAATTGTGGAATGACTTAACTTTCCCAGCAATACAAAGATCCAAGACAATCCCAAAGGACTGTTGATGAAACATACTATCCAGCTTCAAGAAAGAACTGATATTGATGAAAACAGACTGAAGCATGCTATTTTTCACTTTCTTTCATTTTTTTCTTTTATTCAAGTTTTCTTGTACAAAATGACTAATATGGTAATATTTTACAAAATTGCACATATATAACCCATATCGTGATTGTTTACCACCTCAAGGAGGCGAGGAGGGAGGGAAGGAGGGATAAAATTTGGATCTCAAAACTATAAATAAAAAATGTTTATTATTTAAAAAAAAAAACAAAAAAAGTAATTATGCTCCTAAAAAAAAAAGTCGAGCATCTCAAGAGAAAGAAATCAACAAGCATTTATTAAGTCCTTACTGCATCCAGACACTGTGCTAAGCAGGCAGGGATGCAAAGAAAAACAGAAATAGTTCCTGCCCTCAAGGAGTTCACAATCTAATGGTGAAAACAACCTAACATGAAGGAGAAGGGCAATAGGAATGGCTTCTTGAAGAAAGTAGGATTTTAGCTGAGGCTTGAAGGAAGCCATGAGGTGGAGGAGAGAAGGGAGAAAATTCCAGGTATGGGAACAACCAGTGAAATTGATCAGAAGTGAGAGTCTTGTCTGAGGAACAACAAGAAGACAAGTATTACTGGATTATATACAGAGCACACTTGGAAAGGAAACTGAATTGGAAGGGGTCAGATTATGAAGGGCTTTACAAGTCAAAGTGATGTAGGAGGCAAAAAAAGGGTTAACAGAAAAATCTAAGAAAGGTGCTCTAATTTAGATTCAGACCCCAGTTAATGGATAACTTAAGACTTGAGTCTTTGTTACCTTAGGTTCTGTTACCCACATTAATCAGCACTCATAACAAGAACATAAAGAGGCAGGTCATAGAGACTTTAACTATAACAATGGTACACAGACAGAGTATAGAAATTCTAATTGATAAATGAAAATATTTTAAAACTAGGCATGGGAATAAAAAGGTGTAATGTGCAGAAAAGGCCAAATTTGTCCCCAGATTCACCTCATGACATGTAAACCCCCAAAACACACCTCCAAGGAAAAAGGTACCCACATCGGGGGTTGGTTTAAGGCCCCAGGAACTCCAAGTTAGAATGAGCCCTCCCCTGTACCTCCCTAAGGAGGAGATTATTATAATGAGAATGATAATCAATTTATCCATACTATAAATATAATTGTCTTTCCTTTCCTTATTTGAGAGACACCTCCATAGTGCTCTCCCTGTGTTCACTCACAGTATTGCAATAAAACTTGGGAAACTGAGTCACTGAGTCTTGTAATTCTTTTGAGACGACTCATGATCAATTTGACCCTAAATTTATCCCATATCAAAAGTATTTTTTTTTATCCTAGAAGTAATATGGAACCTCTGAATTTTACTGAATAGGGCAGATGACGTGGTCAGACCTGCACTTTAGGAAGGACAGTTTCACAGCTGAGTAAAGGTTGGACTTGAGGAGGGATTTAAGGCAGGGAGACCAATCAAAAGGCTCTTGCAATAGTCCAGTCCTGAGGTGATGAGGGACTGCACTAGGGGGGCTGGCCGTGTCAGAGGAGAAAAAAGGGAATGTATGAGATGATCAGAAGGTAGAATTGACAGGACTTGGCAACTGATTGTATATTAGGGGTGAGAGAAAGGAATTGAGGATGATACCTAGGTGGTGGGCCTTAGTGACCAGGAGGATAGACAGTAAGGGAAATTTCTTTTTTCTTTTTTTTTTCTTTTTCTTTTTCTTTCTTTTATTCTTCTTTTTTTTTTTTTTTTTTGATGAGGCAATTGGGGTTAAGTGACTTGCATAGGGTCACACAGCTAGTGACTGAGACCGGATTTGAACTCAAGTACTCCTGACTCCAGGGCCCGTGCTCTATTCACTGTACCACCTAACTGTCACAGTAAGGGAAATTTCAAAGAGTGAAGGGTTTTGGAGGAAAAGATAATGAGTTCAATTTTAGACATGTCGAGTTTCAAATTGCTATAAGAAATGGCAAGATGACCAGTAGGAAATTCACAAAGATGTGAGATTGCAGATCAGGAGAGAGATTAGGACTAGATAAACAGTTCTGAGAATCATCTGCATAGAAATTATAATTGAATCCATGGGAGCTGATGAGATTACCAAAGGAAATAGTTTAGAGGGAAAAGAGAAGAAGACCCAGGCCAGGACCTTTGGAGGCCACCCACAGTTAGAGAGCACAAGCTAAATGAAGATCCACCAAAGGACACTAAGAAAGAGTGGTCCCACAGGTAGGAAAGGAACCAGGAGAGAGAAGAGAGTATCAAGGAGAAGTGATCTAAAAGCATTAGAGGGTACAGAGAGGTACATACAGAAGGATAAGGATTGAGCAAAGGCCATTAGATTTGCCAATTAAGAGATCATTGAAGGGCAGCTAGGTGGTGCAGTGGATAGAGAACTGGCCCTGGATTCAGGAGGTCCTGAGTTCAAATCCGACCTCAGACACTTGACACTTACTAGCTGTGTGACCCTGGGCAAGACACTTAACCCCAATTGTCCCACCCAAAAAAAAAGAAAGAAAGAAAGAAAAGAAAAAAAAGAGAGAGATCATTGGTGGGGCATCTAGATGGTGCAGTATAGAGCACTGGCCCTGGAGTCAGGAGGACCTGAGTTCAAATCCAGCCTCAGATACTTAACACTTACTAGCTGTGTGACCCTGGGCAAGTCACTTAACCCCAATTGCCTCACCAAAAAAAAAAAAAAAAATTGCGCACCATGATAAAGAGTGCCTCAGGGGGGAAAAATCATATATGAGGCAGCTAGGTAGTACAGTAGATAAAGCACCAGGCCTGGATTCAGGAGGACCTGAGTTTAAATCCAGCCTCAGACACTTGACACTTACTAGCTGTGTGACCTTGGGCAAGTCATTTAACCCTCATTGCCCTGGGTGGGGAGAAAAAGAGATCATTGGTAACTTTGGAGAGAACAGTTTCAATAGTGTGGAGAAAATTGTTGCCTTGCCTAGAGTGGGAGAAGACTAAGACTATCTTTAGGGGAAATCCCCAGGAAAACCCCAATCAAAAGGGAAGGAGTCAAAGTAAGCAATAGAGGCGTGGAAGGGGAAGGGGCGGGGATGGGAGAGGGGACAGTGGAGATTGAAATATAGAGATCCCAGGCAGAAAAAAAGCTCAGTTAAAGACCTCAAGCATAGGCAGATAAAGCAACAGGGAATATATAAATAACAAAAGGGAATATGGCCTCGAGATCACCTAAAAGAATCAAGAAAATGAATCGATACCTTATGAAGTAGAGGAATCTATGGATTCCCAAGAAAGCATGGAACCATAGCAGGATGCTTCTGAATAGCTTAAGAATTGTGAATGCATGGGGGCAGCTAGGTGGTGCAGTGGATAAAGCTCTAGCCCTGGATTCAGGAGAACCTGAGTTCAAATCTGACCTCAGACACTTGATACTTACTAGCTGTGTGACCCTGGGCAAGTCACTTAACCCTCATTGCCCCACCAAAAACAAACAAGAATTGTGAATGCAGTGGAAATAATTGGCAAGTCTCACCAAATAAACAGAAAATAACTGATTGAGAATAAAAATGCACAGAAGTGAAGAACAATATGGAAAAAGAGAAGAAAAAACAATAGCATTAAAATAAAACATGATCTTCATACAAGCAAAACATTTTTTTTTTTTAGTGAGGCAATTGGGGTTAAGTGACTTGCCCAGGGTCACACAGCTAGTAAGTGTTAAGTGTCTGAGTCCACATTTGAACTCAGGTCCTCCTGACTCCAGGGCTGGTACTCTATCCACTGCGCCACCTAGCTGCCCCAAAACATATTGATCTTAAAGAGACGTATAGGATAGTAAGAATTATATGTCTTTTAAAAGAATATGACAAGTCAAAAAACCTGTATACCAAGAAATAATACAAGAAAACTGTCCAGAGCTTCTTAATATAGAAAACAAAGTGCTAATCAAAAGAATTCACAGGTTGCCTCTAGAAAAATACACTATGTTGTGAACTCTAAGACATTAAGTGATTAAGTTTAACAATTCCACTAACAACAAAATTTCCAAGTGACCAGGAAAAACAACTTCAAATATAAAGGAATGGACATTTTACAAGACTATTTTGTACCCACAAGAAGCTATTGGAAGAAATGGAATAATAGATTCTGACGAGCAAATAAGCTCAAGATGCAACTGCAAGGTGACCTACTTTAATAATCTGAAACTAGGGGTAGCTAGGTGGCAAAGTGGATAGAGCATTGGCCCTGGAGTCAGGAGGATCTAGGTTCAAATCCGGCCTCAGTCACTTAACACTAGTTGTGTGACCCTGGGCAAGTCACTTAATTCCAGTTGCCTCACCAAAAAAAAAAAAAAAATTTTTAAATCTGAAACTAACCATTAATGAAAAAAGATGGATTTTCAATAAAAAGAAGTATTTGAAAGATTCCTAGAAGGAAAACAAGACCAGAAGACATTATTTGCTTTTCAAACACCCCAGACAATAGCTATACAAAAGGGGTAAACAAATACAGCAACCAAAGACAACATAACAAAAGAGAGACCATTAAGAGATTCCTTTCTAAATACATACTAGGAGAAAAAGGTGAAAGCAAAAATCAAATATTAGTAATGGTAGAGAACTAAAGTCATAAACATCATAGACTAAATCTCACAATTCATCAACAGGTGAATCAATGTTCATTGGTTTGCTTTGGTGGGGAACAACTAAATTACAAAATGAGAGGGTACATAAAAGGGGAGCAGAGGAGTAAGATAGAGGTGATGTACCCTAAAGAGGTAAAGGCTAACAATGAAGGGAAAATAACTCCTGTAGTCTCTCAAGATGAAAGAAACCTATAGAAGAATAGACAAGGAGGCAAAGTGAAGGATTGATAAAGGGAGAAAAAAGAGAGAAATCTTATTTTAGTGGTGAGAAGGGATACCCCTGATATATGTTCCCACAGGAGAAAAATTTTTTTTCTATAAAAGGAAATCAGGACTTTACAATGGCAATAATCCGCAAAGATTCGGTGCTTAGAAAGATGGCTCATCTGGCCTCAGAAGAAGAGAAATCAGAACTTCTAAGGCAACAGACCCCACAGGAGTGGGAAGACACAGACCCAGGGAAGATATTCAAGGCAAATGGGTTGGGGAGGAATGACCACGGGTAAGGCTTAGGTCAATAATGAACTATATAATTAGGGACAGAGGAAAATTTCTATGGAGCAAATGAACAATATCCTCTCTATTACCTTGCAAGAGTTGGTATTTCTAAGAGATAGGTACAAGTGAAAAAAGGGTCCTGAGAGGCAAGATCTACAAGACAATAAACAGAAAATATTTAGAAGAGGAAATTCAAAATAGATACTTTAGAACTTTAATTCTATGAGGATACAGAAACTAAAGGACTAAATAATATAAGGACCATGAATCAAAGAATAAAAGTGTAGACATACAGAAAAGAAAATAATAAAGAGAACGAGGGGAAGAAATCCTTTTTAGAAAAATACAGGGGCAGCTAGGTGGCGCAATGGATAGAGCACCAGCCTTGAATTCAGGAGGACCTGAGTTCAAATACGACCTCAGACCCTTGACACTTACTAGCTGTGTGACCATGGGCAAGTCACTTAACCCCAATTGCCTCACCAAAAGAAAAAAAGAAAGAAAGAAAGAAAGAAATACAAAATATGAAGTTTTGAAAACTAACAAACCAAATAGAAGAGGAAAAGAGGAAAGGGGATTTTATCTGACAATTGAGGGGAGGGGGAAGAAAAGAATTAAATTACTAGATAAGAACAAGAAAGAAAAGGGAACTAATAAGTTAAACAAAACTCTAAAACTAGAGAAAGTTGTAACAAATGGGAAGGGGAGGGATTTGAGTATAAGAAAAAGAGAACTTGTGGGATTAGGGTTGCCTTAAAATAGATTAAGATAAAATAACTGGAGACATAGTACTGTGTTTACAGAGGAAGAGGGAAAAAATACTAACTTGTAAAAAACAAAAACAAAACAACTCAATATTAGATATAAATCAAGGAAAATATAAATTTAACTTTCATAGCTCTAAATGTGAATAGATTAAATAATTCAACAAAATAAAAAAGAGTGACTGAATGGATAAGAAAACAAAACCCCACAATTTGTTGCTTACAAAAAATATTGAAAAAACAAAAACACACACAGAATAAAAAATTATTACTATCACATTACTACACATCAAGGGAATAAAAAAAAGTAAGAGTAACAGTCATACTATCAGACAAAAGTGAAAACAAACATTCGAAATATAAAAAAGGGATAAGCAAGGAAACTGCATTTTGCTGAAAGAAACCAAAGACAACAAACCAATATCAATGTTAAACTTATTAGCTCCAAATATCTTAGCAGTTCAATTCATAAAGGAAAAACTAACTGAACCACAAGAAGACATAGACAGTAACACAATAATGTAGGAGATTTCAACATCCCTCTTTCAATTCTGAATAATTCTAGCAGAAAGATATAAGCCAAAATATAGAAACAACAAATTGCTAGAGAAATTAAAGCTAAAAAAGCTTATGGTGTCATCTAAATTGTTATGGGGGAAAATAGTGGGGGTTTGAGGTAGGGGTCCTTAGGAATTCCTCTTTAAAGAATTACACCCTTTTGCACACAAATCCAATAGATAAAATAAATAGTTTATTTAGATGCTACGGAAAGGAAACCAAGAGAGAAATCCTTGGACTTCTCAAGGGGAGAAGGTATGGCTCAGAGGCGCGGCTCTCTGAGATACCTTTCTCCCCAGTAGTAGACAGGCAGAAACTTTTTATAGAGCACAGATGGTGGTCCAATGAGGTGATCATCTCACTGTGGAAAGTTCCCTTATTGGGGGAGGACTATCCCCCACTGGTGGTGGCTGGGGGAAGTTGGGTGAGGGGCAGCTCTGGATCTCTCAAGCCATTCCTTTCCCCCATGCCACAAAGGCAGCAGCCACACCTAATCTTATCTCCCCAGGGGTGGGGGAGACTGGAATGAAGGGTGGTGGTCCTGGAGCTAACTCAGTCCCCATCCAGTGCCACTGATCTCTTTAGGTTGTGTCTGCCCTTTGGTTAGTTTCTCAAGGAGAAGGTTCTTTGATTTACCCAGAATATTTCTGAGGTACCCGGGCCCGTAAAATAAATGACATACATGCATGACACACATGACAACACACATACATATGTTTGTGTATATAATATGTATGTGTGTGCTATATGTATACCAACATTACATGGGATTTTTCACAAAATTGACCATGTATTAGAGATATTGCAAACAAAAAGAAAAAAGGCAGTAGTGATCATATCCTTTATAGACCACAATTCAATGAAAAGAGTAATTAGTTCAGGGATCCCACACACACAGCCAGACCCAAATGGAGACTTAACAATGAAATTTTAAATAATGAATGAGTTAAAGAAAAAAAAATCATATCAACAATCAGTAATTATATGAAAGTAAATTATAATGATGAAACAATATACCAAAATTTCGGTTATGTAGCTAAAGTAGTCCTCAGAAAAAATTATATCCCTGTAAACATATATTAAGGACAATAGAAAAAATAATGAATTGAACATGTATTTTACACATTAGAAAGCTAAACAATGAGCCTAAAATTATCATGACAGAGGAGATACTGAAAGTGAGAGAAATAAACTTGAAAACTAAAAAAACCCACCACCCAACTATAGAAATTATAAATACTAAAAAACTACTTCTTTGAAAAGAGAAATAAAAATGGATTAAACATTAGGTAATGTGATTAAAAAAGAAGAGGCCAAGAAAAATCAAAATCACAATAGAATAAAATGAACAAGTGAGAAGTCACAACAAAACCAGAAGAAATGAAAATAATAGCCAGATACCCTTTCAAGTAGCAATACCACTACTAGGTCTATATCCTAAAAAGATCAAAGGAAAAGGAAAAGGACCTATACATACAAAATATTTGTAGAAGCTGTTTTTTGTAGTGACAAAGATTTGGAACTTGAGGTGATTCTATTAATTGGGGAGTGGATAAACAAATGGTGGTATGGTATTGATTGTGATGGGATATTACTGTGCTGTAAGAAATGACAAATGAAATGGTTTCAGAAACCTGAAAAAATTTATACGACTGAAGCAAGTAATTTTGAAACTCAAAATCTTATAAAAAATGAATGTTGGGGAAAAAACCAACAAAGTGAAGTGAGCAGAAGCAGAAGATTGTAACAGCAAAATTGTAATGATAATCAACTGTGAAAGTCTTAGCCAATCTGATCACTAAAATGATCTACAACAATTCCAGAGGACTCCAGATGAAAAATGTTATCTACTTCCAGAGAGAGAAACGATGAACTGAAAGACATTCCTTTTCATTTTCTTTATTTTTCTTGCTTCATCTTATTTTATTATCTATTTATTTCTTTATTTATTTTTTGCAACATGGCCAATATAAAAATGTTTTGCATGACTTCACATGTAAATGAGTATCATATGGCTTGCCTTCAAAATGGGTGAGGGAGTGTTAGAGGGAAAGAGAAATTTGGAACTCAAACTTTTTTTTAATGTTAAAATTTGTTCAAAGAATAAATCCTTGTTGAAACCATTTGTACAGTTTTATGCCAGCAAACTAGAAACACAAAATCAGTAGAGGAATACCTTCAAAATGTAAATGTAAAATAATCTAACATAACAGAAGATAGAGAGTGTAAAAAAAAGAATCTCAGGGAAAACCTTCTGATACCTGAAGGATTCACAGGATAATTCCTATCAAACTATTTAAATAACCAATGCAATACTACTTCCCATATTATCCTCAAAATCTGAGAAAGAAAGGACTTTACCAGATTCCTTTCTTTTTTTTTTTTTTGTGAGGCAATTGGGTTAAGTGACTTGGCCCAGGGTCACACAGCTAGTAAGTGTTAAATGTCTGAAGCTGGATTTGAACTCAGGTACTCCTGACTCCAGGGCCGGTGCTCTATCCACTACACCACCTATCTGCCCCTAATTTACACTTTTAACATTAATACCAATCAAATTATCAAAGGAATACTTTTCAGAACTTGATGAAATAAATTAATTTGGAAAAATAAAAGATCCAGAATATTATGGGAAATGATGGAAAGATGTAAGGATATAGGGAAAATAGCACTTCCAGATCTCAAACTATATCATATAGCAGCGCTTATCAAAAAGATCTGGTATTGGCTGAAATAATAGAAAGGTAGATCAGTGTATACAAATTACAAAAGGGAGAATCAGAATAATGGAATTCACTAATCCAGTGATGGATAAACAAGAAAATAGAATTTACTTGGGAAAGGACTCCTTGCTTGATAAAAACTGATGGGAAAAACTGGAAAAGGTTTGTGCAGAAATTAGGCTTAGTTTATAATTTACACCTTCAATGCATTCTAAAAGGATATCTGACCTATATTAAGGAAAAGCAGATCATATATTTCTCACTTCTATTGGTAGGAGATAAAAACAAAGAATAGAGTCAATCACAAAAGAGATGAATAATTAATTTTGATTATATGAAGCTTAAATCTTCTATTCAAACAAAATTAACACACCTGAGATAAGAAGGGAAGTGATTGAATGGCAAAAAAGAAATCTTTGTATTAAATTTCTCTTATAAGGATTTGGCATCTAAGAATATAAAAAATTAACATATATATGTATTGTGTGAATGTGTATAACAAAAAGCTATTTTCTAGTAGATCAGTGGTCAAAAGACATGAATAGAGGGGCAGGTAGGTGGCGCAGTGGATAGAGCACCGGCCCTGAAGTCAGAAGTACCTGAGTTCAAAGCTGGCCTCAGACTCTTGACACTTACTAGCTGTGTGATCCTGGGCAAGTCACTTAACCCTCATTGCCCCCCCCCCCCAAAAAAAGACACGAATAAACAGTACTCAAAAAAAATCTTGTAAAATATTGCAACTTTATGAAAGAATACTCCAAATCATAGATAATAGGAGAACTACAAATCAAAACAACACTGAAATTTCAACTTGTGCTCTGTAAATTAGCAGAAATGACAAGAAATGGGAATGGTCAAAAATGGAGGGCTTGTGGGAAGAAGGGATACTCATGTATTGTTAGCGAAGCTATGAATCAGTACAACCATTTTGGAAAATAATTTGGAATTATGAAAATAAAGTGACTTAAATGTCCACACACTTTGATGCAGAAATTCCATTACTGGCCTCATACACCAAGGAGGCTCTTGATAAGAAAGTCCCCATATATACCAAGATATTGATAGCACAGCACTTTTTGTGATAATAAGGAATTTGAAACAAAGATTTCCATCAATTGTTCTTGTTCAGTAATTCAGTTGTGTTGAATTCTGTGACTCCATGGGACCATAGTACACCAGGCCCTTCTAAAGCAAGTGTCTTTTAATTTCATGGGTGCAGTCACCTTCTGCAGTTATCTTTGAGCCCAAGAATATAAAATATGACACTGCTTCCATTTCTCCTCCCTCTGTTTGCCAGAAAGTGGTGGGATGACTTGCCAAGATCTTAGGTTTTTTGATGTTAAGCTTCAAAATAGCTTTTACACTCTTCTCTTTTACCCTCATCAAGAAGCTTATTAATTCCTCTTCATTTTCTGCTATCAAGAGTGGTATCTTCTGGGGCAGCTAGATGGCACAGTGGATAGAGCACTGGCCCTGGGTTCAGGAGTACCTGAGTTCAAATCTGGCCTCAGACACTTGACACTTACTAGCTGTGTGACCCTGGGCAAGTCACTTAACCCCAATTGCCTCCACTAAAAAAAAACCAAACAGAGTGGTATTTTCTGCATATCCGAGATTATTGGTATTTCTCCTGGCAACCTTCATTCTGGCTTTTGATTCATCCAGCCTAGCATTTCTCATGATGCATATAAGTTGAATAAATAAAGTGACAATCTACAGTCTTGTCATACTCCTTTCCCAATCTTCAACCCATCAGTTGTTCCATATTTGGTTCTAGTGTTGCTTCTTGGCCCACATACAGGTTCCTGAGGAGACAAGCAAGATGATCTGGTACTCCTTCTCTTTGAGGACTTGTCATATTTTGTTGTGATCCATATAAACCCCTTCTGGATTTTATTTTATTTCTGTTTTAAAACATCTACTATTGGAGCAGCTAGGTGGCACAGTGGATAAAGCACCAGCCCTGATTCAGGAGTACCTGAGTTCAAATCTGGCCTCAGACACTTGACACTTCTAGCTATGTGACCCTGGGCAAGTCACTTAACCCCATTGTCCCTGCAAAAAACCAAACCAAAACCACAACAAAACATCTACTATTCATATACCTCAAAGACATCACAGAAGAAGGACAAAAATATTGAAAGCATCAGTTTTTGTTGTAGCAAGGAACTGGAAACAAAATGGTTGCCTATCAACTAGGAAATTGCTGGATAAAGTCATGGTATATGAATGTAATGTAACATTATTGCACCATAGAAAATGACCAAAGGGAGGGATTCAGAGAAACCAGAGATTAATGGTATGAAATATGGGAGATTAGGGTGACTAGAACCAGAAGAATAATTTATACTGACTATGACACTGTACAGGAAAACAACTTTGAAAGACTTAAGAAACTCTGGAACTCCTCAGGAACCAATGTAGTGACTGGTCAAAATACCAGAAGACTGATAATAGAACATGCTTCCCACCTCTTGGCAGAGAGGTATTGGGTTACAGTCGCAGAATGAGACATATCTAATCAGAAGAAGACATGATCAATGTGTGAATTTATTTTACTGACTATTTCTGCTTGAAAAAAGAGAGTGCATTCATTTGGGGAGTGGGGAGGATATATTATGGGGGATAGTGATGATTTTTTAAAAGAACACCAAGAAAACATTAAAATTTTCACCCTAGACAACAAGCTAGTTCAGCAGAGGTCACAAACAGGGTACTACTGTTGGTAGGTATTAACATGTTAAAATGTAATTACATACATAAAACCAAAAACCCAGGAGTATGTAATGGAGATTCATGGTTTCATATGAAAGCCTCTTTCTCTTCTTGCTACAGGGAAATATTGTATTTGTCAAGTTAAAAAAAAGGAATTTTTTTAAAATAAAAAAAGGTAATATGGTTATATTTGTAATTGTTGCTCAGTTGTGTCTAGGGTTCTCTTGGCAAAAATACTAGAGTAGTTTGCCATTTCCTTCTCCAACTCATTTTACAGATGAGGAAACTGAGGCAAAAGGGTTAAATGACTTGCCCAGGGTCATCCAACTAGAAAGGGTCTGAGGCCGGATTTGAACTCAAGAAGATGAGTCTTCATGACTATAGGCATGGCACTCTATCCACTGCCACTAATATTTGGAATCCCTAATGTAAATACAGAAGTTATCAGTAAAACATTTTAAAAAACAACATCAAACCTGCCTCCAGACAGACTCCAACTGGAGCTAGAAAAGGTTTTAGAGGTCACGTAATACATCGCCCTCTGAGTTGCAGAGTGGGTTAAGGCCATATAGGTTGAAAGGGTAGATTCCCATGATATAATTCTAAATCCAGTATTTCTGCTATATGATGATAGCCTTGTTAATTAATACTAGCAAGACTGTCCATTTGGGACTAAATATATATATCTGAGTGGCACCAAAAATCTATACACATACATTAGAAATATTCCCAAAGCTTCCTGTAGTTCCACCATTAAAGAGTAATTCCTTTGGATTCAAGTGGCAGAAATTCAGGGCTGGAAAGGACTTTAATGTCTGTTCTAACTCAATTTACATACCAGGAAATGGAGGCCCAGAGAAGTTGACTTGTCCAAGGTCACATAATGTTAGATAGAGGATTTGAAGTTAAATCCTTTGACTTCAAATCCAGCAAAATTTCCATGCATCTCTCTCTATAATGTGGTATCGTGGACAGAGAGACTCTGGGAATCAGGATACTTAGATTCTGGTCTGGGCTTGAACAAGCCTTACTGTGTGACCCAGGACAGTTTTGTCTCAGATTCTAGAGTGAGGGCCCCAGAGAAGAGGTGGTGTGGACAGGACTGCTAATGTTGGCTGGGAATACAAAGAAAGGTAAAATACAGCCCCTGCCCTCTCGAGCTCACAATCCAAAGTGGGAGACAATTTGCAAATAATCATGTATAAACAAGCTATGTACAGGATATCTAGCAATATATACATACTCAACAGAGGAATTATCAACAGAGGCAAGGCACTGGACCTGAGGCCCAAGATATATATATCTGGAATGAAGAGAGAACCTTATATTCTAATTCTGGGCTGACTCAGTCTCCTGGACGCCAGGGCCTAACAACAAATAGGTACCGACATTGGAGAAGGTCTCCCCTTCCCTATGCTCTGTGACGTCAGCAGACTGGTCTTATATCTCTCTATGACGTCGGGGTCGGGGGTTCGGGGTATAGGGATCTGTAGGGGATCCCTACATTCAGGTCCACGTGTGGGTCCTTCAGGGTGGGAGGAGGAGGCCGCTCGGGTCTTCTCAGGGTGGGTGGCGGGGAGCTCCCCGGGCCCGGGCCCGGGCAGGGTGTAGGGACGGGTCTGGGGGCGGCATCATGCGGCGAAGCCCCAGGCCGGGTTCTGCTGCAACCCCCCCACAAACACAACCCAGATTTCTACAGCGACCGCAGCAACAGCTCAGTGAGCGCCACCTCCCGGGACAGCGGCTCCCGCAGGTGAGAGGATGGGCGGGGTGCCAAGGTGGAAGGGCAGTCCTCCAGGCCACTCACGTTAGGGAAGAAAAGGGGGTCCGGGAGGCCGCGGGGAGAGGGGGCCTGAAGCGGGGAGGATACAGGGGTCCGCCGGGGGGCGGGGAGGGATGGGGGTTCATCCTTGGCTCAGAGAGCATCCTGTGTACAGGGGCAGCCGGAGGTCACAGGTGGGCTGGAAGCTGTCTACTGAGTCTTGCGCTCCCCAAGACGGGGGAGCTGGAGGTCTGTGGCTGAGGAGCGGTAAGGGCAGGGGTGCGCTCGGGGCATGGGAGGCAAGGAGCGGGAACTGGCCGGAGGCGGGGCCCGGGGGAGGCCTCGGACAGGACCGGGTTCTGCCTCCCGCAGCTGCAACAGCCGCTGCAGCAGGAGCAGCCGCGGAATCCCGCAGCCTCCACCTTCCACCGGTGGAGCTTTCTCGGGACCGCCCCGTCCAGCCGCAATCCAAGAGCCTGATGAGTATGACACCCCCTGACCCTCTCCCTGGCCCCACTGAGACGTCTACCCTGTCCCTGACCCTCCATTCTTTTTTTTTTTTTAATTTAAAGCAGGGCAATGAGGGTTAAGTGACTTGCCCAGGGTCACACGGCTAATAAGTGTCTGAGGTCCTCCTGAATCCAGGGCCGGTGCTTTATCCACTGCACCACCTAGCTGCCCCTAGTCCCTGACTCTAAACCCAGACGGCCACGTTAAATGACGACCTCTCAATCAATCTGTCCTCCCCGCTCCCCAGCCCTTGTCCTCCAGGCTCTGGGATTTCTTCCTGCTCTGTTTGGAGAAGTCCTGGGTGCCTTCTGCAGGTGCGGGTGAGTGGTGGGAGCACGTGGTGAGGGGCGGAGGGAGGATTGGTGGAAAAGCGGGGGGCGGGGGAATGCAGGGAAGAGAGGAAAGACTGTCAGGGGAGGAGTTCTAGAGGGGAGGAGTCCGGGGCCGAGAGGGCAACGAGCTGGAGGAGGGGCTGGAGGAGGAGAGGGGAGGGGCCGTAGGGGAAGAGGAGGAGGGCCGGGGAAGAGCCAGAGGGGGAGGAGCCAGGACAGGCCGGGGAGGAGGGTCCAGGCCAGAAGTGGATCTGGGAGGAGCCCAAACCCAGGTGGGGGAGTCATCAGGGGAGAGAGTGGAGGAGGAGACAGAGGTGCGCAGGGGAGGGATCTGAGGCTGGGGCAAGAGGAGCCGGAGGCAGGTAGGGAACCGGGCAGGAGGCGGACTGGGGAGGAGCCCGAGGCGGGTAGAGCAGGCCTTCTTCCTTAATCCCTCCCTCGTTCCCTCCCGCCCCTGTTGGTCCCCGCACCAGGGAGGTCCGTTCTCTCCGCTTCCTGCTTACAGCCTTGCTGTTCTTCAGTGTCTTCACAGCTGGTGAGGGAGCAGCTCCCAGACACGCGAACCCTCCAAACTTAGGGATAGGGGGTGGGGGACCCTGCCCCAGTGCACCAGGAAAACCTCCAGGGAGGCAGAGCCAGAGCCAGAGCCAGAGCTTCAGGGATAAGACAGCCCCCTCTCCCATCCCTGTTGCCTCTGGAGCTTCTTGGGGGCAGGAAACCTTTCCCATCCAGTTCCCAGCCTAGGTCCTTCTCCACTTTAGAGCCCTCATGTCCAGTCATGTGAGGCCTGAGTAATGGAGCCCTGTGCCCCTTCCTAGCCCTCCAAATCCTCAGGCCCTTTAGTCACTGAGCCCCTGAGCCTTGGAGCCCTGATTCCCTGAACCTGATCCTCTCTCTGCAGTGGTATGGGTGCACTTCTGTATTTTGCCCCTGTCTGGGATGAGGTGAGTGATTCCTCCTGACAGTGAGAATGCGAGAGATGGGGAAGGGCTGGGAGACAACTTGTGTTCGAGAGGGAGGTTGTGGGAGAGGTTGAGCTGAGATCTGTGTTTCCTACTCCTCTCCTAGGAGACCAAGGATTCCTGACTCTGAGGTGAAGGCTGGGGTTTAGAAGGGCTGAGGGCCTAGGGAAAAACCTGGTGGGTCCTGGGAGGGCCTGAGGGCTCATCCTTATAACCACCCTGATTTGGGGGGGGGGCATAAAGGGGGTTTGCCCTTGTCCCATGCCTCCCTCCCTATTCTCCGGCTTCCTGTTCCCTGCCCTTTGCTCTCCTACCCTCCCTTTGCAGTGAATATCATGAGAAGGTCCACTCTCAGGGGCTGCAGCTGCAACAACTTCAGACTGAGCTTGACAGACTCCACACGGATGTGTCCAGCATCCGAGCCACCAACAGAGAGGTGAGCACCGATCCTGCCTGATACAACCATCCCTCACCCCCTTGGTCTTCCACACCCCAGAGGCCAGACCCAGCTGGTTCTTCCCTCCCCATCTCTCCCCCAGAGGGTGGCCCAGCTCGTGTTCCAGAGACTGAATGAAGATTTTGGGCAAAAACCTGACTATGCGCTGAGTTCCGTGGGTGAGACTACTTAAGACAGAAGATACCTAGGGAAAAGAGAGATATGGAGACACCCAGAGAGAGAGAAAGACCCAGAGACAGAGAGAGGCAGAGACACATGGAAACACAGACGTCCCATTCGGTTACGCTCTGTTTCTGAACCCAGACCCTTTGCCTGTTGCAGGGGCTTCCATCGACCTAGACAAAGACATCGCATGACTATGAGGACAGGGACACAGCTTATTTTTGGAATCGGTTCAGCTTCTGAATTATGCCAAGCCCCCACAGTCATCCTGGAGGTATGAGGAGAAACTGAAAGAGGAGGAGAGTAGGGTGGGCACTGAAGGACCTGTGAGGAGCAGGGACAGTCAAGGGGGATACACCCTGGATGTGGTATATCCCCAAGATCACTAGCCTCATTGTCAACTCAGGGTAACCCTCAGATGCTGGGGTGGGGGGGTGTCCATAAGCTGAAAATCTGATAAATCTACAAAAAATGTAGGAAGA
The DNA here is from genome assembly GCF_019393635.1 of Dromiciops gliroides. Lineage (NCBI taxonomy): Eukaryota > Metazoa > Chordata > Mammalia > Microbiotheria > Microbiotheriidae > Dromiciops > Dromiciops gliroides. The sequence continues at coordinate 361,151,387 of NC_057862.1, forward strand.
TGCTTGTCAGTGATGATGGGGGAGGGGCAAGTTCTCTGAATGGTTGGAGGTAGATACAATCCTTAGGGGATATATGACTGGCAGTCATTCATGGTCTCTCACGTCATGCAGGACTGGTAGTGGGTTGTAAATGTAAAAGATCTTGGATTCAAATTCCAGTCCTTACTAGGTTTTGTGCCCTGGACACTTTCTAGCTGTGTAACCCTGGGCGAAGGTCACTGAGAGCTGTCTGCCTTAGTTTCCCCATCTATATAACATGGAGATAATAACAGCACCTACCTCCTGGGGTTGTGAGGATCAAATGAGGTAAGATTCATTTAGTGCTTACAAACCTCGAAGAACTACTCTGTGAACAGTGATAATGATCACCTTCAGCAAGTCACTTAATGTTTCTCTAGTCAGTTTCCTCATGCTTAAAATGAGAGAATGAAACAAGATGTGCTCCAAGGGATCTTGCAGGTTTAGAGCTGTTCTAAACTTGTGGCCCTATGGAATAGTGGCCTGACCCTATGTCATGCTTGTGTCATCTAGCCCGATGTTTTCCCTGGGAACTGCTGGGCCTTCCAGGGTGCTAAAGGCCAGGTGGTCATCCGGCTGCCTGGTCAAGTTCAGCTAAGCGACATCACCCTGCAGCACCCACCCTCGAGCGTGGCCTACACTGGAGGTGCTAGCAGGTGCTCCCAGGATTTTGCTGTCTATGTGAGTAGGATTGAGGACTGGTCTGTGAGGTCCCTAAAGGGAATGAAATAAAATCTCTGCTGGGGGATGATAGGATGGAGTTTTCTGATTTCACCTGATTCCCACTGTATCTCTACCTCCCACTGCCCCAGGGCCTCCAGGAGATGACAAGACTGAAATTCTCTTGGGTAAAATTCACCTTTGAGATGGAGAAATCAGAGATTCAGACATTCCATCTGAAGGTGAGGAAAGAACTGCAGAGGACATTGGGAAGGGGCTGAGGTATCCAACCAGAAGGGGCTGTCTCCTGTCCCTTCAGCACGAACCAGTCCAGAATAAGGAGGGCCTGGGACTCCTGGCCTCTGTCTTTTCCTCAGAATGAGCCTCCCATGGCCTTCCCAAAGGTGAAGATTGAGATACTCAGCACTGGGGACACCCACGTTTCACCTGCTTATACCGGTGCGGGCCCATGGATTTTCTGAGTCATGATATCCAGGGAGAAGATAGCAGGACTAAGGGTGAGAGAAAGGGGCAAGCCTGCTACTACTCTTCATTAAACCACCTGCTACTTCCATATGAGCAGATTTCAGGGATCTCTTCAATGGGAAGCTAGGGAATGGGGGGAGTGGGGAATAAATCTGTGGGTGTTAATAGGATACTCAAGTGTCTATACTCTCTCCTTAGGAGAATGACAAATACACTCACAAACAAGAACCCACCTGGATTTCACTCTAGAGAAAGCTACCTATTTTTCACTCTAGGACACTGATCCTATAACTGGTCACCTTTATCACAGGTCCGACCTCTGCTCCTAACACCAAGCATACTTCCTTTAGGCAGAGACTGAATAACTTTTTCTGTGAGCTGAAAGAGCTCTGGACTATGTATAAGAAGTTTGGGTTTCAGTCCCACGTCTATCACAAGTGAACAACTTTCTAGGTGCCTCTTCTGTCTGTCAAACCATAGGGTTGTAAAAGTTAAGAGTGGATCAATCCCTTCTTTTTTTTTTAACATTCCATGGGGCAGCCTAGGTGGCACAGTGGATAGAGCACAGGCCCTGGAGGTCAGGAGTACCTGAGTTCAAATCTGGCCTCAGACACTTAACACTTACTAGCTGTGTGACCCTGGGCAAGTCACTTAACCCCAATTGTCTCACCAAAAAAAACCCCAAAACCCCAACATTCCATGAACTAACGTTTTTCTTCTTGTCACCCTGGCTGTGGTGTCTCTACTATTATTCCAAAAGCATTGGGTGTCATGGAGACAATGATGTCTCCTTTTCCAAAATAGCCTCCTTGGGTCCAAAGCTCATTCTCCTCACATTTTGCTTTTATACAACCTTCTCTAGAGGAAGATGAGTGTCATCTTCTTTACTAATGTCCTCTTCATCACTTAAGCTGAGAATCAAAAAAGAAGACAATGATCTCTCCTTTACAGTCAGTGCTTTAGTTTTTATTCATCATTCTCAACACTTAATGAATACCTACTGTCACAGGACCCTGTGCTTGGTAGAGGATATACCAAGATGAATTGTGACCAATGACCATGGGGAGTTCACAGTCCCAGGCAAATTTTACATTCAAATGGGATTAGTCATTGTTATCCTTTCTATCTGGGCCATTTTAGTTTTCAACATTTGTTTTCCTAGGATTTGTAGTACCAAATTTTTTTCTCCCAACCCTCCCTTCCCTCCCCACTCCCCAAGACGAAAAGCAATCTGATATAGGTTATATATGTACAATCATATTAAACATATTTCTGCAATCTGGGCCATTAAAAAAAATCCCATCCACCCTCAGAGAACAGATGAATCTATGAATCCAAAAATGTTGTGTGAAAATAACAGTAACATGGGGCAGCTAGGTGGCGCAGTGGATAGAGCACCGGCCCTGGAGTCGGGAGTACCTGAGTTCAAATCTGGCCTCAGACACTTAACACTTACTAGCTGTGTGACCCTGGGCAAGTCACTTAACCCCAATTGCCTTAAAAATATATATTTAAAAAAACCCAAAATGGTAGCATCTCCTAAACCTACTTGAAAGAACATCTGTCCTGAATTTATGAATGTTATGTTAGCTTAAAACTACAGCCACCCGGGCCTTTGCATAAAGTTTGGCTCCTTCCCTATAGTCCTCCTTTGCCCTGCAGATATGCAAACTACTCATTGGCTCAGGTTGAGCCTGAGACCCTCTTGCTTCCATATTCAGCTCAGTAGCTTTTCCATAGCCTCATTCCTCTCAATACAATTGAGTTCCCATTATCTTCTTCCATAGCAGGTCTCCCCAACCATGATATTCATGTGGGATGGGGAGGAGTCATGTGTCAGTTTCTTCATTGGTTGACCAAACCCAAAGTATCTATTGATGCTGTCACAGCCCTTCCTAGAATGAAAGGTCTAGGCCCAGAGGTATGCTGGATATTCTAGAGATGAAGGAGCTATCCTGTCTCTGCTCCAAGAGAACTTAAAGCCCAGCTGAGATCATGGAATATAGGATTGGAAAGGACTTTAGAGCTCACATAGGTAATAAGTAGTACAGATGGATCAGGTACATACCAATTATACCTCATGGCAGTGGGTACAACAGGACAAAGCCATGGGGACAGTAAGGAGATAGCTTTTTTGTGGGAAAAGAGCAAGGTTTGGAGCAAGATCATAGATTCTGAGGGAGTTTTCTATTTCCTTCTCCCTGCTGAGGTAGTATGGGAAAATAAGCATTAGATTTAAAAATCAAAGGACCTTGGTGTAAATCCTGGGTGGTTATTCTCTACCTGTGTGAGGCTAAACTAGGGTATTATGCTGTCAAATTTCGTGTGACAGCACTCATTACATATATTCTTCTGTTAAATTTAGTACATTTCAAATGCTCATTTTGGCCTGTGAGGGAATCTGAGTCAGGAATTCCCCATCTCCCTCCCATTCATTGGCTGGGGCCTATCACCAATTCACTCAGTTGAGGCTAATCTAATAAGATCTCCCATAAGCATGACATGAAATTTGTCAACAAATGGTTTAAATAAAATTCAACTTTGGAAAAGACCAATGAAATGTTGCCACAACTTCCCAGAAAGGTCTCATACTTTGTTCCGTGGTGAAGCTTGAGTAATGTTGAGTCTTGAAAACCAACCAATCCAAGACTATGCTTTTAGGCTTGGTGTGTATCATCAATATGGTGGTGGTATTGCTGTATCATTGCCTTTTGGCCCCTAATAAGTGCTCTTGGGACTGGACGGCTGGCTAGTTTACTCCTTTAGAATATCTTGTTTTGGGGGCGACTAGGTGGCCACAGTGGATAGAGCACGGGCCCTGGATTCAGGAGTACCTGAGTTCAAATCTGGCCTCAGACACTTGACACTTACTAGCTGTGTGACCCTGGGCAAGTCACTTAACCCCCATTGCCCTGCAAAAAAAAAAACCCCAAATTTTTTCTGACTCTATCCACCCATACCTGAGCCCCAGTGAAACAAAAAAAATTTCTAGGCCTAGAATAAGAGTAGATTTTATTGCCTTAGCTTGTGCTCCCAAGTAAGTCATTTCCCTTCCTGGGCATGTTTCTTCATGTATAAAATGTGATTAACATCTGCAGTGCCTCACAGGATTGTTATAGGGAAAGTATTCTGTAAACTTTGAAAGCACCAAAAACACTTATTTGTATCCAGGCCTCTACTAGACAGAGATTCGGTGATGTTCCCTGGCCTCATGAAGATCAGTCTAGTTTAAGGGGGCCGTCTAGTTCAACTAATATAGCTGAACAAGAATTCTCTAGTATATCCAGCGAATGGTCATTAATCATCCCATTTCTCCTTTGGAGAGGAGCATAGGGCCTTTGTACAAAGTTCTACAGTTATAGCTCAAGTGAATGGGCCCGTGCCAAGATATTTGCATGGTAATGACCAAGAATGACTCATTCCCCTGGGCCTTCCCCAGAAAAGGTAGACACAAAATTCAATTTTAATTGATTTTTATTAAGCACAAGGGGATGTGTGTACACGATGAGAGGAATTCAAAGAAGCATAATGTATACAAATATAAGATACAAAATGTATTGGGGCTGGGTTGGCTTAAAAGTGTCTTGGCTCATGGGATACATGGAATCCAAAGCAGTTAAGTGCACATGTCCACACCTGGGACTGATGCTCTGTTCCTCCTCCCACTGACAGGAGAAGCACGAGGCACGGACATCGTCATGTGCAGAGAGAGAGCTGGTGCTGTGGTCAATCAGTTCTTAGGGGCTGGTGCTGGGTCCTTGGCAGGCAGTACTGGGGCCTTGTGGGGGGCCAAGCCCTGTGCCTTATAGTAAGACACAAGCTGCCGGGGCACCTCAGCAAGGACTGCTTGAGCCAGCGCTTCCCTAGGGGCCTGTAGAAGTGAGACAAAGCAGACAAGGGATTAGCCTGAGCCTTCTCCCAACCCAGGGTTGAAGTGTCTTCCCTCAAACTCCAAAGCACATCCCCTTGACTCACGTTCTTGAACTGGTGGAAAGGCACAAACTGGACTATGTCTCGGGCAGCAGACTCTCCACTTCGGGCACGCAAGGGACCCCCATCCCCATCCAGCTCCTCCATGGCTGTGAAGTCAGCACCCCCAACACCCACAATGATGATAGACATGGGCAGGCGTGAGGCCCAGACCACGGCCTCTTTCGTAGCCTCAACGTCTGACACGGCCCCATCCGTCAGCAGGAGCAGCACAAAGTATTGCTGAAGGGTTCAAAACCACGAGAGTCATGACTGAAGAGGTTCTTATCCCCAAAGCCATCCCCTCCCCTCCCTGCTCATGGACCACAGAACACCCCAAGAACCACAGGCCCTTCTCACCGAGGCAGTTCCCTGCTGCGCAGCCTGGGTAGCAAATTGTGCTACATGGTTGATAATGGGGGCGAAATTCGTGGGGCCATAGAGTCTGACCTGGGGCAGGGCCTGACGATAGGCATCTACAATACCCTGGATGCCTGGAGAATGGGAAGAAGTGATGGTGGTACATGGATTTGGGAGGAAGAGAGATGTTAGAGTAAGGATAAAAATTTACCTGAGCAGTAAGGGTTACTGGAACTGAAGTTCAAGGCAAATTCATGAGAGACCTGAGTGTGGAAATAAGAATAGTTCTGATATTCTCTTAACTATGACCAAGAGCAAGGTTACTCATCTTTAAGCTTGTTTCCTAATTTGTAAAATGAGGAAGTTGAACTAGATCATCTCTATTGTCCCTCTCAGCTAAAAATCCTGTCTTTCTCCAACCCCTCCCATACCAGGATAGGAACCACTCCTCAACCCTGAGGTCAAAGGTGAGAGATTAGGGAGGGGCGCACCTGCCAGTCAGGGGGGCACCTGGGCCCCAAATCCAAAAGCCGGGAACAGTTTGTCCCTGTGGGAGGAAGATAGAGGAGTCGAGGGGAAGTAATGGAGTCCTTACCCACACTCTTCCCCTTTGCCCCCACCCCCAGGGTTGAGATATGAAAGGGGATACCCAGTAAGGAATCCATAATGGATCTGGGAAGCAGTCACTAAAACTGGACTCACGTGTCATAGTCCTGTACCACACAGCCCACACTCCACAGAGCTGTCAGGTACTCATTAACACCAGAGGGGCTCAAGTAGTGCAGAGAATCTGGAGAGGAAGGGTCCCCATTGGATCCAGTGAAGTCCATACCCACCTGGAAGGCAGAGGAAAACGTGACTGCATTTTGGGGGGAGCCCCAGTTACTGAAGCTCTTTCCCCTCCCATAACCAGTTTCCTACTGTCCACTGATTACTCACAGTGAAATTGATCTGGCAACCACCCATCACATAGTCCAAGAAGGAGAACTCTGCCTCAATCTGGTAGCCAAGGAGAAAAGTGGGATCAAGACCAGGGGGACAAGGCTATAAAGTCTGAGGGGGTGGAGGAAGGAGGAGTCCTACCTGGCAGACCTTAACTCGAATGGTCCCTGAGTTCTTATAACTCTTCTTTTTCTGCTGCTTCTCAGGATGAATACAATCGAACTCCACCTGACAGGGAAAAATACAGATTTATTGGTGGAGCGGGAGGGAAAGTGAACAAATATGGAAGATTACATTTGAGGACTGTGATACACTGGAAATCTACTAGAATTCCAGTTAGGGAACTCTAGACTGGGACTTCTAACCCTGTTACACAGCCACCACCTGCCCCAGTGTTCTCATTCAAGGAATGTGTAGAGTGGGTACAGCTAAGCTACTTACTGGGGTGCCCTGCAGCTGGGTCAGATTGGTCTGGAAGGAGCCAATGAGGTCATGGGAGCCATCACTGTCATAGTCTGAGCAGCGCACCTGGAGGGGAGGTGGAAAGAACATTGGATTGGGAACTATGAGAGAACTATGCCTGTACCCTGGGTCTAACACATAATAGCTGTGTGACCCTGGGTAACTCACAAAGGCACCGAGCCTCATTTCCTCATCCATAAAAAGGGAATAATGCTTTATAAACCCTAAGTGCAGCACAAAGAGTTATCATGGGGACAGGTTAGTCAACTTGAGCAGAAATGCCCATGAAAAGGCCTTTGGGCCTTGAGGGCTGAGCCCTAGCTGGGGCCAACAAGATCCCTTTCCCCCCCTCACCTGAATGGGCAGGGTGGGGTCTCCTCCACAGAAACGCTGCAAAGGAACACTGAAGCGGCTCCATGTAGGATTCAGATTGTTCTTAATCACCTGGGGAAAAGGGTGTGCAAAGGCACGGCTCTTTGAATCTCAGTCCTGTCCACTCCAGCCCCAACCCACAAGGCAAGACATCCCTTCCCCACAAATGTCAGCCCTTCACTTACAATGGCAGGCCAGGACATGGAGCTAAAGGACTAACTCCTCCCTTAATGGGTCCCCCACATACCTCAGACCTGTAGACCAGATGCCACTTTCCATCGCCCTGTCGATAAAACTCTAGGAATGGATCAGATTTGCCCAGAAAGTCCTGAAGGTACCAAGAAAACACTAGTCACATCTCTGATGGTACAAATGGGCAAAAAGAAGATCCAACATGGGCAAAAATCTCCCATTCTCTTGCCCAGAACTGGTCAATTCCCTTTTCTGAGGTAAGCCGGGGTGAACCCCCCCCACCAATTCTCCAAACCTTCTTGTCCAGATTCCGAGCCTCCACTTCCATGATCACCACCCGAGTGTCCTTCACCTCCTGGGCTGAGATCTGAGGGGGCAAGGAAGGCTAAGAGTTCCCTTGGAGCCGCTTCTCTTGCAACAAGTATGCCACGGGCTAGACCCAGAAGCTCCTCTACTCCCCAGCACCAGACTTCCTCACCGTGATGGTTCCATGGCCAGCTGGTTTTCCAGGTTTCAACATCAGGGGCAGGGTCACCGTCTGGCTAGATACAATCTGAGGAATGTGACAGAGTCAAAGTCATCCCTGGGGGCCAGATAATCCCCCAGACTCAGCTCAATCAATGCTCTTAGGAACGAGGTGATTAAAGGGCCCCCATCTCCCTGGATACTCCGCACTCTAGACTTTGCCATGATAAAACCTGTCTAGACCTATCTCATACCTGGTCAGCTATGCCCCCTCATGAGTAACTGTATTCCCTTTCACCCTAAGCAAACTCCTTTTCCTTGCATTTGCCCTAGAGGAGCACCCCTTTCTCACCAATATCTATGCCACAAGCCTTCAGCTATTTTACTGTACCTGTCCTAGGGTGCATTCAGCTCCCCCCAAGAAGTCGTCATCTCCCAGATCAGGAGTATTGTTGTCAATGTCATAGACACCAAAACGTAACTTCTGGACTGTTTCAAAGTGATAGTCGATTGGCAGTGGTCTGGAAAATTCAGGGCTGGAGCAATTCCGGACGCGCTCTGTCCGACAGAGCTAAGAAGCACAGCCGAGGGAAAGGGGGGAGGTCACTAAGCCCACCAGGGACTTCCTAAGGAGAAGCTTGTTGGTGATGTAGTTAGGGCCCCACTTTAGCAAAGACAAGAACCCCTTCACTTCTCCCTTGCCTTTGTTCCTTAAGGCATCCCATATCCTAATGACATGATCTTAACAAAGGGACCACAAGCTTTGGCCTGGCATGGATAACCCACTTTTTCCTTCTCCCCTCACTTTTCCCGAAATTCCATGCTGTGTAATGCTAGCTGTTTCTTCTCCTTGGGCCCCATCTATGTTGATCAATGAGGCTACCTGAGAGAAGCACTAATTGGCCTCTCTAGTTCTCATTAGAGAACCATACATATAGGGGATAACTATCCTGTCCCCGTCCCTGGGATAGCTGCCCCCAAACCAATGGGTACAGGTATAGGTAACCCCTCAGCCCTTTCCACCCCGACTTACTCCAAAGTCCAGTTCCCTTTTCCCTCAGCTTCCTCACCTCAGCCCAGTTGCCCCCACCCACATCTTGCAGCAGGACACAGAGTGGGTCGGACTTGGAGCCAACATCCTTATCGATGAGCTGGTCACAGGAGATGGACAGCTGTACCGAGGTCACACAGTGGGCCATCTGGGGATATGGGGCCAGGGATCAAGGGTCAGATAACCTGAACCAATACTACCCATAGTGATCTCTCTTCCATTCTTCCCCAGTTGGATGATTCAAGATATCCTTCCCCACCCCCTACCCCAAGGTGAGACAACTGGGGATAAAGAAACTTGGTCATCTCCCAAGCAAGTGCCAAGGAATGGGCTAAGAGGAACATGTAGGGCTTATTCTCTATGACCCAAAAACCATATGGCAGGGAAAAACAGGAGCCCTGATTCCCCAGTCTCCCACAACAACACTGATATTCTAAGCCATAGCCCCAACCTGGGCTCCAACCATTGAACCGCTGCCCCAACCTGGGCCCCAACAACTGAACCGCTGCCCCAACCTGGGCCCCAACTGCTGAATCGCGACCCCAGTCTGGGCCCTAACCACTGAACACCACTGCCCCAATCTGGATTCCAAACAATGAAACCATTTTCCCCAACCTGGGCCTGACCTTTGACCACTGCCCAATCTACGTCCTAACCACTGAACCACTGCCCAAACTCGTTTTTGACCAAGAGGCTATAGCTGCAAAAAGTCTATTTATTTCATTAGTGCTTTTGTCAGTTATTGAAGCGAATCTTACACTATCACAACTTTTCTCTGAAATTTTTTCAGGGTTTCTAGATTTTATTCCCAGAGACTCTTCAAGTCCCTATCTTAGGCCATATCTTTCCCCAACAATACCTAATACATTTCCATTTGAATTCTTAGACCAAATATAACTAAGCCAAGAGAGTTTCTCATACAGTGTCCCATGACCCAGACCCTCAAACACCAAGGTCTTCCTGACCTCCAAAGTACTTGGTATTTGTTTTTAACAACTCTATCCCAACATGTTACTCATTTTCAATGTATTACTCAGTCCCAGAGTTACTGGAAATTGCTTAAATCCTTTCTTTCACTAAAAAAACAACAGACAAAACCAACCCTGTTTAATAAGTGGCACTGTGTACAGAGCACTCTGCCAAGTGCTAAGAGAGATATAAAACTTAGATAAAAAAATCTTTACTTGCCTGATATTCAAAAGACACATACAGATAACTATAATATACACTATTATTTAAGTCCAATAGAGAGGTATCAAAAGTTATTAGGTCCAAAGATGAAGGCTACTATCAGTGAAGAGGAGAATCAGGGAAGGTTTCCTGAAAGACACTGCCAGTTTAGCTGGGGTTCAGGGGATGGGTGTAAATTCAACAGAAAGGAAGAAAAAAAAGAAATTCAACAGAAAGAGGGAAGATATTCCAGGCAAAGGGAGCAAGGCACAGAAATAGACAGAGTAGAGTGTTTGAGGGATAAAGAATAATCCATAGGGGCAGCTAGGTGGCACAGTGGATACAGCACCGGCCCTGGAGTCAGGAGGACCTGAGTTCAAATCTGGCCTCAGACATTTGACACTTATTAGCTGTGTGACCCTGGGCAAGTCACTTAACCCTAATTGCCTCACTAAAAAAAAAAAAAAAAAAAGAATAAACCAATTTACCTCAAGCTTACTATGTGTAGGAAGCAGAAGAGTCTGCAGGTCATCTTCCTGCCAAGATGGCTGCCTGAACAGGAAACAGGATGCCCAGCTCTTGGACACAAACCCCTCAATTTTGAACCAGACTGAATTATCAAGACATCCAAACAGAATGAAAATAAGTGACGTCTTAGATCCCAGAACCACACAAAGTCAGCCAGAAACCCTTAGACAACAAGAGAGGGGTCCCTCAAGCAAAGTAAGTGCTAATGATGTTGCCCACAAGGTTATGTTTCCAGTCAGCATGAGTGGAGAACCTCGTTGAAAAAGTACCAGGGTGGGGGCAGCTAGGTGGTGCAGTGGATAAAGCACCAGTCCTGGATTCAGGAGGACCTGAGTTCAAATCTAGCCTCAGACACTTGGCATTTACTAGCTGTGTGACCCTGGGCAAGTCACTTAACCCTCATTGCCCTGCAAAAAAAAAAAAAAGAAAAAGAAAAACAAGAAAGTACCAGGGTGCTAAGAATGTACCAGGGAGAACATTTTGAAACTACGCCCCAAAGGACTATAAAACTGTGCTTCCCTTTAACCCAGCAATACCATTTCTAGGTATATACCCAAGGAGAATTTAAAAAAAAAGAAAAAAGAAAAAAACCATTATGTTATGCAGCTCTTTTTGTCATGGCAAAGAACTGGAAACTGAGGGATGTCTATCAATTGAGGAATACTGTATATGAATAAGATGGAATGCTATTATGCTGTAAACAATGAAGGGAATAGTTTCAGAAAAACCTGTGAAGACTTGTAGAAACTGATGCAAAGTAAAGTGAGCAGAACTAGACCAATCTACATAGTAATAGCAATACTGTAAAGATAATGAACTGTGACTCAGAAATGCTGATCAATACAATGATCCACAACTCCAAAGGACTCATGATGTAAAATGCTATACACCTCCAGATAGAGAACAAATGGACTCAGTGAAGAATGAAGCATTTATTTTTTTCTCTACTTGTCTCACTCCCCTCCCCTCCCCAACATGGCCAATGTACCAATTATTTTGCATGATCTCACATGTATGGGTATTGTATTTCTTGCCTTTTCAGTGGGTGGGGGGAAGAGGGAGAATTTTAACTAAAAATAAAAACAGCCAGTGTAGCACCATACATAGCCCAGGCCCAAGAGCCTTGAGGTTGGTCCCTAGTACTGTCCTGAGACATCAAAGAAAGAAGATTCTGAAGATCTTACGTTCAACTTCAAAGATACTGGGAGGCTTAACCCTAGGAGGCCCAACAAAAACCTACATAGTGATAATCAGCTCACCCACAAGCAGAGAAGGACAGAGACTGGCCTTGAAGACACAAAGTGCTAATTCAGGAACTAAAGCTAGAAAGATAAGTAAATCAAAGAAAACATTAATCAGAAACAAAAATAATTGCAAATTTAACTCCCTAACAATTGCAGGAAGAGACCCAACAGAAAAAACAGCTTTCCTATAAGGACTACATTAAATGAGTAAAATGTTTAAAAATGAGATAAAAGCTCAAACGAATAGTTAGGAGACCAAGCACCTTCATTCATTCATTCATTCATTCATTCACTCACTGGTGAGGCAATTGGGGTTAAGTGACTTGCCCAGGGTCACACAGCTAGTAAGTGTCAAGTGTCTGAGGCTGGATTTGAACTTAGGTCCTCCTGAATCCAGGGCTGGTGCTCTATCCACTGCGCCACCTAGCTGCCCCAAGACCAAGTACCTTTAGAAGAAAAAGTGGAAACCCTTTACCCAAGAAACGGAATCTCTGAAAACTAGAAGAGATGAAACAGAAATCAGGACTCCATAAGGGAGCAAGAAATATTAGACCAAAATCAAAAGGCTAAAAAAAATAATAATATAAAAAGTTCCCTGGAAAACAGGTCAAAGAGAGATAATTTAATAATCCCTGAACTCCCTGAAAACTATTTTTTTTAAAAGCCTGGACAACTAAATTTCATGAAATCAAATGACAAATGAGAAAAATACTAGAAAGAGGCTAAAGCAGAAACAGAAAGAATTCACCAGATTTCCTGCGAAAAAGGAAAAGTCCGCAGTAATGTCATAGCCGAAACTCAGAGCTTCCAGGTCAAAGAAAAAATAACACAAATAGACAGAAAGCATTGGAGTACTAAGAAACCATGCTCAGGATCACACATTGCCATGTTATATTACAAAATAAGAGGGGGGAAAACCAAAAAGAGGCATACATTAGTATAGAGAGGAGGAAGAAGGGAGTAAAAACTACTTTCTCATAACTGGGGTGCATAAAAGAAGGGATGGGGGAGTGAATGATGTCAGTTTATATATCAAACTTAAGGAGAAACAAAGGTAAGGAGAGGAAGAACTAAAAGGGAGGGAATAGTCACAAACTTCTTCCTTATCCTGAAGGGGATTATAAAGGGGGTTGGGGGAGGGGGAGTAGAATACAGCATGAGGACAATAGAATCCAAGCAATTGGAGCATGATTTAACAAAATAATATATGGATGTAATGAACTATTCTTGGGTCATAAGAAATAAACAAAAAGGTTATTTTGGAGAATCTGAGGCAGAAGTGGAACAGAAGTGGTGGACAGAGTGAAATAAAAAAAAAAAACTAGGAAAACAATTTTTTAAAAGGACAGTATTGTAAAGAAAAAGACTCTGAAAAGCTCAAGAATACCGATAAATGCAATTACCAGCTAGGTCTTCAGAAGACCTGTGATAAAATGTTATCCACCTCTTGACAGAGATTAACACAAGGTACAGAAACACACCTTTTTTGTACGTGTATGACTATGCTTACCTGTTATCAGGAGGAGAGAAGGCATAGCAATGGTGATGCCAAAGAAAAAAAGGCCACCGAAACATTTTTTAAAAATTCACATAAGAGTTCACAAGGAAGCACTAACAAGAGAGTTGTGAAAGGAGAGTGTAGAACTGTAGGATTTTGTTTTTTGTTTTTTAAACCAAGAGCTGTGTGAGAGAGATTCCTGATTTCATACCGAATCCTCTTTTTGTGTTCTGCTATATATATGGAAATGCTCTTCTTAGGGAGAGTCAAGTTCAGAATAAAAAATACTGTTTTTATAAAGAAAAGTTTAAAAAAGCAAAAGAGTCAACAAAGATTTTTGAGTAGAATAACGACTAGATATATGCATGAGATTATTTTGGCAGTGATATGAAGGAGGAATTAGAAGGCAAAAGTGGGAAAATCCCCAAACTGACAGGATGGGAAGAATCAAAAGATAACTCCAGGGGCAGCTAGGTGGCGCAGTGGATAGAGCACCGGCCCTGGAGTCAGGAAGACAGGAATTCAAATCCGGTTTCAGCCACTTGACACTTACTAGCTGTGTGACCCTGGACAAGTCACTTAACCCCAATTGCCTCACTTAAAAAAAAAAAAAGATAACTTCAAGAAGACAGGTGGTGTAAAAGTCCGAGTATAGGTAGGAAATTAATAAATTCTCCTAAGGTCATGTTGAATTTGACATTCTGGTGGGACTTCCACATAAAAATGCACTGAAGAGTGTTTGTAGATATATGTTTAGAATTAACCTCATAGAAGGAGGAAATGAGATTGGCAAGGAAGAAAATGTAGGTATAGAAGATTAAAGGCCTAAAGATGGGAGCTTAGAGAATATTCAAAGATTTGGGAAGAGGATTAGAAGCCAGGAAAGGAGCCTAACAAATCAGGATGAGAATCAGCAGAGTGGGGTGGGGCTTGAACATGATGGTGAACAGTATCAAAAGCTATAGTGTATAAGGGGAGAATTGAAAATTTTCTTTCTGCTCCAAACCATCCATGTTGTCAGAATGATGTTTTCTAAACACATTTCATGCCATCCCTGCTTGACTCAGACATCCACAGTGCCTCTCCTACTACTTATGTGATCTAGCTTTATCTTCCTCTATCCCTTAAAAACTTAAGAGTCTTAAGTCAGGGGACAGCTAGGTGGTGCAGTAGATAAAGCACCAGCTCTGGATTCAGGAGGACCTTAGTTAAAATCCAGCCTGTGACATTTGACACTAGTTATGTGACCTTGGATGAGTCACTTGACCCTCATTGCCCTGCCCCCCCCCCCAATCTTAAGTCAAGGACCTTTGTAAGTCTTCTAGTTGAACTTCTCTCCTGACGTATCCTTTCTAGCACTGAATGAACCTCTTCTACATGAATACTTCCAGTGTTATGTTCTGACAAGGTACCCAGTACAACTATTGGATATCTGACTTTTTATAAAAGATTTTTCAACTATTCCTTGTAAAATATGTTTATAAGTCATTTCATCTTACTTTGGCTGCCCTCTGTTTTCCCAGTGGAGCTCTTAAAAATGATACCCGGAACTGAACTCAATTCTATATATGTCATCTGATCAGGAGAGTCTAGTTCTCTTCCTTTCAGAAAAATATTAAGGCTAATTTGGTCTGAGTGATTTGTTTCAAGCTGCCAAGTCATCAAAGCAACTAAAACTCCCATGGTGTTTGTTTGTTTTGTTTTGTGGGGCAATGAGGGTTAAGTGACTTGCCCAGGGTCACACAGCTAGTATGTGTCAAGTGTCTGAGGCCTTATTTGAACTCAGATCCTCCTGACTCCAGAGCCAGTTCTCTATCCATTGCGCCACCTAGCTGCCCCCCAGGGTCTTTTTCACATTAGGTACATGGTAAGCCATGTCTCCCTCATCTTATTCTTATGCAGATGAATTTTTAAAAATTTAAACATAGCATTTTATATTTATTCCTGTAAATTAAATCCTGCTGGTTTAGGCCCAATTGAAATTTTTCTGAACACAAAATCCTTTTCATTCTCCTGTTTCACAAGTCTAAATAAACACACCCTCTCTCTGACTTGAGCCAACTAGTAGAAATGTGCAACAGGACACAGACATGGACAAGGTAACATATTAGATCCTTCAGGTAAAGACTTATTGATTAGCACTCTCTGTATACCATTATCCAGCAATATTGCTCTATCTTGACAACATGAGTGTCCACTCTTGTAGTTTTAAGAATTTCACCTTTCCCTCCAGCTCTGAGACAATGATTCCAAGATCACATGATTCTAAGATTGTAACTCATTTATCTGCTAAAATCATTTAAATAGAGAAGAACTCCCAAACTATCATCTCTCCTAAGGTGGGTTTCAATTATACTCCTTTTCATATGCAGATCATAAGCTAAGCAGTTGGGTAGATAGGGTGCTAGATGGGGTTTCAAATTCTTTCTCAGGCATTTAACTAGTTGAATGATTCTGGCAAGTCATGTAACTAACCACTCAGTTTCCTCATCTGTAGAATGAACTATACTTGACAATCTCTAAACTCTAGGTTTGTCATTTATTAACATCACAGTACCTTCCCCATTACATTGGCCTTTTACTCCCTTCTCTACAAAAAGAAAATCTTTTTAAAAAATTTCCTCCACTTAAGTCCTCCCCTGATACCTCACTATGATATGGACAGACATGATCCTGGGTTCTTTGATGGGTCTTACCAAATTAGAAAGACTTCCAGGATCAGCCTGTAGATATAATCTACTGTCCAAGGACCTGTATAGCTAAGTCTGAAGGAGCTTTATCAGCAGGTTGGCTTCAGGATAATTAATTTTTCACCATACCAACTTTTGAAGATCATCTAATCTTACATAAATATGAATCAGTTAATATCCACAAGCATTTGGTTTGTTTTTTAAAATAAATTTTTCATAAGCTTCAGTTTATTCTATTAGCCTTTCTAACAGTTCTTACAGGTCTGAACCAGTAAGATTTCTCTCCTGGATTGCATGCACTGCTCTCATCACTTTACATCTACTACCATTAAAAAGTCTTGGGGGTGTCTCTTTTCATTCTCATTGGAGGGGGCAGCTAGGTGGCATGGTAGATAAAGCACTGGCCCTGGATTCAGGAGGACTTAAGTTCAAATCCAGCCTTAGACACTTGACACTAGCTGTGTGACCATGGGGTCACTTAACCCCCCACTGCCCTGCAAAAACGAAACAAAACAAAACAAACAAAACTAGAGCATTCTCACTGGAACCAGATAGTGAGAATTTCCTTTGTTAAAGCGATTACCACCCTCCTTGATCCATATTCCTTTTTAGGGCCTTAGCCTTTTCTCTCCTATGGATTCCTTCTCTACCAAGGTGTTTATTATCTTCAAAATGCAACACAAATTCACCTCATCCAATTAATCCTACTTCATTCTGGTGCCTTGTCTACTCAGTAGCCTCCAAAAAGGCTTGTCCTCACTATATTTATTTGTCAAACACTACTACAAGAAATCAAATGGATCTTCACAGATTTTGTCAAATTGGAATTGTGCTGCGTGAAATGTTCTACTGAACTTAGCTTGGGAAAAAGTGTCATTTAATGGACAGCCTTGGAAATATTATCAAATAGTTTTAGACTTTTTGGGAGGGGGAGGGGGCAGGGCAATGAGGGTTAAGTGACTCACCCAGGATCACACACCTACTAAGTGTCAAGTGTCTGAGGCTGAATTTGAACTCAGGTCCTTCTGAATTCTGGGGTGGTGCTTTATCCACAGCACCACCTAGCTGCCCCATTGTGATGTAGTTTTATAAGTGTTTCAGGATATTTTTTTTTTTGGGGGGGGGGGGGGTGTCATGATACGTTGTTTGGTTCTTCAGCTTCTGTATTGTCTTCCTCAGAGAACTACCAAAGGTGCTCTTCTCCATTATACTGTTCCCTGCTGCAGAGGCAGGGAGTATTCTTTTCCCGCTTCCAAATTCTCCTCAATGCCTAGCCCAGAATACAGATTGAAGTTCAATCAAAATTTCTGATGAAAGTAAAGTAACTGGGGATTATGAAAATAGTTAGGGCTGAGCCTCGCAAAACAAGCTCTAAACTAGACAGCTATAGCCATGAGGGAAAGGTCTGTATCTCATATAAATATCTTTTCATCTTCTCCGGGGTTGCAACAACTGTCATCAATTTTCCTTTCCTCATAATTCTTATAGCTACACCTGTGGTCCTTCACCTAAGGTTCATGTTCATGTACATGTACACATGCACACACACAATTATTTCAATATAACTGGTTCTCTTTTTAATCCTACATTTTCTTTTATTCATTTAAAAACATTATTTTGAGAATGGTCCCCCCCCCCCAAAAAAAAAAGAAAGAAAAAGAGAATGGGTCCAGAGGCTTCAGAGTATCAGAAGAGTTCATGACATGTTAGTATAGCGTTAAAACACATACTAAATACTCATTGACCCAGAGTTCCCTAACGTTTGGGCAATGATAGAAAGAGATCATCTCCCATTGGACAAGGAGTTGGCATAGGACAGAAACTTTCTCCATCATCAGAGGTGCCTCACAGGTGGGGTATTAGGCTTCTTGTTTCTAGGGACATTTCTTGACCTCCAGCACTGAGAGCTAGTCAATCAATGTTCAGCAAAAAATATGACCCCTCTCTTTTTTCTCAGGGTCCCAATCAGATTCAATACAGACTCAATTCAACAATAAGCTTCTTAAGGACAGGTCATGTACCCTAGTGTCCTATTCCCTTCTTCCCTTATACAGCCCCCAAATAACAGAGTAAGTTAGAGCTTTCTTCTTTCACCTGGCATCTAACCATAACCTATCCATTTACTCCCAGCACCACAATAGTATATAACCTACATAATAGAAAAGGATGACGTAGCAGCAAGGCAAGCAAGGGAAGAAGCCAGGCCCCATGAAATGGAGAAAAGGCTACAAGGAGTGACTGGTATATAGACACCAGGAAGTGCAGGGAGCTAGAGCAGGGGAGTGGCAATACCATTTCCCCAATAAGCCAATATGGTATTTCTATAACTACTGAGACCACAACACCAACTTGCTCCAACAAGGAAATGGTCCCCTCCTCCCTCCTTGTCTGGCTCCCAACCAGCCCCTGAGTTCCCAACAGTGCCCTCCTAAATAGCAGTGAGCGCTCTGTGAGGGCAGGGGCTGTGTTTTCCTCTGTGCATGTGCCCTGACGCCCATCACAATGCTCAGGAGCCAGTAGGCAGGTGAAACTGAAGGTGACTAAAGAAAGATTCAGACTCTTTTCCTGACTCCCTCCTAAAATAACTACAAAGACTTCTATGGACTAAAAATGGTCAGACTAAGAGGGGAAAAAAAAAAGCCAGGGCCCATACTTCCTCCATTCAATGGTTCCCAGGATGAACTGTCACAAAGGTGAGAAGGGCTACCTCAGTGGGTCAGAATCGGGGGTGGGTCAGATCAGATCACAAGCTCTTCTCTCTCAATACACACATTCATAAATTAGGCCTTTCTTATCCTTGCTTCCCTCAAATGTTTTCAGGTAGGGGTGTGAAGGGCAGAATAATGCTGGTACAGGGCCAGGCTCTCCAAGACTGGTTCAAGATGACACCTCCCCTCCAAAAAACAAATTAGAAATTATGGATCCCCAAACTGGAGACACAAAGTGATCTGAATCTTATACTAGATTTTCAACAGACATAATTTGGGAATGCAAACATTTTAAATATTTGGGAATCACCTGGCCTGCCTATAAGAAACTAATAACCTGAGAAGGACACTGGCAAGTATACCTTCTCTTTCCTGGATGTCTTTGGTGGGATGATATCCCACAATACATAGTGTGAAAATAGGAATGACCAAGGCAAAAAAAATCATAAGCCAGGCATCTCATCTCTCCACACCAATAAGTTCAAGCATGGGCTAAATATGCTCCAGGATTAAATCCCTGGGCCAGCTCAACTTACTAAAAGACTTCTGAGAATCAGATGGGACCTTGGAGATAATCTACTTGAACACTTTCATTTTACAGATGGAAAAATCAAGGAGCCCAGAAGTTTAGGGATTTGGCTTTCTTTCACAAAGAAAGTACATTATACTGCCCCTGTTTCTCATGACTGGAGGTTTGCATAAATCACTTATCAACCTGAGTTTTTTAGGCTGAAAATCACCCTATAAATAGGCTAATAATTTGCATGGGCTAATGAAAATTTTAAAGAGCCTAATAAATTGCAATTACTTAACTTTCCCCATGACCTAGGGGCAGCAAAGTGATACAGTAGATAGAGCACTAGCCCTGGAGTCAGAAGGACCTCAGTTCAAATCTGGCCTCAGACACTTGACACGTACTGTGAAAACTGATTGCCCTCCAGAAATTTAAAAAAAAAAAGAGAACCCAGCTGGAGTCAAAAGAAATTTATGAAGTGATTTTTCATTTCATTAAAGAACCTCTCTAAAAGGAAGGTTATTTTTAAAAGTGGATCCAGGAGGGGCAGCTAGGTGGCGCAGTGGATAAAGCACCGGCCCTAGATTGAGTACCTGAGTTCAAATCTGGCCTCAGACACTTGACACATAATAGCTGTGTGACCCTGGGCAAGTCACTTAACCCCCATTGCCCCGCAAAAAAAAAAAATAAAGTGGATCCAGGGGCAGCCAGATGGCACAGTGGATAAAGCACCGGCCCTGGAGGGTCCTCAGGAGGACCTGAGTTCAAATCTGGCCTCGGACACTTGACACTAGCTGTGTGACCCTGGGCAAGTCACTTAACCCTCATTGCCCTGCCCGCCCCCCCAAAAGTGGATCCAACTTCTATTTCTAAACGACTCTCTTTCAGTGAGCCTCCCCACATCTGCTTTACTCAAAAGTTCTGCTTTATGCTCTGTATATGCTGCCCTTTCATCCCATCTCTGTACCAATGGTATAGCCTGGGTTTACCCAATTGTGCAACAGCAGGACACACAAAACTCTGGGCAAATGAAACGCAACCTACTTATTGGCTTCTAATGTGGATGTTAAATTTTTTAATGCAATGAATGCATACAACTATAGCTGGAAAAAAATGCTAGAGACCATCTAATCCCAGCTACCTTTTAGAGATAAGGAGATCGGGACAATTATTTCCCTTTCTGGGCCTCAAAGTCACAGATAACAAATGACAGAGCTGGGACACAAATCTGCATCATCTGCCTAGAGATGCTGTGCTCTTCTTTCACTACATCATGCTACCTCTATTCACTCTAAGCATCCTCATGCAGCAAATGAGAAATCTTGGAGTAATCCTCAGAATTCATATATAAAATACCTGTTTGTAATTTCTGTGGGGAGAGACAGGGTGTGTGAGGTGGGAGGGTTGCTTCAGGAAAGTTCGAATTGTCATTAGCAACAGACCAAACTACACTCTGACCATCCAAGTAGAGGATCAGCAAATGGGTGCTCAAGACTGGAATACTCCTCCAAAGCTCAGGAGGGCCAGTCAACAGAAAATGAGGAAAAGGAAAAGGTCAAAAGAAATGAGAAAACCAAAATCAAAAGGCAAGGAAGTCCTAGAAAAAGCAGATTTGAGGAAGAGTACCAGAATTCTGCCCATAGCATAATTTCTCTGTAAGATTCACAAGCTGAGTTGTCTATTCCTTGAAGTCTGTAAGTAGTATAGTTTTTTTTTGGTGGGGCAATGAGGGTTAAGTGACTTGCCCAGGGTCACATAGCTAGTGTCAAGTGTCTGAGGCCGGATTTGAACTTGGGTTCTCCGGATTCCAGGGCTGGTGCTTTATCCACTGCACCACCTAGCTGTCCCCTATAAGTAATATCAACAGCCTGCAGGCCAAAGCCTCCAGAAAGTAACTGGTATAGATAGGACTTCCTTAACTATAGTGGTACTTTATAGTTATCAGATTATCTCGAGGAACTAAAAGATTCCAATCTCTAGCCTCTGCCTTCAAAACTGCCTTAAATGTTAGGGCCCACATACCTCTACTACTAACATTCAAACACAAACTTGTTGATCCAAAACAGCAGACTTCATTCCTTTGTAGGCATAATGTTCAGGAAATTAGCCTTCAAAACCTTGTAATATGGTGTTCCTGATCACTCCAACTTCTGTTTATCCAATGAGGCAAGGCAACCCATCAGGTCCACCTAGGCACTCATGTCTCCCTTTCAAATCTTGTCCCTATGACTTTGGCCAATGCTTTTTCAACCCATGGCCACCTTGTGTCATACAAGAGAAGAGGCAGCCTATTCTTTTTGTCAGTTACCACCCCTTTAATCTAAAACTTGCTTATAAACCCTTTTAAATAGACCCTCCAACACATATGGCCTTCTTGTACTCTACCCTGCGTTCAGTGTGCCTGGTGGTGTCAGATGCACAAGTGTTCAATGAGTGCTTGCTAGAGACTGGTATAATGAAGTTGGAGCCTGGAAGAGCTTTAAAGCCACTTGGAAGAGACAAAAACTGGGAGGCTACAACAAATCTGTTTAGAATCCACAGATATCTTGGAATCCAAGGTGTTAACCCTGTTCATCTGACTTGATGTAGATTGTGCAAAATTCCTAAATCACCTCTGCTGGGGATACATGAAAGCCAACAAACTCATTTTGAGCTTTTGCTTGGTTATGCTGTGTCAAAGACAAAATGGGTTAGTTCTTCATTATCACTGTAACACATTTAACCAATATTCATGATGGAAGAGAAGTTAGATGGGGCATTAAATGAGGGGGGGGGGGCGGCGGTGCCGCACCAGGGCAATAAATAATTTGCCCAGGGCCACACAGGTAGTAAGTGCCAAGTATCTGAGGCCAAATTTGAACTCAAGTCCTCCTGAATCCAGGGCCAGTGCTGTGTTACCTAGCTGCCCAGGGGCATTAATTTAACTCTAACAGTGGTGGGGACAAGGAAGGCCCTATTTTTCCTCTCTCAAGAGAATGCTGGCCTTATGTAACCTCTAATGTCTGTTTTTAGCGTTTCAGAATCACATTCTCCAACTTGGTTCCCCCATCACCCCACGAACCTTATTTCTATTAAGGCTTCCCCAACTTGACTAAAACACTGACTCACTGGTAGCAGAACATGAACATTTCTCATATTGTTATAAAAGTTTCTGTAACCCCTGAGAAGACACATAACAACTTTTATTGGGAATAATTCAAGCCCCCCCCCATCTCTTGGATAAAATGTATACCATGCTAAATAGTAACTTTAAAGGCCCCCCACCCTAAAATTTTTGTCAAAAACAAAAAAAAACCTAAGACACAGAAGCACCAAAATGTGATGCTTTCATATTGCAACCAACAACCAAACAGGGGCAGTAGTAAAGAAAGATAATAGAAATTTTTACCTACTAGGTGACCAAGCACCAAATAGGTAAAGTGAAGGTTCTGAGTCAGGTCTCAACCATTTTCCAGGAGTCACAGAATAATGAATGAGCTAGATTTTAAATTGTGAAGTACGTGTGACCCATAGGTACTAATGTTGTTAAGTATAGGCTGGACTAGGTCCTTTCCAATTTTGGGACTTTGTTTATGTGATGGAGAATTTGGAAGGGCAATGGACAATAGGGGAAAAATAAAATGAGTCAGGCACGTGATAGAACGGCACCAGAGAAGCAGGATGCCATGAAGTGTGCTCACCTCCTTCTGTCACCTTAGTTTCCTCCTCTCTTCCCACAGGTCAGTTTCCTATCCTATACTGTCCTCATTTTCTCAATCTACCCTACAATTTCGACAGTAGTTATGGTGAGAAAGAAAAATTATTTTGCATGTTTCTAAAGAGTAAAAAAGGTTAAGCTATTCTTGTCTTAAGGTGTCCCATTCATATGATTATCAGATTTAGAGCTGGAAAGGAATTTAGACACCAGTCCAATGCCATTACTGGGGTAAAGTGACTTGCAAAATAATACACACTAAGTTAATGGTACAACTAGAACTAGAACCTATTCCCAGTCCTGGGCTCTTCCCCTTACACGTATTGCTTCTCCTTGGTAACTTTCCTTTCATTGCCTTGAGTCTTTCAGAGATGCTTGCTCTGTTTTCCTGGAGTAGTTGTTACTCTATATCCCTCAAAATAAGTGTGGGGTTTTTGGGGTTTATTTTGCAAGAACTTCAAAATTTTCTAATGTAAGGTTTCTATTTTCCTTAGTAATAATTTTTTCCTGTTCCCTGGGGCTAGAATGCCTATAAGGGGATCCCTTTTTGGCCCTTTGCAAACACCACAGAGTAGACCCAAACCCAGGAAGACATCTTGTGTTAAATGTTGTTTCTGGGCCTCTGGAGATAAGCTACATTCCAAGCCTTTTTATAAGGCTCCCTTGTAAAGCAACATCCAAGGGGCTGGTATAAACACAAAAGCACATATTAAATAATTAAAATTTACCTGAGTAGTCACCAACCACCAGGAGATCAACTTATTCATATTGTAGTGCAGGAGACTGGTCCATACAGCATCAGAGTAAGAATTGTAAATTTACTAACCAGTGTACTTCAATTAGGTCTTTACACTAAACCTGTTCTCCCCCACACTTCATTCTTTCATGTCATCTTTTATTGAAGAAAATTAAGATAGCCACAAGTGCAGATTCTATTATATACTACAGATATCATAATTTTTTTAAAGGAGAAGGAAGAAAGAATCCTACCATTAGCTGATCATTTGTTGGGCATAGGGGACACATAGGGAAGAACACTGTACAAGCAGCTAAATAACCCTAACAAAGAACTAGCTAAGTGACTGATATCATGCACAAGTGAATTACAGTTAGCTCCTGAATAGCAACCAGGTTATACATTTTGCTTCCTAAAAAGAAATGTCCTTATAATGTGGTGACTATTTTGGTGAAGATCTATGGATGCTGTATTTACTGGCAATTTCATACTCTCACTCATAGCTCAAAAATCTTAAATCAAACCACTCGGCTGGACTATACATATCCATTACTTGGAACATATACCATTCACACCAGTTCAAAAAGAACCAGGTAATTTAAAAAAGGAGAAAAAGGGTCAACCTACTTGAAAATTCACTAGGACAATTTCACTAAAAATTGTTTTGATCTGGTTACAAGGAATAACCCAATACAAACAATTTCTGTAATTCCTGTTTAAAAAATTCAATTGTGTTCTATTTAAAGTTTTTCACTTGCTAATTCATCATGAAAGTTATAGGAAGCTGGGAAGGGTAAAGAGAAAAAAAAGCCCAGTTCTTCCTATAACTTTTGCCCTGCTTCCAAGTTTGAAAATAGATATTACACTTTTAAACTCCCTTCAAAAAAAACTAGTCTGCTGCCAGAAAATATTCCCCAAACCACCCACCAAAGCAACACACATACTGAAAAATCCAGCTTCAGAGTTCTGTGAGTGGAGGTGTGTTCATGAGTTTGCCTTTGAGGTTTCTTTTCCTTTCCTCTACTATGGTCAAAACACTTTTGTATATATCAGCTAGTTCCTATACCTTTCATGACTCCTTCCATGGAAAAAGAAGCTGGCTTAGACTCCATCATTTTTCTTCCCTAACCCTCCCAATCTTGACATTCAGCAGTATAAATATTACTACCAGATTCTACTACAATTAAAAGTGCAAAAGCCATGACGTTCCTTGTAATAGGATTTAACATGTAATCCTGTTTCTTCCCTGCAGTCCAGACATCCTCTTCTTTCCTTACTTCATCATAAGCAGAAACAGATAAAACAACAAATGTCTGCCCCAGAGATCATTCTGCCTTCAACTCTCCAACCTTGATCCGTGGCACTGTCAGGTTCAAGAACATATGTGTCATAGTTCCCCATAACAATGTTACTTCTTGAAGCTCAATAAAGAACTCTTGTCCAGTTGAAGCATTAAAAGCATCAGCCTGTTTTATTTTGTGACAAGTTTATTGAACAGTATTTAAGACTTCATCTTTATAAACAAAGCTCTGCTGAGCAGTACTGAGGCAGCACCTGCAAATAATGCTGTGGCCATGTCAAGAAGAAGCCATTTTATCACCCATTTGGTTTCTTACCAGTTTAAATTCTTGTGGAACCACCAACATGACAGCTTAAATGGAGGAGAATTTTTCAAGGATTGGAAATAGCTTAGAGCATGAAGTGGCTACTGTTGGGATGTTTTTCAAGAAGATTCTCATAACCAATTTCATTCAGGAAAGCTACCCCTTTTAAGGATAACATCCTACTCCACTGGAGTCAATTTTAGGGCATTTTCTTCACTCCTTAACCAAGCACTTCTCTAAAATCAAGTAGTATGAGTAGTGCTGGGGTCCAATAAAAGAATGGAAGAAGCCAGACAGGAATTAGGTGCATCCCTAGTTTAATCTGAAGTATAAAAATCCATAGGATGGGCTGGTATTTCTCAACATATAAATGTGAAGTCTTTTTAAAAATACAGACCTAGATTTTCAAGCAATAGGCTAAGTAAAGAATGGCACTACTACCTTGAATTTTTCTCTCTGAATCTTGAAAAGTCTGCAGGTGGAATTTTTATTATAGATGTCCTGACAACTGGCAGTAAAAAGTTATCAACTATGCTTTACTTAATACTGTGTTATATTGAAAAAGAAAAAGGTCACTAATGATTGTATGTACAACTACAGTGTGTGTACAAAACAAAAATCCAAATTCTGCATGTAAGCAAAATGTTTCCCTAAGAGTTCTGTAAAGTTTACAGATTGGCGTATTCAGAAATACATTTTATACAAATGTCACTAACCCCTTTAAAGCAAAAGGAAATAAACGCACCAACTAATTAACCAGATGCAGAAAAAAAGTCAAACCTAATGAGAAAAGTTCTCTTCGATTCACT
Organism: Dromiciops gliroides; assembly: GCF_019393635.1. Taxonomy (NCBI): domain Eukaryota; kingdom Metazoa; phylum Chordata; class Mammalia; order Microbiotheria; family Microbiotheriidae; genus Dromiciops; species Dromiciops gliroides. The sequence goes on from NC_057862.1 coordinate 361,177,559, forward strand.
AAATACAGCACTAAAATAAAAGTTACACAGAAATTTGAAAATATCATGATAGTGTTTACAAATGAGAAAAGCTTTACAAAGCCTTCAATATACCATACAAAAAACTTATGACAAAAATCAAAGGAAATAATGTAAATCCATTTCCCACACAAACCTACTTCATTAGAAAATCCAAAGGAAAAAGTGTATGAACAGTTTCACAGAACACATTTTAGAGACGTTTTACTGAAACTCCAATGCCCAAAACAAGATAAACAAAATGCTTAGCAGTTAGCACTATTATTAAAAAAAAAAAAATCTGATACACAAAAATCAAATTCCAGAGTGCAGGCATTTAATTACATTTCACAACAAGAAAAGTAATGTTGTGATTCAACCAAACTTTAGAGAGATCTCTCCAGTTTCCACTATTTATTTAATTTCATGAATAATGAAACCAGGTTTTCCTTTTTAGCATTTTTAATCTGAAGTGTAAAAACAAGTCAAAATAACCAAGTAGCTACAATAAGGTGTAAAACATTTAATCAAATAAATGTTAAGAACACAGAACCAAAATAAATTTGAAAAAATAAGCATAAAGACTCATTTTTCATCTCCTATTCAAACAACCTATATTTCTGGTATTGAAAATAGTCAACGTTCCAATAGGAGAAGGGGATTTGCTGTTGAAATAAAACTCCAAAATGGTTTGTTGACGTTTTATACTTCCGTCTTCAGAATGAAATACAATCACTTAACAGAGGCTTAAATTGAACAGTATATACAACCATCATATTGCTTTTTAAGTTGAGGAGGCAACACCTAATGATCAGTCAAAGCAAGTTTGTACTTGTGAATTACCAGAAGATCCACAAAGCAGTCACCTCTTGATTGGAATACAAGTCTGTACAACCCCTTCCCTGAACAAAAATCCTGTGCTGTCAAATCTGCTAAGAATGTAGTGTTGAACAGGCTTTCAAAACTCTTAATGGTCACATGAATAAAACTGTTGCCACTTGTATCTCTAAATCACACCACACTTTATTTTCAGTGCTACCACTGACATGCAACACCAAAAAGGCACTATTTTGTGTGGAAAGCAATTCTTTTCAAGGCTGCTGTTTAAGCACACTGATTTGCAAGGAATGTTGGGGACTTTTCAAATCAAGACACAAGTGCCCTGTAAGAGACAAAAAAATTTTGTTTCTCATGATCTCTCCAACCTCCCGTTTTCCATTAAGGCTATTATACTATACAGTAATAACACCTCTGCCAGGATTCTTAGACAAGTTGTGAAGGAAAGAAAGCAGAGGCCATAAAGGTGCCTTTTGGGGCAGTGGTGACCAGGATGCTCCCAGGCATTTCAGTGGCTAGGGCTCTTGTTAACGGAGCTCCATTTAGTTTTTGGGTTTTTTGTTTTTGTTTTGCCCTCAGAGTGCCTTAACTCCCAAAGGAAAAGAACGGAAGGCAAGGAACCCTAGGGGATCCTGTTTCCCTCTTGGCAGCTGTAGTTTATCTGTCTGAAGACACACTAATTGTTAGATTCCTGATCAAACAACTGCAAAAATAAAAGCTTCTAAAATAGAATTCAAGCAAAAACTATTACTTGTCAATCTATGGACCAGCTTATCAAGCAATTTTTCTAATGAATTACTGCTGACGTTGATTGACTTAATTTTGACTCTCTATATAATGCTTATTCTTTTTAAAAGGACCCCTCATCTAGTTCCTTGAGTTCTCTTGTGGGCCAAAATTTCACATAAATGAGTCAGAAGGAATATATCAAGCACCATTAGTCCATCTCAGCTAGAACTTCAAAACAAATCAAGCATCTTAAACATTGATTATAACCTTTTTTCCTGGTTGCTGATGCCGTATCAAAGAAATTTTAAACTGACTATAAACTAAGACTTTATGGTCAAACCAAAATTGCTCTAGGGGGCTGGGACACACTTCTGTGGCAAAAGTCTTATTCCACACAATTGTAATTGTGACAATGGGAATCTGTGTTCAAGGTTATCAACATAAAACTCAGTTGGGATTTTATAAAACAGTTCTGCTCATTACATAGGAGTCAATTAGGCAAATAAAGCAGCAACTTCTAAAACACACAACTGTCTATACATCAAGAACCTTTGAGAAGCAATAAAGGTACATACAATGAATCTGTATACACAGAGATTTTATTCAGTTGCAAGAGAAAATTAGGACTTTAGACAAAGCTTTGACCCTATTAACAAAGCAAATCTGTCCAACTTTGAACCAAAAATCTAATAGCCAACTTCTATTTTACAATGGCTTGCAATAGCACCCATCAAGAGCTTTGCTGACTTAATCTTAATACATTTCTATTTTCTTCATCCCAAATGGTATAAAACCAATCTAGACTCCTTGATAAGCATTATATGGTCATTTGAGTTTTGACAAATAAGGTTTCTCTAAAGGTGAGCCAAAATTATTTTTCTGTTCTCCCCATACAGCTCTACTGGAACATACAGCAACATTTATCCTTGCAGCAATTCTTCTGTAAACAGTCAACCAGTGCTCTCTCAGTCTTATTGAAACCAATCTATTTGCAATTTAAACAATCCACAGGTTCTAACCTGGAAATACTAGGAAAACAATCTTGATGCATTAATCACAGCACTATGAAGATCTAGCCTACGAACAGTTTACATGAACAGCTACCCTAATACAAGTTTGACTTTTCTTGAGCCTATAGGTCTGTCATTTAGATCAACGACAGCAGCCATGGCTTCATCGCGAGACTCAAATGCAACCATTGCTTCACCTGTGGGCATGCCTTTTTCATTGTATTTTAAACACACTGAGCCTGGGATCACTTGATAGCCATAAAAGAAATCTAAAATTTCATCAACAGAGACAGTGAAGGGCATATTTTGAACTTTAATAACTGTTGGGCCTGGCTTTCCAGAAGCAGTTCCAAATCCAGGAGGTCCCCCAATATGAAGTGCTCCAGGCCCAGGACCAAAGCTTGGTGGGCCACTCAAATGCCCAGCAGTATTACCAAGGCCTGGGGGACCACCTCCAAAACTTGGGGGGCCACTCAAAGTACCCGGTCCATTTCCAAAATTCTGAGGGGTCCCTCCAAAAGCTGATGGTCCACTTAAATTATTGGGACCACTTCCAAAACCCTGAACATCAATCCCTAAACCAGGCAAACCACTATTTCCAACAGAAGGCATTCCAGGTCGGGCATCTCCAAAGGCCCCTCCTAATCCTGGTGGTGGAAGTGGTGGGCCAAAGGCATTTGACCCACTAAAGTTACTGGGAAAATTAAATGGAGGGCCATTGTTTGCTTCTTTTGAGCCTACATTCAGGAAAGCATGCTCATCACCTCCGGCATTTGGCATTCCTGGCACTGTGGCATTACCTGGCAATGGAATTTTTAACCCCTTTTTCACTTGAGATGGAGGATTTTTTTCAATCTCCCTCATGTCTTCTAGGGTAATTACATGCAGTAGAGCTTCTCTCCCATTAAGTTTTTTACGGTGTAAGCGTTCAGCCTTATGTGCATCATCTTCAGTTTTAAACTGAACCAATGCCTGTCCTAGCCCTTGCCCAGTGTTATCAACAAGAATATGTACAGCATTTTCATCCACTGGAATTTCCTCTAGGAACTGTAGAATATCCATCTTGGTAATGTTGAATGGCATATTTGATATATGTGCACATAATTTTGGTGAACTATCTCCCTCAGTATTTAAAATAATCTCCCTCTGATCGTAACTGAAGTTCTGTAGCCTCTTCCGAATCATGTCTATCTTTTCTAACATTCCCTTTTTAGTTATTGGGTGAACCTGAATAAAGCGATTCCCCATGTATTGCTTATGACGACATAAAGCTGACTTGTAATCAGACTCACTCCTGAATTCTACAAAACCTTCACCTGTTGCTTTCCCATTGGGTCCATATGCAATATAAATACTATCTTCCACAATATCTAGTTTTTTAAAGAAATCAATAACATGTTTGTTTTCTGCTTCAAACGGTAGACCTTTCAAATACACACAAAAACCAGGCTCATGTGGGGATCTCGATCTTGACCTTTTCTGCCCACTAGGCGACTTTGACCTGACGAGTGTCTGAGGAGGGGGGTGTGTCTGTCCGGAAGGTCCCATGCTCTGCTTGAAAGTGATATGGCCTCCAGCAGCTACCCACTGTCTTTCTGTGGCTGGGCTGACTTCAACATAGCGTTGAATCATCAGCATTCTGTTTCTTTTCAGTGCTTCAAATGTATCTTGAGGGGAGAAAAACTTAACTAATCCATTCCCATTATTTCGGCCTACGTGATCTTTCAACAAATGCACTGCATCTACACGAAGCCCATGGAAAAAGTCTTTGACATCAGTTTCCATTGCAGAAAAGGGCATCCCATGGACACTGACATACAGATCATCAGGGTTGATGGGAAGTGGCTTCAGACTACTTTGAGAGTTCATTTGAATAGGATTAACAGGATTCAAAGGTCCCAGAAACATTGGGTTCAGGTTACTGTTCAGATTCAGAGCTGCTCCAGATCCATTCATCCCAGTAGGTATCGGTGCCACTGGTGGTGGATTCAAAGGAGGCATTCCTGACAGAGGTGGCATAGGGCTCATGGGTGGCACTGGAGGAACAGGAGGTATTGGGGGTACGGGAGGCACAGGAGGCAGCGTAGGTACAGGAGGAGGAACAGGTATCGGAGGAATAGATGGCATTGGTGGCAAGGAGGGCATTGCTGGTATTGGAGGAATTGGGGGAGGTGGGACTGTGCTCATGGAGGATGCTGTGCTAGGTAGAGTTGAACTAAATGTTGGGCTCCCAAAAGAAGCCCCGATGTTTGGAGGGGCTGTTCCTATGTTGGCGGTGGAAAATGTAGGGATGTTTTTGTTGCTTTCATGCACAGATGTGGCTGCAGTAACCACACTGGGAGAAGGATTATTAAAACTGGGAACTGTGGTAGGTAAATTGACCCTACCACTCATGCCTGAACTAGGAGGTGGTCCTGATCGGCTAGCATTTGCTGGTGGCAAATCTAAATTGGCAGTTTCAAAACGCCTACGACTGAGTTCGATCATATTTTGCATTTCAGTTTTACTACTCAACAATAGTGTTACTTTTGACCCTTTAATAGTACCACCTGTGCGCATCATACCAAGCCTTGCATCTTCATCAGTGGCAAAAACGATGAAAGCCTCACCCAGTTCACCCCCTACAATATGCACGCCCCCATCAGGGATGGTCAATCCAGAGAAGAAGTGGCGAATGTCCATGGTCCCCGCCACAATTGGGAGACCTTGCAAACGGATGACCACAGCCATGCTGCGCTGAAATAACACACACCTGCAGATGAAAAAAGGCAACGGCTATGTCAGACTACTGTTTGTCATACCATTAATTTAGCTAGTAGAATCACCATCTACCATATTAGGCACTCAAGCATCTCCTCAAGCTAACCCAATTAAGTGTTAATATAGATTCTATTTTTTACTTTCTAAAAAGGGAAAGCTATGTAATTAACAATTAAAACCACCACAATTTCAACTTCCAAAATATATTGTAGAAACACAGATTAAAAGTTCAGTCCAAAAACCCAAAAGTATCAGAACAAAAACGGTAAGAGGCAACAATTTTATCATACAGACCACCAGTTATTTGGTGACATTTAAGGAAACATATAGTTCACCTTGGGAATGACCCTTTAACAACTATGGGAGTAACCTTTAAATAATGCACCGCAGAAAATACAGCTTACTGCCCTCCCTACAAACCTGGCCAACTTCTTGGGACTATTAAAGACATTTTTGCATAGCTGCAATTCCTGAAATCTAAATGTAACAGAACCGAGGAACTATACAGTGCTGATTACAAATGGTTCTTAACAGTATCAATTATTCAGACAAATTTTAAGTGAGAACCAGTTATAATTTAGTTCTCTTCGAGATGTTCAGAACTATAGTCAATAAAACTAAGTATTATTTTACTAAAATAAAGAACCCCAAAGAGATGACACTCCTGATTTCTGCAGATATTCAACATCTAAAACATTTTCCAGGAGAACCCTGCTACAATGCTAGTCACTGTACAACGATTTTGGTTAAACCACGGGTCCAATCACCCATCCCGACCCCCTCCACAAAAAAAGAATTCTGAATATTGTGGGTTCTTTGGGGGAGGGGGTGGATTTTACTTTAGAGGGATCTATTTCTACTATGTCCTCTCAGCATGACTCTTGGTGGGAAGAGGAAAGGAAGGTCTAGATTAGCTATTATTGGGCTAGAATGATTATGGAGAGCCTATAGAGCTCAGAGATTGCTTTACATGGTAGCAGGGCTCTACTGTACTTTTCCCCTTTTCTTTCTTTCTTCCTTTTTTTTTAAATGAAGGGTGCAAGACCAGAAAGGGAAAAGCCACCCCCCTCTCACTTCAGATTCCAAATTTCAGAAACAATGGTTTTATAACAGTAAATACAAGGGGTAGCAATTTGCAAAGTGATAAATGTTTTTACGCCTGTGACAGGATATTAATTTGCAGTTAACTTTTATAAAGTCAACACCAACTTTATTCTAAAGACTAGAAATATCAAACTTTTGAAAGTTATTAATTTTATGTAGATCACTCTAGCTGTAAAAGGACAGCTCAAATATAATATGCCTCTTAAATTAGCTGTGTGACTCCAGGCCAAGTCACTTAACTTCTCAGTTCTTTTCCTTACTGGGCTAGATGCTTTCTTCTAAAATCCCATGAGCTTTAAAAGTTTCATGATTCTATCAACAGTACTCTTTATAATCAAATTTCCTGAATACTGACTAGGTGCACAATAAGATATCAAAGTGAGCTTCATTGTTATTACTACATATAAAAGGGAAATAGAGGGGGCAGCTAGGTGGCACAGTGGATAAAGCACTGGTCCTGGATTCATGGGTACCTGAGTTCAAATCCAGCCTCAGACACGGGACACTTACTGAGTGACCTTGGGTAAGTCGCTTAACCCTCATTGCCCTTCCCCCCCCCAAAAAAAGGGGGTGGGGGAAAAATAGTACTGTTTTGGTTTTGTATTTTATTGACCCTGAAATAAAAAATATAAAACAACCTAAAAATATCTGAAAAATAATGATGGGAAGGGGCTTTTTGTATATGTTCCAAAATGTCAGATTGAAACTTTGAAAGACAGCTCTTATTAAACTCTAATTTTAGATATGAAGTCTATAGAGTTTAGCTTGAATAAGTTATTTAATCATTATCAGGAACTTTTAAAAAAGTAAATTAAATGTGCTTAACTGAAAATGCATGCTGAATCCCTATATTACTGTACTTCATTTAAAGACAATTAAATAACCAATATAGGACATAACCCAACTATCAAAAAAACCAAATGAGTGAAATAAGTTAGCTTGTACTGGGTACAGGTACGTAAGAGTAGCCCAATGTGACCCCAAAACACGACACACAAACCAAACAGGGCTTAGTGCCATACAAACTAAATACTATACAAGTCTTTTCCTGCTAAAGATGGAAACCTAGTGAAAGTTTGTACAAAGCAAAAATATGCTAATGAACACATGCCACAGGAGATTCCTCTGCAAAAACCTTTGTGCTAAAATAGGTTGTTGCTGAAGGACTGGGACTACAACCAGAGTAATTCTGGAAGTCTAGAGAACACAAAATTTCCCTGCTAAGACTTCAACACAAGAAAAAACAATCATCTTTTAGGTTTGGGAGGGGGAAGGGAAAAGCTAGAACTCTGCCACTTAATGTTGAATGTGAACAAGCCTTTTAACCTCTCCCAAACTACAGTTTCCTCATCTATAAAAAGGATTTGGGCTTTAAAATACATGACACAATAGCTCTAGAGAGCAAGGGATTCTTATTTTTTGTTGTCGTTGGTATGACCCTTTAGCTGTCTGGTGAAGCCAAAGGATTCCTTTTCAGAATGTTTTTAGATGCATAAAATAAAATGTCTAAGATTACAAAGGAAATCAATTATACTGTAAAATAGTCATCAAAACATTGAAAAATCAGGTTCACAAACCCCAGGTTAAGGACTCTTCCTCTAAAGAATCTGAAAATTTATACCAGTATCAAAAGCAACTACATTTCAAAGGATCTAGAATCCTACAGGGGTGGGGGTGAACCTATTTATTCTACAACATTTAGGAATGTAGCATTTAGGCATGTAGGACCGAAGTAGTGCAAAACTGATCCCAAAGGAAATCTACACCAGCAGTACAAAGCACCTACACATCCCTCCTCCCTCCCCAAAGAGAGAAAGAAGCTTAACACACACCAATTTGTATATAGCACAAATCTTAAGGTTATTTAAACTACCTTGTTTTAACTTAAAGATAAACAAACCTTCAATTCAAAAATCTCTTACCTGAAAAAACAACAGATGTATTTTCTTAACAAGTAGCAGAGGCCAAGTCAATCCTGTGGGCAACCAATTAAAACCAACTTTTAGACTGCAATAAAGAATAAATGGAGGCAAAAATCAATGTAGGAAACACACAAAATAGTATTTGCAGTTCACAATGAACTGTCTATTAAGAAGGCTCAAGTTTGAAACCACCACTGGGCACTTCAACTAGAAAGCATCCAAAAGATGAACTGTGCCAAAACCCACACACACGCTTACTACTTAATAGTGCTTTCAAGTTCTAGTGTCTGTATTCAGTAAGAATAAATGATATTTTTATATAGATTTGCACTAAAAAAAACTGAATGAGAACTAAAACATTTATTTTGCTTAGTTTCACGCTTGACATTTGCTTTTCTCATTGAAGGATTTAGGGATGAGGGAGTGCAAGGAAGAACATGATTCCTTTTTTTCCATAAAGAAACAGTCCAGTAAACCCTAACCATAAAATAGTCCAATTGCTTATACCAGGCCAGCCTCTACAGTTTACCACTAAATTCTAGATAAAAATGTGATACTAAAACTCAGAGTAACATCACTTTGGTAGGCAAATTATGTCAACTCCATGGAATTTTAGGAAATTAATATAACAACTCTTCCAGTAGTTGCCTTTACATAAACTAAGACAACAGCCAACACCATAAGCATAAAGTCAATAAAGGTTTCGGTTCTAAGCACAAAAATTGTACTAAGATTGAAAGTCCTGAGGAAATGGTTTTCCCAAAACATCTTTATCTGTTACCAAAGTATCTACAAGAAATTTAAGAATACTCCCCAAAACAAGCATAGGTGAGCATCTTTCATTAGTAATTCCTTAAAAATCAGTGTCATGACGATACTCAAGCAACCTACTAAAGTGATTAAGTCAGATAACCATAGTCAATAAAGTCCTTTGGGAAGAAGGATAAGCCATTCGATAACGCGCCTTACTAGAATCATGCTCATTTTTAACCTAAAACCATTCAAGACCAAAAACCAGTAAAACAATTGTTACTACTGATGTACAATAGAAGATATTTTAAATATTTCAAAAGCTAATTAAACTCTAATTCAAGAGTAAATATTCTACCAACATCATTCCAAACAATCCCAAGGCACAAACTAAAAAAACTTTTAAACAAATAAATTATCAATTAATGAAAGCATTATGAAATACTACAAAAAGTTACATTAAGTCAAACACCACAAAATGATTGAAAAAGATACATGTTATTTAAAATGCAATTATATGGACATGTATTAATTCTATAGTGTGCTAATTGATTTTTTCTGATATACATTACACATAAAATTACACTCTTTAAAAAACTTAATAAATTTTAAAAGTCACATTTAGTAAGCTCTCCTAGCAAATACAGAGAGTAAAGGAACAAAGAACTGAATAGAACAGTACCTCTTTAAATGAAGGTAATGCTTAATGAGGATGGATCTACACTATATCAATATTTTATTCTGATAGTTTCTATTTGGCTCCACTGTCCACACAGAGACATAAGTTGCGAGCAACTGTGATTAAATGACAGATCATTGAAAATTATTTCTTAAAAATATGAAACGCTGAGTCTATAATGTATCAATTTTTTCTTATAGTAAAAATTGTTTTCCCTAGAATATAAAACTGGTCAAATTGACAAGCAGGTACTAGCTTCAATACCATTTTATTCATATTTATCATATTGTAATTTCTCGTGTTGCTAAATCCATTAACATATTTGTTGACATTCTTGTCAAAAATTGTTACCCAGAGAAAAAATAACAGAATCAAAGGGATAGTTCTTCACCCAAAGAAGGTGGGAGAAATGGTTTACCATAAAATATTAAATACTAGCTAAAAACAAACCAAACATGCCATGGCTGGTAGTCAAAGTAGCAGGTGATACGGTCAAACACTGGAGAGCAACTTTGGGGAAAGATTTGAGAGACAAGACCTGTGTTTCCAAGTCTTGAAGAGGCCTCCAATCCAAGGTCCTCCACCCCCAGAAACTAAGCAGCTTAAGCCAGGCAGGTATGGATTGTCCCTTCAGACCACTCCACACTCCCCAAAGGGCTAGATCAAGTTTACTTAGGATCAAATAAAATAACTGTGTCTGTCTCCCTCCCCCCTCCCCACACCCCCAGGCCAGTGATGCCTGAAAGTGCTGACTAGAAATCAGGAGATCTAAGTTTGGGTCTCATTGCTTGCAAATGATTCAAGGTGTGACTGGACATAACATTCAACCTTTCTGGGCCTCAGTCTGGTTATGGGCTTAGACTCTAGGGATCTCTTTTCAGGGATCTTTCACTCTAAAGGTATCTAACTTTTCTCGTTAAAAAGAGAAAAAGCTTAAAATACAAATGTAACTTAAGTAAAACTTTATACTTTAAAATATATTCAAATTAATCAGTCAAACCATCACCAAGAAAAAGTGATAGTGACATAAAACCCTTTCCTGTTCTGATAAGTGCTATCTGTTTAGAAAGGAGGGCATGGAAGAGACACACTGGCAGACAAATCAGATTAAAAACTGCAGAGACCACAACTTTGTCTAGGTTGGCCCTGGCCCTACTAGAGCAGCCTGGCAAAAAATTGTTCAATTTGCATACATTCCAGGCATTTCTGCTTCCCATCTTGAGAACCAGGCTAAGTTCAGACAGGCTCATCACCAACTGGCTAAATGGTGTTGACTATAAACAACTATTGAAGTTATATAGGGGCCAGGATCTGTGTAGGTGTAAAGAATTCCCACACCAAGGAAATCACAAATCTTTTAAAGAATGACGTGTCTTTGCAACACAGGATTTCCTCAATTGTTTTTGTTTTGCTTTGAAACAAGTTAAAAAGGAGTTCATGGAGCTATCATCAATATTCTCAAAGGACAAGGAAGAAAAGCTAACTTATTCCCTTGGTGTCTTAAACCCCAATTCCCAGATACATATCAGGCCTCTAAAAATAAGAAACTCATATTAGTAAAGTTCTAAAGTATAATTTCATTTTTAGAGGAAATATACAAAACTATATGAAGAAACAACTTCTAAATACAAATTATTTTTAAAATTAAAGGAAAAGGGGAAAAAGTCTGACACTGGATTTCAAATATTAAAACCAAAATTAATGATTATAACTTGCTAGTTCATCACATAAAACAACTTCAATTATGCAGGTTGTAATTTGTTTTGCTCAATTTCATTTTTGTTTTAACTACAAGCTGAGAAAAATCAACATCTATTTCAGTGTTGACACCATTGTGTTTTAATAAAACTTTAAAAAAAATTCTTTTAAAATTTTAAAAGCACAAAAGACTTATCTTCACAATCACAAGCAGAAGGTGGATTTGAGGTATGTAGTTTGCAGGTCCATCACTTAACCTGACAACTCCATTCCTTCTCTAATACAAAGAGGCACAACAAAAGCAAACTTGAATTACTTTCAGCACTATAATTTCCATCCACCAAAACCAGTAGGCATCACAACTAAACAAAACCTTATTAGACCTCAAAGAAACAAAACTGAAAAACAAACTCCAAATCACATCCAAAAAGTTGTGAGCCATAGAGACGAGAATGAGCTAATTGCTATAATTGGCAAATATAAATGAACTTTTGACAATTGCAAGATTTCCAAAAAATTATAATTTAGCTGACTGCTTTTATTTTGTCCCCCTTAAGGGGGTCACATTTTATGTTGGGATTTTAGCAGTTTCCAATCTTCACTTTTTCCATTAGCAACAGGTCAGCTGTCAAAAGCAGCACTATATCATCTACAAAAAGCTATCTTTTGTTTTAAAGAATATTCAGTCTTAAAAATTAAGTTTTTGAGACTAAAAAAAATTAGTAAAAAATTCCAGCTCATTTATATTTCTAAGAAACACTTTAATTCTATGGTAGACCCATTCATTCACTGTGACTGCTGGTTTTAAACTTGAACTCACGTTGGGTATTTGTACTAAATTTAAGACATACCAAAATATTTATGAAAAGTATATAAAGATTTGATAAAACCACAGAAAAACTAAAGTGATTGTTAATCCAGTTTTCCTCTGTAAAAGAGGTGCCTAGAATTTAACATTCTTTAAGTCAATTCTACTTTAACCACTGATACTTACCTTCTCCCTAAATATCCTTTAAAGAATTCAACTAAATTGGATCATGCAGTTACACCCTGTCAAAAGAAAACCAGACTAGCACTAATTCAGATGCCAGTCAATCAACCCCTACTCAATGTGTAAAACCCAGAGGCTTCAAAAAACGCTTGTCTGTCCCAAGCTCCCCCAAATTCTCTATGTAGGGGAATAAAAACATCAAACTTAATATGCCAAAGACTGTGATAAAATAGCCCACGGTTCTCTGCTCTCAGCATATTCCAATTAAAGCTTTGAAAAATTTTCTGCAGCTTCATGTTTTCCCCGATTAAAAAAAAAATTGTTAGAAAGCAAAAACTAAACATCACAACAACAAAGAAATCAAAATTTTATGTTGCATTTAAAAACATTGACATTAAAGCACTCTTGGAAATTAAACTGCACCACAGAGTTAAACTAAGCATTCTCACCATAAAAACACAAAAGTATTTCATTTTCTGAAAGTTTTAAGTTACAATCGCAATCCAAATGATGTAAACCACCTATTACACATTTCTATGTAATCACTATTCAGCATTCCCACAAAGTATTTTTGCCAAGGGGGAAAAAAAAACACCTAGTCACGATTGCTTTCTGAGTCCGCAATAACCCATTCCATAACTACCGTAATGAGGGGCACGCACAAACCCAGGCCATGTTTCCATAGAGCAAAAGATTTCTTGTAACAAAAACTTGTAGGCTGAAAGTAGTTTGAAATATATTAAGCCCCTAAACTACTCAATAAGTTCAAACCCTATTTCTTCGTAACGATTTTTAAAAACGAAGTTAACTTTTCAAACCATTTATACTAATAGCAAGGCAAAACTCCGAAACCATAGCAAAGGCAGAAAATTTCAAGGGAAATCCTCCCTCTGATGACTTCCGATCAGATATCAATGCTCTCAGACAAGACTTTCCGTAGAGGCTTATATTAAGGAAAAAAAAAATGGACCTTGAAATATATCCCTGCAAGCACAGCCCAAATCTATAATCAAGTGCCTGCAATCAGGACTCCCTATACTATCCCCTCCCTCATCGCAAACCCCCAAATAATGTTTGGTGCTGCACTCTACCAGAAAACTGTTACTGCACCCCCCCGTAATAATTCGATATCACCGACACACAGCAAGCAACCTAGCATCTACTACTCGGTGCACAGGTGTTCGTACACACACACATACTCTACTTACCATCCTTCTCCCACTAACTAATCCTTATTCTCAGTCTCCCCCGGCACCAAACATCAAGGCAAGCTACCAGACACAAAAAACACAAGCCTCTCTCAGGTCAGACTGCAGAACTGGACCCTCCCTGGCTCCAAGGCATCTCCCACCCATTCCCCAAACATCCTGGGCGGCTGCACATCTCTTCCGAGCGGCTGCCCAGGGCCCCTCTCGTGCCCCGCCCCCACGCCCGCCCCAGAGCTTCAAGGCGCCCGAACTAGTCCTCCCTCCAAACTCCTGCAGCGGCTCCGGCCACAGGGGGCGTCCTCCTACAACCCCCGCCCCCCCAGGAGGGGAGGGGGGGTGGTCCTCGTGGCCGCCCCGCCGCAGGTCCAGCAGCGGCCGGGCGCGGCCTCGCCTAGCCTGCCTCCTTCCCTCCCCGGATCCGGCCCAAGGGGGCGGCCTGCCTCCCGGCTCCCTCCCCCGAGGCTCCGGCCGCGGCGGGCGTCGTCCCTGCGGGCCCCTCTCCTCCGCTCCTCGGCAGTATCCCGGCCCGGGCCGGGCCCCGGCTCCAACGCGGGGGCGCGGACGGGGGCGGGCGCGGGCCGACTGCCGGGCCCTTTGTGTGGGGGGCTGAAGCGGACTCTGCGGCCTCCGAAGGCCCCGCCCCGAGCCCCGCCGAGCCCCGGTCGCGGCGGGGCGGCCCGAGCCCCGCACAGCCCCGCCCGCCCGCGCCGGGGCTGCGGGAATCTTACCGGGGAGAGCTGCGCGGTGCCCGAGCCCAGACCCGAGCTACCCCCCGCGCCAGTGTCTCCGCCCCGCGGCCGATAGCCCCAGCCCGAGCGGGGTCCCCGGATCCCGCAGCCGCCGCCGCCGCCGCCGCCACCGCCGCTGCCGCTTCTTTCCCCGCCGCCGCCACCGCTATCGCTGCTGCACAAAATGGCTGCCGCCGCGCTGCGCTGCTCCGCGCTCCAGTTGGGGGGGCGGGGCGACGTTCTTGGGGGCGAGGCTTCAGGCCGGCCGGAGCAGGCGCACTGGAGGCCTGGCTGGGCTGCTCTCCATCCTCTAGGCGCCGGTAGAGAGAGTTGGTCTGGAAGATCTGGGAGCACTCTAAGCACCATTTGAAAGCGATATAAGCATGCATTCATTCATTCATTCAACATTTATTAAGTGCCTACTATGTTCCAAGCATTGTGCCAAGAGCTGGAACACTAAAATAGACAATATTCAGGCACTGGAGGGGATCATTGACCTTCCCCACCTGTGTCTTCCTCATGTGTCTGTGTCTCACTGTTCATCTTCTGTCTTAGTGCCTTTGTGCTGAATGTTCCTCAGTGCCTGCAATACACTCTTCATTCGGCTTTCTTGAATATTTTCTTCAAAATGCTGCTCAAGCAAGGCCTATGTGAAGCCTTCCTGATCCCTTCTAGTGCCCTCCCACCCTAAAATTTATTTTGTTTGTATAAGTATGTATTTAATTTTGCATGTACTTATTTATGCACTTGTTCTCCCCCTCCCCCAACCTACTTTCCTTGAAAGAAGTTTCATTTTTGTCTTTGCTATTATCATCAACCTATTATTTGTTGTTGTTGATTGATTGCTCTTGTAGAATTAGACTGAAAAAAGTAGGGTGGGGCCAGAAAGTAGATGATCTTGAATTGCCAGGCTCAGGACTTTATTTGTTAGACAATGAGGAGTCAAATGAAAACTTTGAATAAAGGTATTATAGGATCAAAATAGGTTATTTGGAGGACTGCTTGTGCATCACTATGAAGGTTGGATTGGAAAGGGTATAACCCAGAGGCAAAAAGAACAGATTGAAGAAAAAAAAAAAGAACAGATTGGAGGTTTATTATGATGATAGATATAAGTACCTGGACTAGAATGGTTATAGCAGATGGGGAGACATGGATTCAATAGAGATTTTTGAAGTTATTGTGAGGATCAACTGAGAATAATACATAAAGTTGGTTTTTTTTCAAACTATATACCAAGAAAAGGTCAAAATGGGTATATGATTTAAATATAAAAGGTGATACCATAAACAAATTAGAAGAACAAGGAATAGTTTACATATCAGAGCTGTGGAAAAGAAAAGATTTTGAGAGAAAAGACCTTCTTTGGACCCTTCTCAGAGCCCTAAAGACAGAGTGAGTTTAGTTTCAAGAACCTCCCAGCAGGGGGCCAGCTGGCACACAAGACTCTGAGGGGCCAAGGCCCTGGGATTTAGGCCCTGGGATTTAGGCCAGAGCAGGGCCTGGAACAGAGCCTGTACATTGTGGGAGCAGAGCTAAGATGGGAGTTCACCTTGAGGTCCCTGAGAGGATTCCCACGTGACCCTGATGTTCAAACCCCAACTTAAGTTTTGTTTCTTGACAAATTATGTATATTTATGTATGTTCACAGGGCACTGTTCTAATGAGGAATGGACATTCTTGTCCAGAATAAGATTAATGCCTAGTGTCAAAATCTGATTGGTCGACTACTACAATCTGATTGGTCATTACAGTTACCGTACATCAGAGGTTGATAAAATATACTATGATTGGTTGTTTCTGTAATGCTGTATAAATGAGGGTGTGGGACCTCTCTTCATTGTACTCTCTGGCACATTCAGAAGAGTACCCATCTTCAAAGATGAATAAAGAATCCTTCACCCACCCTCTGCTGCCTGCTTGGATTCTTTGAACTGTGAGCTTCTAGCAGCACTTGAGCTGTGCAACACTATTTGAGATGTTAGCTGCGTTTTTAACAGCCAAGCATGGTACTGAGTGCTGAGGATGCAAAAAGAGGCAAAAGAGAGGCAGCTAGGTGGTGTGGTGGATAAAGCACTGGCCTTGAATTCAGGAGGACCTGAGTTCAAATCCAGCCTCAGACACTTGAAGCTGTGTGACCCTGGGCAAGTCACTTAACCCTCATTGCCCTGAAAAAACAAAACAAAAACCATTGATTGGGAAAGGCTTCCGGTCATATAACCACTTTGAGAATTGAGATATCTAACCACACATGTAGTTAGAGATCAAAACCTAAATTCTGTCAGATTTCTGTATATTTTAAAAGTATTTCATTGATACTTTTTTCTTTCCTTATTTTTTTTTGCCTCACTATCACTGTCAATACCCCCTTACCCTCCCCTCAACATTATTGTGGACATTTTGTAAATTGTCTTAGTTCTGCTTATTTTGTTCTACATCAATTCATATAAGTTTTCCTAGTATTCTATTATTTTTTTTTAATTTTGGTTTGTTGTTATAGCACACATTCTATTACATTCATCTCCAAACAGTAGACATCCACATTGTTTGAGTAATTTTTCTTTCTTTCTTTCTTTCTTTCTTTCTTTCTTTCTTTCTTTCTTTCTTTCTTTCTTTCTTTCTTTCTTTCTTTCTTTTTTTTTGCAGGGCAATGGGGATTAAGTGACTTGCACAGGGTCACACAGCTAGTGTCGAGTGTCTGAGGTTGGATTTGAACTCAGGTCCTCCTGAATCCAGGGCCAGTGCTTTATCCACTGTGCCACCTAGCTGCCCCATTTGAGTAATTTTTCAACAGATGTACTAATTATTGGAAAAACAAATTTGGGAGGTTGTACTAAATTTTATTGAGTCTTGTTACTGGCAGATTTTTAAAAAAATAATAAAGATTTTTATTTATAGTTTTGAGGTACAAATTTTATCTCTCCTTTCCTCCCTCCTCTGCCCCCTCCCTGAGGCAGTAAGCAATTAGCTATGGGTTATACATGTGCAGTTATTTAAAACATTACCATATTAGTTTGTACAAGAAAACTTGAATAAAAGAAAAAAATGAGAGAGTGAAAAATAGCATGCTTCAGTCTGTGTTCAATCAATATCAGTTCCTTCTTTGGAGGTGGATAATATGTTTCATCAATAGTCCTTTGGGATTATCTTGGATCATTGTATTGCTGAGAACAGTTAAGTTATTCACAATTCTTCATCAAACAATATTGCTGTCTCTGTGTACAAAGTTCTCTTGTTTCTGGTCACTTCACTATACATCAGTTCATACAAGTCTTTCCAGGCCTTTCTGAAATCATGCTGCTTGTCATTTCTTATAGCACAATAATATTCTATCACCATCATATACCTCACCTTGCTTAGCCATTCCCCAATTGATGGGCATTCCTTAATTTCCAATTCTTAGCCATCACAAAAAGAGCTGCTAGAAATATTTTTGTACAAATAGGTCTTTTCTGTTTTGGGGGATGTCTTTGGGATATAAACCTAGCAGTGGTATTGTTGGATCAAAAGGTTCTATAGCCCTTTGGGCATAGTTCTAAATTGCTTTCCAAAATGGTTGGATTGTATTGGGAAGGCTTCTAGCTTATCCCTATTACAGACCATGCTTGCTGATGGTTTTAGATGAATATTACTTACCATTTTATGGTAAGCTTCTTTTATTTCTTATGCTCTCTAGTGTTTTTGTTTTTCCGGGAAAAGTTACTTGCCCAGGGTCATACAGCTAGCAAGTGTCAAGCGTCTGAGGCCAGATTTGAACTTAGGTACTCCTGAATCCAGGGGCAGTGCTCTATCCACTGCGCCACCTAGTTGCCCCGCCTAGTGTTTTTAATAGAAATGAGTGCTGAGTGCTGTGTTTTATCAAAGGCTTTTTCTGCATCTATTGAGATAATCATACGATTTCTGTTGCTTTTGTTACTGATATGGTCAGTTATGCTGATAGGTTTCCTAATATTGAACCAGGCTGTATTCCTGGTATAAATTCCACCAGGTCATAGTGTATAATCCTTGAGATGTATTGCTGTAAACTTTTTGCTAGTATTTTATTTAAAAGTTTTGCATCAATATTCATTAGAGAGAGTGGTCTATAATTTTCTTTCTCTGTTTTTTGGTTCTTCCTAGTTTGGGTATTAGCACTATATTTGTCTTATAAAAGGAATTTGGTAGGACTCCTTCACTTATTTTCTCAAATAATATATATATATATATAATTAGGATTAATTGTTCTTTAAAAGTGTGGTGGAGGGGCAGCTAGGTGGCGCAGTGGATAAAGCACTGACCCTGGATTCAGGAGGACCTGAGTTCAAACCTGGCCTTAGACACTTGACACTTACTAGCTGTGTGACCCTGGGCAAGTCCCTTAACCCCAATTGCCTTACCAAAAAACAAAACAAACAAAAAAAAAGGTGAGGTAGAATTCACTTGTGAATCCAACTGGTCCTCGGGATTTTTTCTTAGGAAGTTCATTGATGGCTTGTTCAATGTCTTTTTCTAAAATTAGGTTAAGTATTTTATTTCTTCTTCTGTTAATCTGGATAATTTGTATTTTTGTAAATTTTCATCCATTTCATTTAGATTGTCAAATTTATTGGCATATAATTGGGCAAAATAGTTCCTAATAATTGTCTTAATTTCCTCTTCATTGGTGATGAGTTCACCTCTTTCATTTTTAACACTAGTAATTTGGTTACCTCTTTTCTTTTTAAAATTAAATTAACCGGGGGCAGCTAGATGGCGCAGTGGATAGAGCACCAGCCTTGGAGTCAGGAATACCTGAGTTCAAATCCAGCCTCAGACACTTAACACTTACTAGCTGTGTGACCCTGGGCAAGTCACTTAACCCCAATCGCTTCACTAAATTAAAAAAAAAAAAATTAAAAAAAAATTTAAATTAACCGAGGGGCAGCTAGGTGGCACAGTGGATAAGGCACCAGCCTTGGATTCAGAAGGACCTGAGTTCAAACCCAGCCTCAGACACTTACTAGCAGTGTGACCCTGGGCAAATCACTTAACCCCCCTTGGTCCTTCCCCCTCCCCCCAAAATTAAATTAACTGGGAGCAGCTAGGTGGTGCAGTGGATAAAGCACCGGTCCTGTATTCAGGAAGACCTGAGTTCAAATCCGCCCTCAGACACTTGACAGTTACTAGCCTAGCTGTGTGACCCTGGGCAAGTCACTTAACCCCAACTGCCTCACCCACCCCCCCAAAAAAATTAAATTAACCAATGGTTTATCTATTTTATTCTTTTTTTTCCCCATAAAACCAGCTTCTAGTTTTATTTATTAATTCAATGGTTTTCTTACTTTCAATTTTTAAATTTTTTCCTTTGATTTTCAGGATTTCTAATTTGGTGTTTAGTTGGGGATTATTAATTTGTTCATTTTCTAGGTTTTTCTGTTGCATACCCAATTCATTAATCTGATTTTTCCCTATTTTATTTATGTAAGCAGTTAGGGATATAAATTTTCCCCTAAATGCCACTTTGACCACATCCCATAAATTTTGATATGTTGACTCATTGGCATTTTCTCTAAAGAAATCATCAGGGGCAAGTAGGTGGGGCAGTGGATAAGGCACTGACCCTGGATTCAGGAGGACCTGAGTTCAAATTCTACCTCAGACACTTGACACTAGCTGTGTGACCCTGGGCAGGTCACTTAACCCTCACTGCACTTGGGTGGGGGGAGAGAAATCATCAATTGTTTCTATAATTTGTTTGTTGTTGTTGTTTTTTTTTTGGTGAGGCAATTGGGGTTTAGTGACTTGCCTAGGGTCACACAGCTAGTAAGTGTGTAAAGTGTCTGAGGCCAGATTTGCACTCAGGTCCTCCTATATCCAGGGCCAGTGCTCTATCCACTGCACCACCTAGCTGCCCCTGTAATTTGTTCTTTAACCCATTTGATTTTTAGGATCAGATTATTTAATTTCCAATTGATTTGGGGAGGGGCGGGGCAATGGGGGTTAAGTGACTTGCCCAGGGTCACACAGTCCAATTGATTTTTAATCTCTCTTTCAATTGTCCATTATTGAATGTAATTTTTATTGCATTTTGATCTGAAAAGGATGTGTTTACTACTTCTGCTTTTCTACATCTGCTTGTGAGGTTTTTATGCCCTAATACATCATCATACTGGCAGATTTTAGCAAAATTTTCAAGGAATTCCTCTTCTGGATCACTGCCTTGTTGTGGTAGAGAGGCTTATCTAGAAAGTAGTGAAAACCATCAGAATATATAGGTATGACCTAAATAGCATACCTTATGAATATGAAGTGGAGGTGATGAATAGATTTAAAGGATTGGATCTGGTAGAGTGCCTGAAGAAATATGGGCAGAGGTTTGCAATATTGTATAGGAGGAAGCAACAAAAAACATTCCAAAAGAAAAAAAAAAGCAAGAAAGCAAAATGTCTGTCTGATGACGCTTTACAAAAAGCGAGGGATAGAAAGAAAGCAAAAGGTAAAAAAGGGAAAGATATACCCAACTGAATGCAGAATTCCAGAGAATAGCAAGGAGAGATAAGAAGGTTTTCTTAAATGAGCAATGCAAAGAAATGGAAGAAAATAGTAGAATGGGAAAGACAAGAGATCTCAAAACTAGAGATCTCAAGAGAATGTTACATGCAAAAATGGGCATGAAAAAATACAAAGATGATAGGGCCTTAACAGAAGTAGAAGAGATTATGAAGAGATAGCAAGAAAATCCAGAAAAACTATACAAGATTTTAATATCACTGATAATCACAATGGTATGGTTACTGATCTAGATCCAGACATGCTGAGGAATGAAATTAAGCGGGCCTTGGAAAGCATTGCTATCAATATGGCTAGTGGAGGTGATGGAATTCCAGCTGAGCTATTTAAAATCCTAAAAGTTGATGCTGTTAAAGTGTTGCACTCAGTATGCCAACAAATTTGGAAAATTCAACAGTGGCCACTGGATTAGAAAAGATCAGTTTATGTCCCAGTCCTAAAAAGGGGTAATGCCAGAGAATGCTCAAATTACTTAACAATTGTGCTCATTTCACATGCTAGCAAGGTCATGTTTAAGATTGTGCAAGCTAGGCTTTGGCAATATATGAACCAACAATTACTAGAAGGGTAGATAGGTTGGTTTTCAAAAATGCAGAGAAACTTGACATCAAGTTACCAACATTCACTAGGTTATGGAGAAAGCAAGGGAGTTCTAGAAAAACATCTACTTCTGCTTCATTGACTACACTAAAGTCTTTGACTATGTGGATCACAACAAAATGTGGTAAGTCCTCAAAGAGATAGGAATACCAGATCTTCTTACTTGTCTCCTAAGGAACTTATATGCAGGCCAAGAAGCAATACTTAAAACCAAATGTAAAATAACTGACTAGTTTATGATTGGGAAAGGAGTATGATGAGGCTATATATTGTCACCTTATTTGTTGTATTTATATGCAGAGTACATCCTGTGAAATGCCACACTGGATGAATCAAAAGCCAGAATTCATGTTGCCAGGAGAAATAACAACATTCTCTAATACGTGGAAGATACTACTCTGGTGGCACAAAGTGAAGAAAAATTAAGAAGCCTCTTGATGAGGGTGAAAGATGTGTAATTTAAAATTCTAAATGTGGGTCCTAATCTGTTCCCCCAGTTTGGGGGGAAACTGACTAAAATCACTGATAAAACGAGTTTAGGTTTTTAAGGGTTTATTGAAAGATAATAAAAGAAGAGAAAGATTGAGAACAGAATTCCTACAACCTGGCAATCCTATCTTTCCTCAACTCCTCTGTCTAGTCCTCTGCCCACCACCATGGTGAAGTCAGGAACCCAAAAGAGAGCAAACTCCTCCCCCAGCGTTCGCTTCCTACTTCGTGTGTTCATCCCAGAAATGGGAGGCTCCTCAAGTTGATTGGCTGATAGCCTTGATAGACAGCACCCATGAGCAAAAGTCACTTCCTGACGCCAAGGAAAAGCCGCATGGCCTTGCCCTCAGAGGCCTTCTCCTCATGGGGGAGCTTTCCTATAGTAAGTCTCCAGCAGATGGCATCATTCCAATCATTACAAAGAGAAGAGTGTAAAAGTTGGCTTGAAGCTTAAGATAAAAAACCCAAAAAACCTAAGATCTTGGCAATTGATCCCATCACTTTCTGACAAATAGAAGGAGAAGAAATGGAAGTAATGTCAAATTTTATATTTATGGGCTCAAAGATCATAGCAGAAGGCAACTACACCCATGAAATTAAGATACTTGCTCCTTGAAGATATTTCACATTGCCCTCTATTTTTTATTCATTTGGATTTGCTTTACTGTATCTTTGTTTCTCATAAAGTCACTAGCTTCCATTTGTTCAATCCTAATTCTTTTTTTTTTTTTTTTTGGTGAGGCAATTGGGGTTAAGTGACTTGCACAGGGTCACACAGCTAGTAAGTGTCAAAAGTCTGAGCCCGGATTTGAACTCAGGTACTCCTGACTCCAGGGTCGGTGCTCTATCCACTGCACCTCCTAGCTGCTCCCTATCCTAATTCTTAGGCAATTATTTTCATCAGAGAGCTTTTGTATCTCCTTTTCCATTTGGCTTTTCAAGCTGTCAACTTTTTTCTCATGTCTTTCCTGCATCACCCTCATTTTTTTTTTCCATTTTTTCCTCTACATCTCTAACTTTATCTTCAAAATCCTTTTTGAGCGCCTCTGTGGACTGAGACCAATTCGTATTTTTCTTGGAAGCTTTAGATATGGGGGCCCTGATGTTGACATCTTCCTCTGAGGGTGCACCTCAATCTTCCTTGTCACTAAAGAAACTTTCTATGGTCCTCACCTTTCTCTGTCTGCTCATCTTACCTTTCTTTTACTTGACTTTTAGCTCCTTAAAGTAGGGCACTGTTTCCAGGCTGAAATATCCCAAGCTTCAGGAGTAATGTCAAATTGTATTTTTATGGGCTCAAAGATCATAGCAGAAGGCAACTGCACCCATGAAATTAAGATACTTGCTCCTTGGAAGGAAAGCTATAGCAAATATGGGCAACATACTAAAAAGCAGAGATGTCACCTTGGCAACATAGGTCCATATGGTCAAAACTATAATTTTTCAAGTAGCAATGTTTGGCTGTGAGAGTTGTACTATAAGAAAAGGTGAGTGCAAAATTGATGCTTTTGAATTGTGGTGCTGGAGAAGACTTTTGAGAAGTCCCTTGGATAGCAAGGAGATCAAATTAATCAATATTTAGAGAAACTAATTCAGGCTATTCACTGGAAGGTCAAATACTGAAGCTGAAGTTTAAATACTTTGGCCACATAATGAGAAGATGGGACTCATTGGAAAAGACCCTGTTATTGGGAAAGATTGAAGGCAAAAGGAAAAAGGAAAGGCAGAGGATGAGATGGATAGATAGTATCATGGAAACAATGAACATGAACTTGGACATATTTTGGAATGTAGTAGAGGATAGGAGAGTCTGGTGTGCTATGGTTCATGGGGGCACAAAGAGTCAGACTCAACTGAACAATGATCTTAGGAATCTCTGTAAGAGAACCAGAGAAGGAGAGCTTTTAGGAGAAGCGCCATTCAGAGCTGCCCTGAGAACAAGGCCTATTTCATAATGACCAAAGAAAGAAGTTTCCAGGGACCAGATGGTTATATGGGACATTTGGAGCTCAAGATGAAATGGACTAATTAAATGAACATTGGGAGTGGGGTACCAGGTTAAAAAGAGACTTGATGTTATTTAATATTGATGATCATTATTGTATTCTTCCAACTTTTTTGTTGGTGGAGCTGTAGGGAAATAGGCATACTAATGCACTATTTTGGTAGAGCTATGAATTAGTACAGCTATTCTGGAAAGGAATTTGGAATTTTGCCCCCAAAGTTACTAAAATGTGCATACCATTTGCCTTCAAGATAACACTTAAAAAAATGGAGATTGGATCTTCTCACTTGTGCTAGAAGTACAGAGAGTACCTAGGGGCCCGATCTCACTCTGATTGGTATGGGAGCTTTGACCTACCCTTTTTATGATCTGGGCTGACCTGACCCTACTTCGGCAAAGTGATCCTCTCATCCTGGCAGCTCATCATATTAATGCTGAATTTAATGTGGACATCAAATTGGCTTAACTCACTGCAGTACAGAACTCCAGAGTTCAGTAGATCATTTTAGATTCAATAGATCTTTCAGATTATGTAGCAAATGTAAAAGAAAATGCTAAATACTTATTTTCTACATGTTTTCCAAAGCTTCTCCCAATTACCTTCCCTATCCTTTCAGGGTGGTTAAGGGATTCCTGAACCCCAGATACCTACAATCATGGACAGGAAATAAGCATGAAGGGGTAGATTCTGAGACTTCAGTTCTTGGCCACAGAGTATAAATAAGGTAAGTATTTGAAAAGGTGGGGAGGGAAACCTGTCTCCCTGTTGTAGCTCACCAATTCACCATTATTTGTGATGGGTAACAGTCTCAAGTATTCGAGGCTTCCTTGCTTTGATCTGTGCTTTGTTATGTTTAAAATCTAACTGTTAGGGGCAGCTAGGTGGCAGTGGATAGAGCACCGACCCTGGAGTCAGGAGGACCTGAGTTCAAATCCGGCCTCTGACACTTATCACTTACTAGCTGTGTGACCCTGGGCAAGTTACTTAACCCCAATTGCCTCAAAAAAAAACCAAAAACAAAAACAAATCTGTTATGACTAAAAATCTAATGTATGGTTGCCTTAAATTAGAAGCTTATAGCATCAGTCTTTGGACATTAAGCATTTTTTTTTTTTTTAGTGAGGCAATTGGGATTAAGTAACTTGCCCAGGGTCACACAGCTAGTAAGTGTTAAGTGTCTGAGGCCGGATTTGAACTCAGGTACTCCTGACTCCAGGGTCGGTGCTCTATCCACTGCGCCATCTAGCTGCCCCATTAAGCATTTATTAAAGTATATTAGAAGTTAGCAAAAGAGAGAGGAAGAACATGTGGAGTTCAGAAAGAAAAAGCCTAGCTACCTTGGCCCTGCAGTCGCCACCAAGACCTACAATGGAAAGGAAGGTCCTCTGTTCTCCTGGAGAAAGCAGAAGCTCCCTGTGGGACCGTAAGAGGGGTGGTCCCCACACACAGCTCCAAACTAATTGGATGGTCGCATTGATTGACATGACTTACAAGGGGTTCTATGAATAGATGTAACTTCTGGATGCTAGTCACATGCTTTCTCCTCAGTGTGGTGGTGCCCCGGTTCTCACAATGTCTTTCTCAGCAGGGGGGTGGCACCCTGATTCTCACAGCTTCCTGGGTGTAGGTCACCTCCATGGCACTGGTCTTAGCTTTTCCAAGTTGGGCCCAGCTCCCAGGCTGTTGCTGTGTTAACCCCAAACACAGACCAGTCCTCAAAACCAAAGCGGCAGCAGTATACAGTTAAATGTTTAACAACCAACTCTCAGTGGAGGATGTGGTTGGAATTAAAAAATATGTACACATGGTAATCTGTATTTTCTCCATCTTTCCTTAAGTCTAGAAAAGTCAACAAAAGAATAAATCCATTTGATTTGTAGATTTGCCCATTTCTGAGCCTTAAATGCTCACTTACCCTGACAATTTAAAAATAGCTAGTTAAAGCTGGCTCCAGCACACCCCTGCATCTCATCAGCTTCCTGTTCACTTTCTTACAAGGCAATGAAGGAATAGGATTTTCAATGTCAACTAATGCTCACCTAGTTGGTGGGTCTAAACACCTGCCAGTGTTTCACAATCTGTTTCCCAATGTGGGAATGTGTAGGATTTCTAGGCTTCCTACAGAGAAACTCTATTGAAGAAACATCTGCTACAGATGTTTTTATTTTTTCATATGATTAATTATCCTAAATATTTTTGTAATGTTGAACCATTCTTACATCCTAGGTATAAATTCGACTTTGTTACAGCGAATAACCTTTTGGATATATTGCTGTATTTTTTCTCACTGGGATTTAACATTTGTGCATCAATATTTATTGGTAAAAAATAAAATTAAAATTAAAAAATTTATTGGTGATATTGGTCTATATAAGTCTCTTTCTATGCTTGGTTTAGGTATAAATACCATATTTTTCCTCATAAAATGATTTCAAGAGAGTGTTTTCTTTTTCAATTATCAGGAATAATTTGTATAACCTAAAGATTAACTGCACTTTTTTTTTTTTGCAGGGCAGTGAGGGTTAAGTGACTTGCCCAGGGTCACACAGCTAGTGTCAAGTGTCTGAGGCTGGATTTGAATCCAAGGCCATTGCTTTATCCACTGCGTCACCTAGCTGCCCCTTAACTGCACTTTTAAACATCTTATTTGTAAATCTGTCAGGACTAGGGTTTTTCCCCTTTGGTACCAAGTTCAATTATGGCCTATTCAATTCTATTTTCTAAGCTTAGGTAAAGACATATGTTTATTGTATTAACATAATAATAATAATAATGGCTAGCATTTATACACTGCTTTAAGGTTTTCAAAATGTTTCGCAAATATTATCTTATTTTATCCTCCCAACAACCCTTTAGTATTATCCTCATTTTACAGATGAGGAAATTGAGGCAAATTGAGGTAGAATGACTTGCTCAGGGTCACACAGTTAATAAGTTTCTGAGGCTGGATTTAACTTCCAGATCCCAGGCCCAGTACTCTATGTACTATGGCGCCACCTAGTTGCCTACAGCGGTTGGGTGTGGGTATTTTTTAGTTTTTATAGATAATCCTGCATTTCTTTTAAATTCTGAGTTTTTCTTGAAAATCCTCATGTATAGCAATTCTGATAATTCTCTATTTCCTCTTTGTTCTCTGTGAATTCAGATAGATAAGTATGTGTGACAAAGATCTAAATGTCTGTTGACTCACAGGAATCTAGATCATGCAGCCCCCTAAGACCTTCAGATCTCTCTCTCTCTCTCTTTTTTTGTGTGTGTGAGGCAATTGGGGTTAAGTGACTTGCCCAGGGTCACACAGCTAGTAAGTGTTAAGTGTCTGCGGTCGAATTCGAACTCAGGTCCTCCTGAATCCAGGGCCGGAATTCTATCCACTGTGCCACCTAGCTGCCCCACCTTCAGATCTTTTTACACCACTAGGTGGCGCCATAGCAAATGGAGTCTGCATTAATAAAGGAATAATGCCTAATGCAAGGGAAGTAATAGTTCTCCTACATACTTGCTGTGGTCCAACCACATATGGAGTAGTTTTCAGTTCTGAGCACCACAGTTTAGGTATACATTGACAAAGTGGAAAAGAGCCTAGATAGTAAGGGGACTGGTGACTCTACCATATGAAGATTATTTGGAGGAACAGGAGAAATTGAGCTTTGAGAAGACCTGGGGTGGGAGGGGGGTAGGGAGAGAATGGTTGCTGCCTTTTAAGTTACATAAAGGGTCATCATGGTATGGTAGAAAGGGCCTAATTAAGGTAGGTCAGGGGCTTTCTATCTCATGACTCATATACCTTGCCTCTTATAGAATGATAACTATTGTGCCTATTAGATAATGAAAAATGTATCCAAAAATATAGTAACAAAAGTTTAGCAATGCCTGCAGTTGAAAAAAAGGCAGCCAGCCCAATAGTGATCCCAGGTTTTTTTCTGTAACCTTACATGGAGGGTATTTAATCCAATGTATAAATGAGAAGTCTTTCTCTTGATGCTTATTCTACCTGAGATGCTGTTGGCAGCATTATACCCCAGAGGAATAGACAGATGCTTCTAACAAAGATTCGAATGAGACCCATAGTCCCCGCTTTTTGCTTCTTTTCCAATTCTCGAATACTGGTAAGGGTACTGTGTCTGTTAGTACAGTGCGGACCTTTATTTGACATGAAGAACCTTGAGCCCCTGACAGACATGGATAGGGGAGTAGGCTTCTGGGACTAGAGCACATGAGGGACAATGGGAATTATAAAGAGACAGATTTGAGTTTCACATGAGGAATATCTTCCTATCAAAAAGAACTGTCCCAAAGAGGAATGGGCTAAATTAGGAGGTAGAGAGTAGCTCATAGTTGGACGTCTTTAAGTAGAGATCTAATGGCCTCTTGTTCGGATTTTGTATACAAAATTTTTCTTCAGCTATGGGTTGGAACAAATTATTATTAAGGTCCCATGCAACTCTGAAATTCTGTAAATGGTTAATTGGCAAAGTCAAGGAAAAAGTTGTTTTGATATGGGGAAAAGACTCTTTCCCTAAAAGGAAGACATGTTCATGTAAGAACCCATAAAAAAAGGGAAAGACTAGGTACAAAGTAGAATTTAGGTGGCAAAGATTCAAGGGGGGCAGCTAGGTGACGCAGTGCATAAAGCATCAGCCCTGGATTCAGGAGGACCTGAGTTCAAATCCAGTCTCAGACACTTGACACTTACTAGCTTTGTGATGCTTAACACTCATTGCTCAGCAAAAAAAAAAAAGAAAGAAAGAAAGAAAGAAAAAGAAAAAAAAGGGAAAAGAAAAGAAAAGAAAGAAGAAAGACTTGAGACATTTTGCAAAGAACTCCAAAGCCACTAACAAGAAGAGGTCTGCAAAGAAAAAAAGTCAGCTAGTCAAATAATGGGGACTTGAATGATTCTCTCAGAGATGAAAAGGAAAATTGTAAGGAAACATGAATTTTTTTTGCCGATTTGAGACAAATCAGGTCTCCTGCCCAAACACTCTCCTTCCTTTCCTCCGTACAATGAGGAATCATTTTACAAAATAGAGAAAGATCCAAAAAAAAAGTAAAAAAATAGGGACCCCAAAATAAGACTCCCCCAAAGGCAGTCAAGAAGACACTTATAAGAGTCAAATATACAAGCCATATATAGGATACTAACCCAAATCTATAAGATCAAGTGGTCAAAGTATAAGAACAAACAGTTCCAAAAATAATTGCAAACTATTAATAACCATAGGAAAGATTGCTTCAAATAATTTATTTTGCAAATTAAAATAACTAAAGTTTCATTTCACATCGTACAGTTGGCAAAGATGACAAAAAAGATGAGAGTAGGGCAGCTAGGTGGCACAGTGGATAGAGCACTGGCCCTGGATTCAGAAGGACCTGAGTTCAAATCTGGCCTCAGACACTAGACACTTACTAGCTGTGTGACCCTGGGCAAGTCACTTAGCCCTCATTGCCCTGCAAAAAAAAAAAAAAAAAGATGAGAGTAGTCTATGTTCAAGAGGTTTTGTAAATGCATTTGGTAGAACTGCAAATTGGTCCAGTCATGCAGGAAAGCAATTTGGAATTACTGTATGCTTTAGCCAGAGATCCCACTGCTAGGCAAATACCATAAAAAGGTTAAAGACAGAATGGTCCCATGTAACCCAAAACATTAATTGCAGCGTTTTTGGTGGTAGAAAAGGAGATGGGGAAATGGCTAAACAAATTATACATGAATGTAATGGAATATAACCAGGCCTTAAGAAATGAAGACTTTAAAGACATGGAAAGAATTTTATGAACTGAAGTAAAATAAATAATAGAACCAGGAAAACAATACATAAAACAACAATGTAGATGGGCAAAAACAAGAACTAAAAAAAAGGAAACTAAATATCGTATACTTATGATGATGCTTAGCAGAAAAAATAATACACCCCACACTTTTCTTCTTTGCAGAGGTGGGGTGATGTGTAGATCATTGTATATATTGTCATACTGGATCAATGAATTTTGGTTTTACTGAGCTGCTTTTTTTCCCTCTTTCATTTATTTTTCATTTATTCATTCATTCATCTATTTATTTATTTTTTCATTCATTCATTTATTTATTTATTATTACAGGCTCTCCAGGTATGTGTGGAAATAAGGGGGACACAATAATTAAAAATATCAATGAAAATTTTTTTTTGTTTTTTTTTGTTTTTTTGTTTTTGTTTTTTTTGCAGGGCAATGGGGGTTAAGTGACTTGCCCAGGGTCACACAGCTAGTAAGTGTCAAGTGTCTGAGGCCGGATTTGAACTCAGGTCCTCCTGACTCCAGGGCCGGTGCTTTATCCACTGTGCCACCTAGCTGCCCCCCGATGAAAATTTTTAAATCACTAAAATGACATGCCTACTGTCTCATCTTTCCAAAATCTTCATGAGAATGGTCAATATGTATATTTTTGAGGAAAATATAAGAACAAAAGAGAGAGGGTTTTGCAAAGGATTCTCTATAGCAAACCATACCACATATCACCAAAAGATGCAGAGAATACAAAATGTTTCATTTGTTGGTTGATTAAAAATAAACATTTAGGGGGCAGCTAGGTGGCGCAGTGGATAAAGCACCAGCCCTGGATTCAGGAGGACCTGAGTTCAAATGCACCCTCAGACACTTGACACTTACCAGCTGCGTGACCTTGGGCAAGTCACTTAACCCCCATTGCCCCGCCAAATAAATAAATAAACAAACATTTAACTTGGTAGAGAAAAAGGCAAGCCTAATTTTCAAAAAGGTGTCTAATGCGTATATTGTGACCATAAAAGATTCCTTAATAAATGTAGCCATGGACATAACTTTGTACAACAATCTTCTGATTATTAATATTAAGTGGGAAATAAAACAGGGAAATTGATATTTGCCAAAGACTGGCCACTGTCTTCAAGGATGTCTTATGTCCACATGTAAGTGGGATTGATTGCTTATAAATGATATTCCAGGCAATCCTGTTTATGGATGATATTTTTCTGATTGCATTAAGCACTGGAACATTATAGAATCTTTTCAATTATATTAAAGATCATTTAAGAAGAATGACCGGGGGTGGCTAGGTGGCGCAGTGGATAAAGCACCGGCTCTAGATTCAGGATTATCTGAGTTCAAATCCGGCCTCAGACACTTGACACTTACTAGCTGTGTGACCCTGGGCAAGTCACTTAACCCCCATTGCCCCACAAAAAACACAAACAAAATAAATGTGATGGGGGGAAAAAAAAGAAAAAAAAAGAAGAATGACCCTTTAAAAATTCACATAGGATCAAATTAATATACAAAGAATGCCTGTTGTCAGGACTATAACATGAGTTGGGATACCCAGTCCATTGAGTCAGTGTATCAGTGCATATATCTGGAAAAGGAAAAGCACTAAAGATGGATTATGAGCAGAGTCTAAAATTGAATAAGAAGAGAGCTGACTGGATTATATATGGAAAACTGTACATATTTCTGACAAGATGGCTAAGACACTGGATCTAAGCCTAGCTGATACCTATCACCTCAAAATACCAATATGCCTCATAAAGTATACAGCAAATGTTGAGGCAGCTAGGTGGCACAGTGGATAGAGCAGTGGCCCTGGATTCAGGAGGACCTGAGTTCAAATCCAGCCTCAGACACTTGACACTTACTAGCTGTATGACCTCGGGAAAGTCACTTAACCCTCATTGCCCAACCAAAAAAACCCACAAAAATAAAAAATAAAAAAGTATACAGCAAACAACAAAGAAAAAAGTGCAGCACTTTCAGTGATCCAAAGTTGCTCCATGGTCAAAAACTCATCATTTTAACACAAATGTTCTTCTGGTGGTACTGAATGCTTGCGACTTTTGAAACACCAGTCTTTGAGAAATAAAAGTTGAAAATGACTCATTGAACTCTATGGAAAGATGTATAATGGGCATAGGCAGCAATATATTCGCAGTAATGACTGTATACTTAAGAAGAGGTATAAGAGAAAAAGTCCCTTAAGAGTGTGGGATGTTTCTGCATTGAGAATGAGGGATAGTAGACAACCTATGTTAGAAAGACCTGAGGTATCAAACCTGCAGCCAGCCTGCAATATCCCCCAGTGCACCTGAACTGGATTAAAATGTTAACTGGGAAATATTTAACAAAATAAATGAAAATACAATAGGATATAATGTTAACATATGGTTTTCTAAGTCAATATGCAGCATGCAGGGATCCTTATGTGGAGCTTAGTGGCCCCCATTTCTTTTTTTTTTTTTTGCGGGCAGTGGGGGTTAAGTGACTTGACCAGGGTCACACAGCTAGTGTCAAGTGTCTGAGGCCGGATTTGAACTCAGGTACTCCTGAATCCAGGGCTGGTGCTTTATCCACTGTGCCACCTAGCCGCCCCCTGGCCCCCATTTTTAAGTTTGACAACACTGGTGTAGACCCTTTATGAAGGCTCTATTGGCAAAAATAATGGACTAGTTATAAAGGATGAGGGGAAGATGTGAATGCATTGTGATCTGTCTGCTCCAGTAGAGGAATATTCACATGGAGATCATGGGTTCGCTGAAGCACTTCAGAACTATTTACTTCCCAGGATCACAGATACTCTGAGACGGACAGAACCTCAGAAATCATTTAGTCCAACCTATATCTAAACAAGCACTCTAGGGATCCCATTCTCTTACAAACCGCCCCCTCTACTTTGGGACAATCCTAATTGGGAAGTTTTTCTTTTTCTTTTCTTTTTTTTTTTTGCGGGGCAATGGGGGTTAAGTGACTTGCCCAGGGTCACACAGCTAGTAAGTGTCAAGTGTCTGAGGCCGGATTTGAACTCAGATAATCCTGAATCTAGAGCCGGTGCTTTATCCACTGCGCCACCTAGCTGCCCCGGGAAGTTTTTCTATCAAGCTGAAGTCTATCTTTTTGAATCCTAAACCCCTGCTAATGTTCTGTGTTCTGAAGTCAAGCAAAACAAGTACAATCTCATTTATACACAAGCCCTTTCATATACTAGAAGTCAGCAATCATCTTTCTTCAAGTCTTTTCTCCTGGCTAAAGATCCCTATTTGCATCAAAGATTTCATGTGTAGCACAGTGGTCAGCCCTGTCACCATCCTCTTCTGGGTACATTCATTGTTCTTTCCAAGGAGAGACACCCAGAAACACATATGTATCCACAGATGTAATCTGACAAGGGTACAAAACAGTGGGATTCTCCCCTCTCTTGCTTTGGATACTATTCTTCTCTTAAGGCTTCCTAAAAACACATTAGATTTTTGGCAAGTCACCCTAATGACTCGTAGTCTACTTGTTCAAAGAAAACCTATAAGCAGTCTATCAAAATGGCACTAGTGATTTACACTCAGCAGTAATAGCAAAGAATAGGCATCATGAGTGCTAAAGGAAGGGCCCTTACATAGGGAAAAAAGTGTCAGATAATTTATGAAAATATTTGGAGGCAAAGGCTTTGGGTTCAAGTTCTTTGAATTCAGGTATGGCAACTGTGACCTGGGACAAGTCATTTCACTGCTCTAGTCAGTTCTTAGTTTCCTTGTTTATAAAATGAGAGGGTTGGACTAGATGGCCTTTGATGTCCCTTCCAGCTTTTTTTTTTTTTAAATTAATAAAGTATTTTTTTTCCTGTTACATGTAAAGATAGTTCTCAACTTTTGTTTATACAAGCTTTACAATTTCAGATTTTTCTCCCTCCCTCCCCTAGACAGCAGGTAATCTGATATAGGTTATATATATATATATATATATATATATATATATATATATATATATATATATACATATATATATATATACATAATGACATTAATCTTATTTCTGCATTAGTCATGTTATAAGAGAAAAAAATCAGAGCAATGAAAAACCTCAAAATAGAAAAAAAACACAACAGCATCAAAAACAAAAGAAATAGTATGGTTCATTCAGCATCTATACTCCGCAGTTCTTTTTTTTTTTCCTGGATTTGGAGATCCTCTTCCATCATGAGTTCCCTGGAACTCTTCTGTACCATTGCATTGTTGATGTTACTGTGTACAATGTTCTTCTAGCTCTGCTCATCTCACTCATCATCAGCCAACACAGGACCCTCCAGGTTTCTCTGAACTCCTCCTGCTCATCGTTTCTTATAGCACAATAGTATTCCATTGTATTCATATACCACAACTTGTCCAGCCATTCCCCAATTGATGGGCATCCCCTCATCTTCCAATTCCTTGCCACCACATAAAGAGCAGCTATAAATATTTTTGTACATGTGGGTCCCTTTCCCCTTCCATGATCTCTTTGGGAAAAAGACCCAAAAGTGGTATTGCTGGGTCAAAGGGTATGCACAGCTTTATTGCCCTTTGGGCATAATTCCAAATTGCTCTCCAGAAGGGTTGGATCAGCTCACAGCTCCACCAACAATGCATTAGTGTTCCAATTTTCCCACAGCTTCTCCAACATTTATTATTTTCCTTTTTTGTCATTTTAGCCAATCTGATAGGTGTCAGGTGGTACCTCAGAGTTGTTTTAATTTGCATCTCTCTAATCATTAGAGATTTAGAGCATTTTTTCATATGGGAATAGATAGCTTTGGTTTCTTCATCAGAAAACTGCCTGTTCATATCCTTTGACCATTTCTCAATTGGGGAATGACTTGGGTTCTTATAAATTTGATTTAGTTCCCTATATATTTTAGAGATGAGGCTTTTATCAGAAGTACTGGCCTCAAAAATTGTTTCCCAGTTTTCTGCCTCCCTTCTAATTTTGGATGCATTGCTTCTGTTTGTACAAAAATTTTAAAATTTAATGTAATCAAAATCATCCATTTTGCATTTTATAATATACTCTATCTTTTGTTTGGTCAAAAACTGTTTTCCTTTCCAAAGATCTGATAGGGAGACTATTCCTTTCTCTCCTAATTTACCTATGGTATCACCTCATGTCTAAATCATGTATCCATTTTGACCTTATTTTAGTATAAGGTGTAAGATGTTGGTCTATGCCTAATTTCTGCCATACTATCTTCCAGTTCTCCCAGCAGTTTTTGTCAAATGCTGAGTTCCTATCCCAGAAGCTGGAGTCTTTGGGTTTATCAAACACTACATTACTAGTGTCATTTACTACTGCATTTCCTGAGCCTAGCCTATTCCATTGATCTACCACTCTATTTTTTAGCCAGTACCAGATAGTTTTGATGACTGCCGCTTTATAGTAGAGCTACAGGTTTGGTACCGCTAACCCACCTTCCTGTGAGCTTTTTTTTCATTATTTCCCTGGATATTCTTGATTTTTTGTTTTTCCAGATGAATTTTGTTATTATTTTTTCTAGATCTATAAAATAATTTTTAGGTAGTCTGATTGGTATGGCACTGAATAAGTAAATTAATTTAGGCAGTATTGTCATTTTTACTATATTAGCTCTGCCTATCCAATAGCAATTGATATCTTTCCAATTATTTAGATCTGATTGGATTTGTGTGAAGAATGTTTGGTAGTTGTGTTCATAGAGTTCCTGGGTTTGTCTTGGCAAGTAGACTCCCAAGTATTTTAAATTATCTACTGTTACTTTAAATGGAATTTCTCCTTCTATCTCTTGCTGCTGGACTTTGTTGGTCATGTATAGAAATGCTGATGATTTATGTGGATTTATTTTATATCCTGCTACTTTGCTAAAGTTGTTGTTTCAAGTAATTTTTGAG
Source organism: Dromiciops gliroides (assembly GCF_019393635.1). Taxonomy (NCBI): domain Eukaryota; kingdom Metazoa; phylum Chordata; class Mammalia; order Microbiotheria; family Microbiotheriidae; genus Dromiciops; species Dromiciops gliroides. Next base: position 361,213,261 of record NC_057862.1, read on the forward strand.
TTGATTCTCTAGGATTCCTTAAGTATACCATCATATCATCTGCAAAGAGTGATAGTTTTGTTTCCTCCTTGCCTATTCTAATTCCTTTAATTCCTTTCTCTTCTCTGATTGCTAAAGCTAACATTTCTAGGACAATATTAAATAATAGGGGTGATAATGGACATCCCTGTTTCACCCCTGATCTTATTGGGAAGGCCTCTAATTTATCTCCATTGCATATAATACTTGCTGATGGTTTTAGGTAGATACTGTTTATTATTTTAAGGAAAGCTCCACCTATTCCTAAACTCTCCAGTGTTTTTATTAGGAATGGGTGCTGTATTTTGTCAAAAGCTTTCTCTACATCTCTTGAGATAATCATATGATTTTGGTTGGTTTTCTTATTGATGTGGTTGATTATGTTAATAGTTTTTCTAATGTTGAACCAGCCCTGCATTCCTGGTATAAATCCCACCTGGTCACAGTGTATTATCCTGGTGATCACTTGCTGTAATCTCCTTGCTAATATCTTATTTAAGATTTTAGCATCAATATTCATTAGGGAAATTGGTCTATAATTTTCTTTCTCTGTTTTTGCTTTGCCTGGTTTGGGTATCACCACCATATTTGTGTCATAAAACGAATTTGGTAGAACTCCTTCACCTATTTTTCCAAATAATTTGTATAATATTGGAATTAATTGTTCTTTAAATGTTTGGTAAAATTCACCCATAAACCCATCTGGCCCTGGGGATTTTTTCTTAGGGAGTTCATTAATGGCTTGTTCAATTTCTTTTTCTAATATGGGTTTATTTAAGGATTTTATTTCCTCTTCAGTTAACCTGGGCAGTTTGTATTTTTGTAAATAATCATCCATTTCATTTAGATTGTCAAATTTATTGGCATACTGTTGGGCAAAATAATTCCTAATTATTGATTTAATTTCCACTTCATTGGTGGTAACATCACCCTTTTCATTTTTGATACTGGTAATTTGGTTTTCTTCTTTCTTTTTCTTAATCAAATTATCCAATATTTTATCTATTTTATTGGTTTTTTCATAAAACCAGCTCTTAGTTTTATTGATTAATTCTATAGTTTTTTTTGCTTTCAATCTTATTAATTTCTCCTTTGATTTTCAGGATCTCTAATTTAGTATCTAATTGGGGATTTCTAATTTGTTCTTTTTCTAGCTTTTTAAGTTGCATGCCCAATTCATTAATCTCCTCTTTCTCTTTCTTATTCATGTAAGCATTTAGAGCTATAAATTTTCCCCTAAATACTGCTTTGGCTGCATCTGGTAGATTTTGGTATATTGTCTCATTATTGTTATTCTTTTGTATATAGCTATTGATTGTTTCTATGATTTGTTGTTTGGCCCATTCATTCTTTAGAATGAAATTATTTAGTTTCCAATTGATTTTCATTCTACTTTTCCCTGGCTCTTTCTTACATGTAATTTTTATTGCATCATGATCTGAAAAGGATGCATTTACTATTTCTGCCTTTCTACATTTAACTATGATGTTTTTGTGCCCTAATGCATGGTCAATTTTTGAAAATGTGCCATGTACTGCTGAGAAAAAGGTGTATTCCTTTCTATCCCCATTCAGTTTTCTCCAGACATCTATCATGTTTAACTTTTCTAGTAATCTATTCACCTCTTTCACTTCTTTCTTATTTATTTTTCAGCTAGATTTATCTAATTCTGAGAGGGGGAGATTCAGATCCCCCACTAGTATAGTATTACTGTCTAATTCCTCTTGTAACTCATTTAACTTCTCCTCTAAAAATTTGGATGCTATACCACTTGGCGCATACATATTTAATATTTATATTACTTCATTATCTATAGTACCTTTTAGCAAGATGTAATTTCCTTCCTTATCTTTTTTTTTTTTTTTAGTGAGGCAATTGGGGTTAAGTGACTTGCCCAGGGTCACACAGCTAGTGTTAAGTGTCTGAGGTCGGATTTGAACTCAGGTACTCCTGACTCCAGAGCCGGTGCTCTATCCACTGCGCCACCTAGCTGCCCCTCCTTATCTTTTTAAATGAGATCTATTTTTGCCTGTGGTTTGTCTGAGATAAGGATTGCTACCCCTGCTTTTTTTACTTTAGCTGAAGCATGATATATTCTGCTCCAGCCTTTTACCTTTACTCTGTGTGTATCTCTCTGCTTCAAATGTGTTTCTTGTAAACAGTATATTGTAAGATTCTGGTTTTTAATCCACTCTGCAATTTGTTTCCATTTTATAGCAGAGTTCATCCCATTCACATTCACAGTTATTATTACTGACTGTCTATTCCCCTCCATTCTATTTACCCCCTTTGTGCTTTTCCCCCCTTCTTTCACCCTCTTCCTCCTCACCGATGTTTTACTTCTTACCCCTGCCTCCCCCAATCTGCCCTCCCTTTTTATCACCCCCCTCTCTTTTCTTTACCCTTTTCTCCCTTGCTTTTGTCCTCCCTTCTATCAGTCCCCCCCCTTTCCCTTCCCCTTTTGCTTCCCTAAAGAATGAGTTAAGTTTCTTTATCCCAATGAACATATATGTTATTCCCTCTTTGAATCAAATCTAATGAGAGTAGGGCTGAAACAATGTTCACCCCTCCTTTGTTTCCCTCTATTGTAATAGGTTGTTTTTTTCACCTCTTCATATGATATAATTCACCCCATTTCACCTCCCCTTTCCTCTCCTCCCCATAGACTCCCTTTTTAACCCCTTAAAAATTTTTTTTTTGTATCATCACATCAAAGACAATTTATATTTATATCCTCTGTGTAAAGTCCTTCTCTCTGCCCAAATACATTTACAGTTCTTAAGAGTTATGAGTATTATCTTCCCATGTAGGGATATAAACAGTTTAACCTAATAGGATAACCTTTTTTTTTTTCTCCCCCTCTGTTTACCTTTTTAAACTTCTCTTGAGTCTTGTATGTTGAGATCAAATTTTCTATTCAGTTCTGGTCTTTTCACCAGGAAAGATTGAAAGTCCCCAATGTCATTAAATGTCCATCTTTTCCCCTGAAAGAAAATACACATTTTTGCTGGGTAATAGATTCTTGGCTGCAATCCAAGCTCCTTTGCCTTCCGGAATATCATATTCCAAGCCTTGCGGTCCTTTAATGTTGAAGCTGCCAGGTCCTGAGCAATCCTGACTGTGGCTCCATGATATTTAAATTGCTTCTTTCTGGCTGCTTGGAGTATTTTCTCATTCACCTGATAATTCTGGAATTTGGCTACAATATTCCTTGGAGTTTTCTCTTTCAGGAGGTGATCAGTGGATTCTTTCAGTGATGATTTTATCCTCTGATTCTATGATATCAGGGCAGTTCTCCTTAATAATTTCCTGGAATATGGTGTCTAGATTCTTTTTCTGGTCATGGCTTTCAGGCAGTCCAATGATTCTCAAATTGTCTCTCCTGGATCTGTTTTCCAGATCAGTTGTCTTTCCCATGAGGTATTTCATATTTTCTTCTATTTTTCATTCTTTTGATTCTGCTTGACTGATTCCTGGTGTCTCATGGATTCCTTATCTTCCAACTGTCCAATTTTAATTTTTAAAGCATTGTTTTCTTCAGTGAAATTATGCACTTTTTTTTCCATTTGGCCAGTCAATCTTTGTGCTTCCTTTTCCAAGCTGCTGATTCTTTTTTCGTAGTTTTCTTGTTTTGCTTTCATTTCTTTCCCCATTTTTTCTTCTACCTCTCTCAATTGATTTTTAAAATCCTTTTTGAGCTCTTCCAGGAAGGCTTTTTGTTCCTGAGACCAATTCACCTTCCCTCGTGAGGCTTCACATGTAGGCAATTTGAGGGTATTGTCCTCATCTGAGTTTGCATTGGCTTCTTCCCTATTGATACAGAAGCTCTCAATGGAGAGGGCTCTTTTTTGCTTCTTACTCATTATTGCAGCTTGTTTGTTTATTTTTTAAGTTGAGGTCTGCTCTCGGGGCACCAGAGTCCCTGTTTTGGGCTTCTTGTGCAGGGGTATAGGTGCTGTGTGACTGGCTTTTTACTCTGAGGCCTTTATGGTGTGTGGAGATCCCCCGCCCTGCACTTCCTGTCTGGCAGCGCTCGGCCAGCCAGGCGCCCGCTCCTGGCATCCGTGCCCGCCTGACCTGTTTGTGGCCCTCCCAGCCGGTGCAGGTAGGTTTTTCCACCGTCCTTCTTGGCCACCAGATTTTTGAACCAGGTTCCAGGGGCCTCAGTTGTTCGGCTGTGGCCCGCAGCTCCTGCTAACTTGCCCTGATCCCCTTGGCGCTAGGTTGCTGCCCTGCGCCTGGCCTCCCTTTTGCCTGAGTCAGACTGACCTTTTCCTGAAGTCTTCTAAATTATCTCTGGTTGGAGGACTGTGTCTCTCTGTTTCTTTGCAGGTTCTGTAGTTTCAGAATCCGTCCAGAGGCTTGATTTAATGTTCTTTTTGAGGGAACAGAAGGAGAGCTCAGGCAGTTTGCTGCTTCCTCTCTGCTATCTTCCCTTCCAGCTTTAAAACTATAATTTCTTGGACCACTAGGTAGCGCAGTGGATAAAGCACTAGCCTTGGATTTAGGAGGACATGAGTTCAAATCCATCCTCAGACACTTGACACTTACTAGCTGTGTGACCTTGGGCAAGTCACTTAATCCTCAATGCCCCACAAAAACAAAAATAAATAAATAAAATTAACCTTTAATTTCCATAACTGATATTCCAAAATGTCAAGGTGTAATCCTCAAAAGATTTGCATGGACTCAATATTAACAGTGACCACTGTTAATTAAACAAGACCAGAGTTCATATTCTAAGATAACTTTGAGTACGTACGAATGAATGAAAAAAGCATTTAAGGGTTAGTGTAGGCAAGGCACATAAAACAGAAGCACTATTCCATAAAAGGGCATTTAAAGAAACAGTTCTGACCCCGACAGATACAGGCATGTACTTACTTGCCTTTGGAATGATAGACAGCTGCTATGAATTGTCCCACAGTTCACACTTGAAGCCACTGCTTTATACACTCACTCACCTTTCCCTAAACCCAATACTGAGAAACCAGAATAGGAGGGCTTATTTCTTTAATTTGTCAATTACAGGTTTCATATAAGGAAATACAAATTAGCCTAATACTGGGTAATAGATATTTTTACAGCTATGTGTGATGAATAAAGGGAAAAAGGTAGCAACAGGCAGAGCGAGTACCTTTTCAGAAACTAGGTCCATAGCCAATATAGGAGGGTTGTCTTTGATTGCCATACACAGAAATCTAAGTTGACCACATTAGCTTGTGAAGAAACCAGAACAACGGAGCAGCAGAAATGACATCAAACTTGGCCAGTGCAGATCAGAAGGGACATGGAAATATGAGCTCTTCCTTCCTTTCTCCAGGTCTAACCTGACACAGAGTATAAGCAGCATTATTACTCCTATCCAAGTGTTCTTGTTGGTTTAGGATGTGGAGGCCCACCTTCTGAAGTCCTGAGGAAAAAGAGACTTTCTGGACAGCATGAAGGAGCTGAATCCAGGAGCAGAGAGTTCTGTTTTGTCTATGTCCTAGAAACAGTGGGATACTCAGGTCCACTGGATTATAGTCAATGTAGTAAAAAGGTAGAATCTTCACCCAGGCTATGGTGGTTTTGTGACAAAAGGGACCCAGCTGCCTGCTGGTTCTCAGGCAAGTGAGGTGGGAAGAAGGGAAAAGTATACAATCAGACGCCCAGTCTAGTGCTGAGTCCACTTGATGGTTTTCAGATCAATTCCATCTTGTACCATTTCCCACAGTGGACTGCCAATGAGAGAGAGACATTTGATGAGTGAGGGCAATAACAGAGCATTCATACTGCATATCCACTATATATATATACACTTCTGTGTGCAAGGCCACCCTACCTAGCCTCACCTCATTCCCTTCTTGGCCTTGCTCCTGACTTGCCATACTCCAAAAGCACTGTACTATGCATCCTGGAACTTCCTTCAATGTGGGCAGTCTCCTCCCTCCAGAACAACCTATCACCTTGGCAGCCCACTCATCCAAGACTATCTCTCACCTCAAGTACTGGCCCCCTCCTCCCACTGGAAAGACTTTGAAACGCAGGCCCACAGGTATCTTTAATTTCTCCCCCAACTTCCCCCCTTTTCCAATCCCTTTTGTGTGCAGGCTTTCCCATCTAGAAGGAAAGCTCCTTGAGAAGAGAGGCACTCTCTCTGCTTGGATTTGCACCTCCAGTGCTTAGCACAGTGCCTGGCACATAGTAAGTGCTTAAGAAATGCTTATTCCCAGGGACAGCTAGGTGATGCAGTGGATTAAGTGCCGGCCCTGGATTCAAGAGGACATGAGTTCAAATCCGGCCTCAGATACTTGACACTTACTAGCTGTGTGACCCTGGGCAAATCACTTAACCTTCATTGCCCCACCAAAACCAAAAAAAAATGTTTATTCCCCACCTCCTCCCTCTTCCCACACCGAAAACAAGGAGTGAGTCATTTCCTTTTGGCCTCAGATGTCACTGTCTAAGGCTTCAGCTGGCAGCTTCAGCTTAGGCATCAAGCATGGCACACAAAAAGAGCCAGACAGTTTTGTTTCTGAGAGGGCATGAGCAGAAGAGATATGATGCCATAGCCCGGAAAAGGGGAATGTATCATGAGGGCAGTATTGAGACTACAGAGAGGATGAGAAAGGCAGCCTTTGGGCACAAGCCTCCACAACAGAGGCAGTTCTCACTTCCTAGCTCTAAGGCTGAAGCCATGTGGCCTGGCAGCCCAGACCAATGCCATGTACTGAGTATAGGAAGATAAAAACAGAACAGTTTGCCCATAAGGAGCTCAGACCTTACTGAAGGGTCTCAGTAATGGCCTTAGTCACCAGAGAACTACAACTGAGATGTTGGTCATCCCAAATCCCAAACACAAAGGAAGAAGGGAACTGCCTGTCCAGCCCCAAGAGGAGTAGAAACTAGACATCTCATGAGAGGATTCAAACTCTGCACTGCTTTCATGGCTGTGGCTACATTTTCTGAAGCTTGAAGGGAAGACCCTGAACTCTGCTGTTCCCAAAAGAAGTTCTATGGTTAGCAGACAGTGGCCAGGGACTTTAAGCCTTTAATAACAGAGACCAGAAGGAGACTCTGCTAATTTGGCCTCTGTGTACCCATGAGAAAATCTATACTGAGTCATCATGGCTCTGTACGGTGCTCTCGTTCAGGGTGTCTATGTTCTCCTACCTCAGATCACAAGGATATCTAAATAAGGGAACTTGAGAGTACTCAGAATGGGGCAGCTAGGTGACACAGTGGATAGAGCACTGGCCCTGGAGTTGGGAGGACCTGAGTTAAAATCCGGCCTCAGACACTTGACACTTACTAGCTGTGTGACCTTGGGCAAGTCACTTAACCCCAATTGCCTCACCCCCCCCCCCCAAAAAAAAGAGAGTACTCAGAATGTCAGTATGACTATGTACCCAGGACTGGGAACTTTAGGTATCTAGAGATGAGCTACCATTTTGGTTTGGACTCTAGGACAAGGTCATAAGATTTAGGGTTGGAAAGGATTTTAGATTATCTAGTCCAGTCTCCTTAATTTCACAGATGGAGAAGTTGTTTGGAGGCCCAGAGAGACCACGATACTTGCCCAAAGTCACAGAGATAGCAAGTAGCAGAGATGGGATTCAAACACAGGTCATTTGAGCCCAAATGAAATGATCTTTTCAACTATGCCACACTATTTCAGGGGAGGCTTCATACCTCATTTCTCGTAGCCTTTTAACATGATAGATGCACTTTTCAGCTGTATAGTCTACTTCTTCCTCTGTGGTGAAACGACCAATGCCAAACCTGAAATGCATTGCATTAGGTCATAAGGCTAGGGTACACACTGAAGGACTCATTCATTCAGGAAACATCTGAACTGAATGACACAGAAGGAGAAAAAGAGAAAGGGAGAGGGGGAGGAGGGAGAGAGGAAGAAGAGGGGAGAAGAGGAGGGAAGGAGGAGGGAGAGGGAGGGAGAAATGGAGGAAGAGAAGGTAGAAGGGAGACATCAGGGAAGTGGGAGACTGAGAAAAGAGGGAAAGAGACAGAGGGGAGATAGAAGGGGGAGGGAGGAGAGAGAAGAAGGAATAGGAAGGAGAGAAGAGGAAGAGGGAGACAGGGAAGAGAGAGAGGGAGGGATGGGAGGAGAGGAAGGAAAGAAAGGGGAGGAGAGCCACAGTTCCATCCCATTTACCTGACAGAGGAGTGGGCCAGGTCTTCATCTGTGCCAATGGCTCTAAGCACATATGACGGTTCCAGGGATGCAGAGGTACAGGCGCTAGGAAGACAAAACCCAAGTATGAACCAAACTCCTCAGGCAATGTCTCATTTCCAACCCAGCTGCCTTCATTTTGGATTTCACTTCACCATGTCCCCAGTAAACTAATCATTGTGAAATATCATGGTCCCTCCAGATCCAGTTAGCCTTGGTGCTCACACCTCCTTACTATCCTCTGCTGTCTGAAGAGGGTGGAGACAAGAACTTCTCAACCTACATTTCAGGAGGGGAGACCAGAAAAACATCTCCTCATCTCCCACGGGCCGGACACCTTCTTTATTTCTTTGACTTTTCCACAGTGCCACGTCCCAGCACTTACCATGGCGCTTAGAACAAAGTAGGGGCTTAATGTTTATTAGCTTCTGACAATTAAGCCCCTGACCAGCTTGCATTGCCACCACCACCTTTCTGACTAGTGCTTCTCTGATCCTATAGCCTCACAGGAGCCTGGGAAATGTAACTTCTGGTCTGTAGATGCCAAAAGCTCAGAGCTAACTAACTCCCAGTTCTTTGTTGAGATCTTCAATCTCCTAGTCCAAGCAAGACCTTAAATGGTGAAACTGCTAAAGCATGATGGGCTTAAAGCAAGAGAATACCTTATGGGACGTGTCTGACAGGAAAGGCAGGTTGGTAGGAAAGCTGCTGTGGAGCTTCAAGCCCAGATGTGCCTCTCCTGGAACTCCTATCTCAGGGAAACCTGGAACCATTCCTTTAAATCTGAAAGCCTCTGGCTGTCTGAGAACCCCCAGTACTGCCTGTGCTCAGTACAGGTCCCTTTGGTCCCCTCTGGCCAAGTGTGATGCCTGGTAGATGTTTCATAGCCCTTTTCAGTGCATGTCCCTGCAGTGTGTTACAGTTAGACAGCTCCTGTGTATTACTTTGTGCTTCTGCCACAGCACTCTCCCATAGGTTCTCCACACTGAATGCTAACAGTATGTGGGTGCCTGTCCCTTAAACCCACTTTGCCCTTACTCACCTGCCCGAAGACAAAGCCACATCCTTGAGTGCCATCAGCAGACTCTCTCCTTCTACATAGGCAAAAGACAAGTTGATGCAACCTGAGGGGAAACAATCTCCCGTGAGTATTGTCTTCCTCTTCCCTAGACTAGAAAAAGAAGAGGGTGCAGGCTGCCAAGAGTGGGAACCAGACCTGGATAGTGTTGCTGTGGGTCCCCATTCATCACCACATCAGGAAGGTTGCTCATTATCTTTTCTATCAATCTGTCTGCTAGCAGGGAGATCCTCTTATGGTCATTCTGAAAAAAACAAAACAAAATCAAACCACAGGAGAGTGGGGCAGGGCCATAATTTGTTAGGACTCCCAGTTCAGTTCAGGAATTCACTCGAGATATGCAAAGGAAGTCAGTGGAGAATACTATTATCCTGCTTTAAATAGGGTGCTCAGTAATATCAGGCTTCTGCCCAGTTGGAGATTTTTGAAAAATAGTTCAAAAAGACTCGAAATGAAGAAAATGACATTTCAGAATTACAAACCTCCAAAGCTAGGAGATACCTTAGAGGTAGATTAGCTAGTCCCATCCCCCTCACTCTGAAGGCCAGAAAGGTTCAGAAAGTTGCTCAAGGTTACTTAGCTATTCAGCAACAGCCAGCACAACAATCCATTTCACCTTCCTAAAGAACAGACCCCAGGAACCCAAAGAAACTCCAGACTCAGCACAAATGTCTGAGGGTCCTAGAGGAGGAGACAGGTACAGAGCAGGCCTGGTTGAAACCCACCATGTTTTTCACCTTAATCTGTGCTCTTATTTTTGTTTTTTTAGTGAGGCAATTGGGGTTAAGTGACTTGCCCAGGGTCACACAGCTAGTAAGTGTCAAGTGTCTGAGGCCAGATTTGAACTCAGGTACTCCTGATTCTAGGGCCGGTGCTCTATCCACTGCGCCACCTAGCTGCCCAATCTGTGCTCTTATTAAAGGTGGCTGACTCAGGCACAGGAACTTTCAAATAGGGAGCCAAAGAATGAGGGTGAGAGGCAGCTAAGTGGTGCAGTGAATAGAGCACTGGGCCTGGAGTCAGGAAGACTCATAGTCCTGAGTTCAAATCTGGTCTCAGATACTTACTAGCTATGTGACCCTGAACAAGTCACTTAATCCTGTTTACCTCAGTTTCCTCATATGTAAAATGAGCTGGAGAAGGAAATGACAAATTCTAGTATCTCTACCACATGGGGTCATGAAGAGTTTGACACGACTCAAAAATGACTGGATAACAACAAAAAAAGAGAGAAAAAGTGATGGGAGGAGGGGGCAGCTAGGTGGCACAGTGGATAAAGCACTGGCCTTGGATTCGGGAGGACCTGAGTTCAAATCCAGCTTCAGACACTTGACACTTACTAGCTATATGACCCTGGGTAAATCACTTAACCTTCATTGCCCTGCAAAAAAAAAAAAAACACACCAAAAAACCCCCCAAAAGTGATGGGAGGGAGTTTCTTTCTCTATACCTCCATCTCTTCTTGTGACACTTCACAGGCAGCCCCCAGCCCAACCACTAAAGGTGTGGGCACTGTTCCAGAGCGCATGCCCCGCTCCTGGCCTCCACCACTTTGTAAAGCCTCCACCCGTACTCGGGGCCGACGGCGGATGTAGAGTGCACCAATTCCTGAAGAATAAAAGGAAAGAGAGAAATTGGGTGAGAACTTAGTGTTTCAAAATATAATCTATGTTGCCAATTAGACTGAAGGCTCCCTAAGGTAGTTTTTTGATTTTCCCCTTTTCTAAACCTAGTACAAATGGTAAAGAGTGCTTTTTTACATGATGAATATTCTATCAGTGATGCTGTCTGAGGTATAAGAAGCTCATGTTCTGTCTCATGCAGGTGGATACACAAGATATCCATGCAGTGGAATAGCACAGAAAGCCCTATCATAGGCATTAATTCCAGAGACACAGGGCTTTTGAGCGCCCCAGATAAGCTGAGCCCCATCTGGGAGCAAGGAGGGAAAGGCAGACTGTAAAATGTTCCAAGTCCCAGCTGACAGGTGGCACAGTCAGAGAGTTTATCTTCTAGAGACAAATGTCAATAAAATTCTATGCTTCAAATAGACCTCACTGTTTACATAATAAGAGACTTCAGGATTTTCCATACCTTTTGGGCCATAAAGCTTATGACCACTGATGCTCATGAGATCAATTTTCATGTCATTCACATTGAGTGGGATTTTTCCAACTGCCTGGGCTGCATCTGTATGGAAATACACTTTTCGGGAACTGCAAATCCGTCCTAAGGAGACAGCAAAAGTATACACAGTAGGTTATTCACATGCCCTGTGGCACTATCCCCCTGGCACTTTGGATCCTGTAGAAAGGCAGGAAGCATGTCACCAGTCTCCAGACCAGTAGCTCTATTGATGGATGACTGACCACCAACTTTCTGCCACTCAAGGCCTTGGCCCAGGGTCATACAGCTAGTAAGTGTCAAGTGTCAGCAATGCAATGGTCCAAGACAATGCCAAAAGACTTATGGTGGAGGTGATGCCATAGGTAAATTAGGAGAGAAAGGAATAGTATACCTATCAGATCTTTGGAAAGGAAAACAGTTTATGACCAAACAAGAGATAGAGTATATTATGAAATGCAAAATGGATGATTTTGATTACATTAAATTAAAAAATTTTTGTACAAACAGAAGCAATGCATCTAAAATTAGAAGGGAGGCAGGAAGCTGGGAAACAATTTTTATGGCCAGTACTTCTGATAAAGGCCTCATTTCTGAAATATATAGGGAACTAAATCAAATTTATAAGAATCCATGAAGAAACCAGGAATCAGTCAAGCAGAATCAAAAGAATGAAAAAATAGAAGAAAATGTGAAACACCTCATTGGAAAGACAACTGATCTGGAAAACAGATCCAGGAGAGACAATTTGAGAATCATTGGACTGCCTGAAAGCCATGAACAGAAAAAGAATCTAGAAACCAAATTTCAGGAAATTATTAAGGAGAACTGTCCTGATATCTTAGAATCAGAGGATAAAATCATCACTGAAAGAATCCACTGATCACCTCCTGAAAGAGAAAACACCAAGGAATATCGTAGCCAAATTCCAGAATTATCAGGTGAATGAGAAAATACTCCAAGCAGCCAGAAAGAAGCAATTTAAATATCATGGAGCCACAGTCAGGATTGCTCAGGACCTGGCAGCTTCAACATTAAAGGACCGCAAGGCTTGGAATATGATATTCCGGAAGGCAAAGGAGCTTGGATTGCAGCCAAGAATCTATTACCCAGCAAAAATGTGTATTCTCTTCCAGGGGAAAAGATGACATTTAATGACATTGGGGACTTTCAATCATTCCTGATGAAAAGACCAGAACTGAATAGAAAATTTGATCTTAACATACAAGACTCAAGAGAAGTTTAAAAAGGTAAACAGAGAGGGAAAAAAAAAAGGTTACTCAATTAGGTTAAACTGATTATATCCCTACATGGGAAGATAATACTCATAACTCTTAAGAACTGTAAATGTATTTGGGCAGAGAGAAAGACTTTACACAGAGGGTATAAATATAAACTGTCTTTGATGTGATGATACAAAGAAAATTAAGGGGTTAAAAAGGGAGTCTATGGGGAGGAGAGGAAACGGGAGGTGGAATGGGGTGAATTATATCATATGAAGAGGTGAAAAAAACAACCTATTACAATAGAGGGAAACAAAGGAGGGGTGAACATTGTTTCAGCCCTACTCTCATTAGATTTGATTCAAAGAGGGAATAACATATATGTTCATTGGGATAAAGAAACTTAGCTCATTCTTTAGGGAAGCAAAAGGGGAAGGGAAAGGGGGGGGGGACTGACAGAAGGGAGGACAAAAGCAAGGGAGAAAAGGGTAAAGAAAAGAGAGGGGGGGTGATAAAAAGGGAGGGCAGATTGGGGGAGGCAGGGGTAAGAAGTAAAACATCGGTGAGGAGGAAGAGGGTGAAAGAAGGGGGGAAAAGCACAAAGGGGGTAAATAGAATGGAGGGGAATAGACAGTCAGTAATAATAACTGTGAATGTGAATGGGATGAACTCTGCTATAAAATGGAAACAAATTGCAGAGTGGATTAAAAACCAGAATCCTACAATATACTGTTTACAAGAAACACATTTGAAGCAGAGAGATACACACAGAGTAAAGGTAAAAGGCTGGAGCAGAATATATCATGCTTCAGCTAAAGTAAAAAAAGCAGGGGTAGCAATCCTTATCTCAGACAAACCACAGGCAAAAATAGACCCTATTATTATCTTCTTCTTCTTCTGAGGATGTATTGTGGTCTACCTTTCCCCCAAAGAAGTTTTCAATGGTCTTCTGCTTTCTCTGCCTACTCATCCTGGCTTACTGTTTCTTGGCTTTTTACTCCTTAAAGTATAGCGCTGCTTCCCGGACACACTGTTCATGCTACAGCGTGGCCCAGGGGGTGATTGGGCTTCTTCTCAGCCTGCCTGGCTTGTCATGGAAAGGGGAAAGGAACCCACATGTACAAAAATATTTATAGCTGCTCTTTATGTGGTGGCAAGGAATTGGAAGTTGAGGGGATGCCCATCAATTGGGGAATGGCTGGACAAGTTGTGGTATATGAATACAATGGAATACTATTGTGCTGTAAGAAACAATGAGCAGGAGGAGTTCAGAGAAACCTGGAGGGTCTTGCGTGGGCTGATGATGAGTGAGATGAGCAGAACCAGAAGAACATTGTACACAGTATCATCAACATTGAGTATCAACATTGATCTACTGTGATGGATTATATTCTTCTCACCAATGCAATGGTACAGAAGAGTTCCAGGGAACTCATGATAGAAGAGGATCTCCAAATCCAGGGAAAAAAAAAAAAAGAACTGTGGAGTATAGATGCTGAATGAACCATATTATTTCTTTTGTTTTTGGTGCTGATGTTTTTCTATTTTGAGGTTTTTCATCATTTCTCTGATTTTTCTCTTATAACATGACTAATGCAGAAATATGTTTAATGTTATTATGTGTATATACACATTCACACACACACATATATATATAACCTATGTCAGATTACCTGCTGTCTAGGAGAGGGGGGAGAGAGAAAAATCTGAAATTGGAAAGCTTGTATAAACAAAAGTTGAGAACCATCTTTACATGTAACGGGAAAAAACATAATACTTTATTAATTAAAAAAAAAAAAAGACTTATGGTGGAAAATGCTCTCCACATTCAGAAAAAGAATTATGGAGTCTGAATGCAGACTGAAGCATACTACTTTCACTTTTGTTGTTGCTTTTTTCTCATTCTTTTTTATATTTTCTTGCTTTTTTCCCCCTTTTGTTCTGATTAATGTGGAAATATGTTTGACATGATTGTAAGGTATAACCTATATCAAATTGCTTACTGGCTTTGGGAGGGGAGAGAGAAGGGAGGGTGGGAGAAAAATTTGGAACTCAAAAAATATTTTTACATGTAATTGAGAAAAATTAAAATAAATAAATAAATTTTAAAAAAGAAGACGACGACTAGAAGCTCCCTTGGGAAAACCCCAGGGTTGCCTTGACCCTTGAAGTTACTTCAAGTAATGACCAGTATGGTCCTGAAGTGCTCAGGTCTGGACACCCCACGTTCTGGAACTGTGTGATTCCTAACACTATAGTGAGACCCCATAAAGAGACCTAAAAATCCAGTGCTTTGAACTTCAAAAATCTAGAGGCCTCACCCTAGAAGGTGGAAGTCAGTGTAGGAATAAAGGGCAAGAACAAGGAGCACTGACTGTCCTGTCTAAAAGTGCAGCAGGCAACAGAATCTGGTCCTGGTACAAAATTCAGGAAACGTAGACTAAAGAACTCAGGAATGTAAAGCTTCCAAGAAGCTAACAATCTAATAGAAGAGACAACAGGCAAGCAAATATATAAAAACTAATTATGACCCCCAAAACAACAATAAAACAAGCCCTGGAGCAGCAAAACCCACAAAAAGAGAGGCGGAGATTATTTTCCAGATTGAACGGGGCCATACTGGGCTGCTAACAGAGTCCAACCCCACATTCATGCTGACACAGACCCCAGACACAATGCGCAAGAAGAACTTGCACCCAAGCCTCCAAAGTAGCTGTAGCACAAGGGTACTCTGGAACTAAACTTATGGTGGGGTGAGAGGGCTGAACAGCTGGGGGGGGGGGGCGGAGAAGGTGCACAGGTGTCTGTGGAACCTAAGGAGTAATTTGGCTATTCCACCCCAGCAGAGAACCAGGAAGGAATCCTGAGTGGTGGGAGGCCCAGGTGGGGAGGGGCACAGGCTCATCAGAAGCTAAGATCCACCCACAGCACTCTGCTGGCTGGTTGATTAGCAAGTTGGCTGGAGGTTATCTTTGGACCAGAGAACAGGCCAGGTGAGAGAAAAACCTGCCCTCCCTCAAACCAAAACATCTGGGACCCAAAAGCTTGGAACGGTGTAGCTTAAAAGTAGGGCACCATGGGGCAGCTCAGTGGCGCAGTGGATAAAGCACCGGCCCTGGATTCAGGAGGACCTGAGTTCAAATCCAGCCTCAGACACTTGACACTTACTAGCTGTGTGACCCTGGGCAAGTCACTTAACCTTCATTGCTCTGCAAAAAAAAAAAAAGAAAAGAAAGAAAGAAAGTAGGGCGCCACTGTAAGAGGAAGTTAAAAGTCAAGCAAAAACAGCAAGATGAGCAAGCAAAGAAAGTTGAAAAGAATAGAAAGTTTCTTTAGTGACAAGGAAGATCGAGGTGCACCCTCGGAAGAAGATAAAAACCTCAGGGCCCCTAAATCCAAAGCTTCCAAGAAAAATACAAATTGGTCTCAGGTTATAGAAGCACTCAAAAGGGACTTTGAAGAGAAAGTAGGAGAGATAAAAGGAAGATTTAGAAAGGTGGAGGAAAGAATGGAAAGAGAAATGAGAACAATGCAGGAGAGTCATGAGAAAAAAGTCAACAGTTTGAAAATCCAAATAGAAAAGGAGATTAAAAAAACTGTCTGATGAAAATAATTGCCTAAGAATTAGGATTGAACAAATGGAAACTAGTGACTTTATGAGAAACCAAGACACAGTAAAGCAAATCCAATTGAATGAAAAAATAGAGGGCCTGGAAAATTTGAAAATTTGAAAAACCATTGGACCACCTGAAAACCATGACCAAAACAAGAGCTTAGACACCATCCTCCAAGAGATTGTGAGGGAAAATTGCCCTGATATTCTAGAAGAAGATGCTAAAATAGAAACTGAAAGAATCCACTGATCACCTCCTTAAAGAGATACCAAAAGCAGGGGCGGGTAGGTGGTGCAGTGGATAAAGCACCGGCCCTGGATTCAGGAGTTCCTGAGTTCAAATCCAGCCTCGGACACTTGACACTTACTAGCTGAGTGACCTTGGGCAAGTCACTTAACCCCCAGTGCCCTGCAAACAAAAACAAAAACAAACAAGAGATACCGAAAGGAAAACCAGCAGGAATATTATAGCCAAATTCCAGAACTCACAGGTCAAGGAGAAAATATTGCAAGCAGCTAGAAAAAAGGAATTTAAATACTGTGGAGCTCCAATAAGGATAAAGAAAGATCTAGCAGCTTCTACATTAAAGGATTGGAGGGCATGGAAGATCATATTCCAGAGGGCAAAGGAACTGGGACTACAGCCAAAAATCACGTACCCAGCAAAACTAAGCATCATCTTTCAGAGGCAAACATGGAACTTCAAGGAGAAAGAAGACTTTCAGGCATTTATGATGAAAAGACCTGAACTGAATAGAAAATTTGACTTTCAAATACAAGACCCTGGAGAAGCATTAAAAGGTAAACAGGAGGGGCGGCTAGGTGGCGCAGTGGATAAAGAACCGGCCTTGGATTCAGGAGTACCTGAGTTCAAATCCGGCCTCAGACACTTGACTTACTAGCTGTGTGACCCTGGGCAAGTCACTTAACCCCCATTGCCCAGCAAAAAAATAAAAAATAAAAAGGTAAACAGGAAAAAGACTTCATGAAGGATATTAAAAGATTAAACTGTTTACATTCCTACATGGGAAGATAATACTTTGAACTCATAAGAACTATCTCAGTAAGGAATACACAGAGGACACAGGTCTGAACTGAATATGAAGGGATGATATCTGTAAAGCATTTATTTTTTGTCTATCCATGTTCTTTGTGGGGCAAACAGGGTGGGGAGTTTTATATCTGGAGTCAGATTTAGGCTCAGGGCCTCCTGAGTTCAGGGCTGGTGCTTTGTCCACTGTGCCACGTAGCTAACTCATGATGATATGTTTAAAATAGGGTTGAGGGGTAGGAGGAATAGAGTGGGAGAGGGGAAAGGGGAGAGGTAAACTGGTGAGAGGTAGTTCACGTGAAGTAAAGAAAAAAGCTTATGGAGGGGAGGGTGTGAACCTTACTATCATCAGAATTGGCTCAAAGAGGGAATAACATCCATACTCAAGTGGGCTCATCAGAGGGCTCAAGGAGGGAATAACATTCACAACCAATTGGGAGAAGTAATCTATTCAACCCTACAGGAAAGTAGGAGGGGAAGAGTATAAGGAGGGAAGGGTGAAAGAAGGGAGGGCAGAGCAGGGGAGGGGGCAGTCAGAAGTAAAACACTTTTGAGGAGGAATAGGGTAAAAGAAGATAAAAATAGAGTAAATATCATGGGAAGGGAATAGGATTGAGGGAAATCGTTATGATGATTGACTAAAATGGCAAAATGTATGTTACCTACTCTACTGGGCTATTGTGAAGTTTAAGGTACTATATAAAAGTTATGATGAACAGGATGCTATCAGAAAAGCCTGGAAAGACCTACATAAACTGAAGCAGAGAGAAATGTACTTCATACAAAAGAACAGCAATAGTGATCTGCTGAGAAGCATGTGGTTATTTTTCAGCAAGGCAATGATCCAATATAACCCTGAAGGACTTATGAAAATTGCAATCCATCTACAGAGAAAGAACTGATGGTATCTGAAAACAGATTGAAACACATTTTTTTGACAATTCCTTAATCTGAAGTTTTGTTTTTTAACTGTTTTCTCTCACAACCTAGCTAATGTGGGGATGTTTTCCATGACTATTCATGTATAACTCATATTGAATTGCTTGAGGTCTTGGGGGTGGGAGGTGGGAAGGGAGGGAGGAAGAGAAGTTGGAAGACAAAGTTTAAAAAACTGAGGACATCTAGGTGGCACAGTGGATAAAGCACTGGCCCTGGATTCAGAAGGACCTAAGTTCAAATCCGACCTCAGACACTTGACACTTACTAGCTGTGTGACCCTGGGTAAGTCACTTAACCCTCAATGCCCCACCAAAAAAAACCCACAAAAAATCCCGATGTCAAAATTTGTTTTTACATATATTTTGGAAAACAAAATTCTAAACAAACAAATTTAAAAAAACCCCAAACAGTTATATACAAGATAAATGGGAAATAATTAACAGAGGGAAGGCACTAAAATTAAAATGGGTTGGGAAAGGCTTAATGTAGAAGATGGGATTTTAGATGGGACTTAAAGAAAGCCAGGGAAGGCAATAGGTAAGGAGAAGGAAGAACAACATTCTAGGCAAGGGGTACAACCAGAGAAATATCTGAAGCTGAAAGAAAGAATGTCTTCTTTTTGGAACAGCCAGGAGGCCAGTGTCAATGAACTGAAGAGTATGTGGTAGGGAGTAAAGTATAAGACTGGAAAGATAGGAGAGGGCTAGGTCATGAAGGGCTTTGAACCTAAGTAAAGAATTTTGTATTTAATCTTAGAGGAGATAGGGAGCCAATGGAAAATGAAATAAATTCTATGGAAGAAAGATTTGGAAAGAAGATTAACATCTTGGAACAAGAGGTACAAAACCTTAACCGAGAAAAAAACCCAAAACCTCCCTGAAAATTTGAACAGATCAAATAGAAGCTAATGACAACAAAATCAAAAGAGTGAAAAAACTGAAGAAAATGTAATGTATCTCAGCAAAAAACAATTTACTCTGAAAACAGATCTAGGAGAGAGAATTTAATCATTATTACCTGAAAGTCATGGCCACAAAAAACTCCAGTATGTTGTATTTCAAGAAATCTTAAAACAAAATACCTGATCCTGATAGAGGAATTTAAAAAAAGAAAAAGAAAAGGAATGTAAAGCACTGGAAAATAAAGGGGTGACCATCAATCAAGGAAGAGCTGAACAAATTGTAGCATATGAATGTAATGCAATATAATTATACTGTAAGAAATTAGGAAAGAAATGGTTTTAGAGAATCCTAGGAAGTACACTAACTGATCCAGACTGAAGTGGGCAAAACCCAGAGAATAGTTTGTACAAGGACATTATAACGAAAAACAACTTTGAAAGACTTAAGAACTATAATCAAAACAATGACCATGTCTCCAGAGGATATATGGTGACACTTGACACCCAGTTCCTGACAAAGAAGTGATGGACCCAAGGTACAATAAGAGACATATATACATTTTTTGACTTAACCATTGTGTAGATTTGTTTTGTTTGACTAAGATATTTGTTACAAAGTTTTCCTCTCCCCACTCTGTTTTTAATTGGGAGTAGGCGGTGGGTAGTGGTGAGAGCTAGCAATAGTGATTAAAAAAAAAAAAAAGAGGACCACGGAAACATTTAAAGACTGCATAGAAAAAAAAAATGGGGTAGCTAGGTGGCACAGTGGATAGAGCACCGGCCCTGAAGTCAAGGAGGACCTGAGTTCAAATCTGGCCTCAGACACTTAATACTTGCTAGCTGTGTGACCCTAGGCAAGTCACTTAACCCCAATTGCCTCATCAAAAAAAAAAAAAAAAAGACTGCATAGAAATAAACAGAAGGTAGTTTGGAAAGAAGCAAAGACATGCAAGACAGTTCTGAAAGTACTATGTTCAATTTATTGTATCTTCCTTTTTTTTTTTTAAAAAAAGCCCAGCTCGCTCTTTACGTGGTAGCAAGGAATTGGAAGTTGAGGGGGTGCCCATCAATTGCGGAATGGCTGGACAAGTTGTGGTATATGAATACAATGGAATACTATTGTGCTGTAAGAAATGATGAGCAGGAAGAGTTCAGAGAAACCTGGAGGGTCTTACGTGAGCTGAAGATGAGTGAGATGAGCAGAACCAGAAGAACATTGTACACAGTATCATCAACACTGAGTGTTGACCTACTGTGATGGACTATATTCTTCTCACCAATACAATGGTACAGAAGAGTTCCAGGGAACTCATGATAGAAGAGGATCTCCAAATCCAAGAAAAAAAAAAAGAAAGAAAGAACTGTGGAGTATAGATGCTGATTGAACCATATTATTTCTTTTGTTTTGGGTGCTGTTTTTTTTTTTCTATTTTGAGGTTTTGCATCACTGCTCTGATTCTTTCTCTTATAACAGGATTAATGCAGAAATAGGATTAATGTTATTATGTGTATATACATATGTGTGTGTATATCTATCTATCTATCTATCTGTATGTATATGTATATAGATATATAGATATAACCTATATCAGATTACCTGCTGTCTAGGGGAGGGGGGAGGGAGGGGAGGGAGGGAGAAAAATCTGAAATTGTAAAGCATGTATAAACAAAAGTTGAGAACTATCTTTACATGTAACGGAAAAAATAAAATACCTCATACATTAAAAAAAAAAAAAAAAGCCCAGCTAGCAAGTGTTAAGTGTCTGAGGCCGGATTTGAACTCAGGTACTCCTGACTCCAGGGCCAGTGCTCTATCCACTGCGCCACCTAGCGGCCCCTTATTGTATCTTCTTTAACAAAGAAAATAGTATAGAATGGCAACTCATGGTTTTATACACAATCCTTTTTACGTTTTGCTGTTTATATGGGAAATGTTCATTTTTGAAAGGTGCTTAAAGGTCAGAATAAAAAAAAATTAGAAAAAAGAACTGATAAGGGTAAAAGGATTTGGAAATGCAGGGGAACAATGAGTATTTTTGTGCTAAACACAAAAAAGTCCTGGCATCTGACCACAATTAGTGTCTAATCAATGCTAATCTACTACTCAGTTCAGCAGAGTGGCTAGTCTTCCCCAGTGCCTTGGGATAGAAGAATTTGACCTCACCTCTAGAAATCTATACCAAGGGGGCAGCTAGGTGGTGTAGTGGATAAAGCACCAGCCCTGGATTCAGGAGGACCTGAGTTCAAATCTGGCCTCAGACACGTAACACTTACTAGCTGTGTGACCCTGGGCAAGTCACTTAACCCCAATTGCCTCAACAACAACAAAATCTATACCAGACCATAGCAGGAAGTGGCTGCACTCCATGACAGGATATTAAGTGGCATAATTCAGACTTTTCCCCTTTCAGTACTGGTGACCTTGGAGGAAGAAGAAACTGAAATACTCACCAATGTCTTCAATAGGTTGCTTCACTCCAATCTCATTGTTCACAGTCATGATAGATACAAGGCTTGTGTCTGGCTGGATTGCTGCCTCCAGTTCCTAAGGGGATAAACACGGGGTATAGTGAGGAGGAAGAATGGGAACTTGATTGTATCTTTCTTTCCCTTCTCAGCATACCAGCATTTCCAGCCTTAGAAAATGCAGTCTCCTCTGATTCTCATAGGATGTAGGCTGGCTGTTGAGTGCTGATGGAAAGTAGGTGTATAAACTTCATAGAGTTGAGCAGTACATCTAAACCAAATGCTATGAACAACAGCATCTATCAATCCATCAGCAAAACGTTAAGTATTTGCTATGTATAAGGCACAAGGCTAGGTGCTAGGGGACGTATACTAAGAGGTCTAAGACATGTTCCTTGCCTTTAAGATTCTGACAAATCAGTTGGGATAAAGAAAGTCTAAAGAATCTCAGAGACAGAAAGGCCAATAGTAGAAGCTATCTAGGCCAACCCATTTTTAGGAGATTGAAAACTGGGATTTATAACCATAATTTCAATGATGTAGGTAACTCCTGGTGAGAAAACTCTTTCTCCAATTTCAGATCAGCAATTGTTTTGAATTATTTTCCTGGAGGATTGGTTGGACCACTGAGAGGTTAAGTGTTTTGCTTGCTCATGGTCACACAGTCAGTATATATCTGAGGTATACAGATCCTTTCTGACTTTGCCTGCTATTTATCCGTTACTCCATTCTGCCTCTTTTGCACATGCCAGATATCTACAACATAGTCATCAGGTTCTCCCTTTAAAAGTGATCGTAGTCTGGGTTGGAGCCAAGGGGAGGAAAGGCAGTGAGTTCTCAAACTCATGACAAGCTCCAAAAAACAAGCAAATAATGCCATAGGACAATGCCTGGAGCAGCAAAACCCACAGAAGAATGTGCTGAGATCATCTTCTTCTTTTTTTTTTAGTGAGGTAATTGGGGTTAAGTGACTTGCCCAGGGTCACACAGCTACTAAGTGTTAAGTGTCTGAGGCCAGATTTGAACTCAGGTACTCCTGACTCCAGGGCCAGTGCTCTATCCACTGCGCCACCTAGCTGCCCCTGAGATCATCTTCTAACCAGGAACAGCTTGGAAGGTCAGAAGGAGGGAGCTGCTGTACTGATACAGGAGTTGAGCCCAACCCCACAGTCACCCTGACACAGATCCAGTCCCAGGAAGGCCTCACCAGAGAAGGAGACCCCCAGAGCCTCTGAATCAGCTGAAGCACCAGTGTTGTCTGGAACTAAGCTCACAGTCTGGTGAGAGGGCTGAGCCCTTGGCAGCGGGGAGACTACAGGGGTCTATGCTGGTGCTGAGGCAGAACTTGGGTTTTTCACCCCTGCTGGGAACCAGGAGGTAGGCTTGAGTAGCAGTGGCCCAGGTGGGGGAGGGCCACAGGCTCATCAGAGCTGACAACCCCAACACACAAAGCTGGTTGATTAGCAGGTTGGTCTGGGGTCATCTACAGACCAGGTAACAGGCCAGGCGAGTGAAGATCCTGATCCTCCTTCAATCATACCACCTGGGACTTCTGAAGCTTGGGATACTGCAGCCTGAAAACAGTGCCCCACTTTAAGGAGCTAAAAGTCAAGTCAAAGAAAGGCAAGATGAACAGACAGAGAAAGGTGAGGACCATAGAAAGTTTCTTCAGTGACAAGGAAGATCGAGGTGCACCCTCAGAGGAAGATGTCAATGTCAGGGCCCTTATATCTAAAGCTTCCAAGAAAAATATTAATTGGTTTCAGGCCACAGAGGTACTCAAAAAGAGTGATCCTGGAGGGCAGATAGGTGGCATAGTGGCTAAAACACCAGCCCTGGATTCAGGAGGACCTGAGTTCAAATCTGGCCTCAGATACTTGACACTTACTAGCCATGTGACCGTGGGCAAGTCACTTAACCCTCACTGCCCTGCAAAAAAAAAAAGAGTGGTCCTGGGGGGCAGCTAGGTGGCACATCGGATAAAGCACTGACCCTGGATTCAGGAGGACCTGAGTTCAAATCCAGCCTCAGACACTTGATACTTACTAACTGTGTGACCCTGGGCAAGTCACTTAACCCTCACTGCCTGGGGGTGGGTGGGGGGTAGGAAGGAGTGATCCTGAAAAGGAATCAATTGCCTTACTAGGCAATAGTATCTAACATGCTTTTTATATGTAAAAGGAAAACAATGCAAATTGACAAATAATTGCCATGTGAGCGGTTGGAAATACATAATTAGAGGAAGAGGTCATATTGGGCAGGGGTGGAGAGAGAGGCGGCTTTATTTATTGGACTGCAGTAAGTGAAGAGGAGGGGAAACTGCATCCTTAGCTTCAGAGCATGGAAGAAGATGTGGCACAGAATGTTGGCAAGACAAGTCTAGCCTCAGTGAATGGGTCCTGTTGGAGAGGAATAGTGGGAGATAATGCTGGGAGTAAGTTGCAGCCCCATTCTACTCTCTCTTCAGACTATGTTTCCTAATGAGGGGCCTTCTCACCTTCAGATCAATGATTCCACTCTTCTGCACTGGGAGATAAGTGACCCGAAAGCCCTCAGCTTCCAGAGAACGACATGAATCCAGCACACATTTGTGCTCTGTTTGTGTGGTGATCACATGCTTTTTCCGTAACTTGTAGAACCTGGCCACCCCCTAGAAGTTGATGGGGAAGGGAGAAGATATTTAGCAGAAAACAATGTCTCTTATTCCTTTCAGGACTGGGGAAGGGGACAAGAGGGCAACAGAAGATGAGTTTTCACAGAGGTTTTTCATCTACTGTATGGTAGTTCCTAAGAATACACAGGACAGTTTCTTTACCTACCCCAACTAAGACAGTGGCATTTTGGATTATGTAATTTTCAGACTTCCCAGAGAAACCTTTCTTTTTTTTTTTTAATAAAGTATTTAATTTTTTTCCTGTTACATGTAAAGTTAGTTCTCAACTTTTGTTTATACAAGCTTTCCAATTTCGGATTGTTCTCCCTCCTTCCCCTAGACAGCAGGTAATCTGATATAGGTTATATATGTATATACATATACACAATAACATTAAACATATTTCTGCATTAGTCATGTTATAAGAGAAAAATCAGAGCAATGATGAAAAACCTCAAAATAGAAAAACAAGAGCACCAAAAACAAAAGACATAGTATGGTTCATTCAGCATCTATACTCCAGTTCTTTTTTTTTTTTTCCCCCCCTGGATTTGGAGATCCTCTTCTATCATGAGTTCCCTGGAACTCGTTGCACTGGTGACAGAGAAACCTTTCTTAAGTGCCAAAAGAATTTTTGTGTTTTTTCCCCAAGAGGGAGGAAATAATCTTCATTTAGAGAAGGTAGGTTGTTTCCAAATCTCTACTTTGGTGCTGTCATTTTAAAGTACTAAGGGGAGAATAAAGACAGGATTGTGGCTGCTTTAAAACCTATTCTAAACTTCCTCTCCAGACCAAGGTCAAAGGAGATTGACATTGGCAGCAAAGGGACAGTATATATGAGGGGGGAGGATCTGATAGGAATCCATAATTTACTTTGTTCCCTTGAGATGACAGAGGTCACCCAGTCTGTTATTCTGCAGAGCCAACAGAGTTTACACAGCTAAATAGTAAAGGGGAATTTTACTTGGATTAGAATTGTATTCACAGCAACCTGTCTCTAAATCAAAAAAGCCATAAAAAAGATTACACTAAAAATAATAGAGCCTGGTTATGATTGAAAGGGAAAGAGGTAAATGGGGCTGAAGAGAAAGTCTTAGGCTCGTACAACTAGCCCCATTGGTTAAGACTACTGGACCATTATCTGCACCTCACATGGAGGCAGACACTTGAGGAAGGTATAAAAACACTTGTAGGATTACCGTGGTCAGAAGCAACAATGGCAGTGGGGAGAGGTAGGAAGGAGAGAGCTTTGCTTTCATATACACCAGAATGGAGCTAGAGGAACAAATGGTAGATGAATGAACACTGAACTGAAAAACTGGAACAGGAAAGAAAAACATGCACACTCCCTTACTGCAACATGCCACACAAACAAGTTATTATAATGTAGGCCAGATGGGGTTGAAGAAGCTCCCTGCAGCTGCTAGGACAAAAAGGTGTTAACCCAATCCAATGTCCACTGTGCACCTCCTGGTTGAAAATTCAAAGGTTACAGAGAGAATGTCTTCTTTCTTGAGAGAGAAAAGTCTTCTACCTTGCAAAACACCTCATCATGTTCTCTCAGTCTGAAGTTGCAAGATATGAAGCAGTATGGGGAAACGTTACAGAAAGTTACCAAATGGAGAGGAAGGCCATGTTTAGGTGCCAGGAGTGGAGGTGGTTGGTATGGGAACTTCTAAAGGCTGAGCTGTTACAGAGAAATCATCTCAAGTCAGAAAGATACTAGAAAGATACTGCCGTGCTTAATCCCCCCTGACTTCAGCTGCTGGTCTGAGACTCACTTTTGTACTGCTTTTTCCCTTCCCCCATTTCTCCATCTTACCTTAATTGCTAAATTGTTCGATTCAGTGGCTCCACTAGTGAAGACAATCTCCCGGGGGTCGGATCCAATCAGTGACGCTACTTGCTGTAATGGAAAGAGCACTCACTTAACATTTGACATCAATGACAAAAAGTGACCACACCAGACAGAGCTGGTAAAATCTAGCTCCCAGAAAGGAAAATATAGGACGGCAGAAAAGATCTTCCATCATATTGTGACTACAATTTCTGTACTTCTTAGCATAGTTATGAATTATGTCCTTAAATTTTGTCAGGAAGAAATACAGAATATGTTTTAGGACTCTTTGGGGGCCCTAATAACCATTTTTATTTCAAGAAGACAGATATATTCTCCTTCTAATCATTAAAAAAGCCCAAATTTTCTTCCACTCTCTGGATCCAAATTACTGTAAAAGTTAACCTACCCAGATTCTCAGTCCCACCCTTCCTTGATTCATTTCATCCTTGCCTGTCGTGCATGTTCCATGGCGGCCTCACTCTCCCAGCCATAGGAATGAGTCCGGGAGTGTGGGTTCCCATAGTAGTTGACCAGATAGGGAAGCATGGCATCCAACACTCGAGGATCCTAGGTACAACATAGTGCAAATCAGAGTCATCCCAAGGGAGCCTCTTTCTACTAGCTGCTTGTTCTCACAGTGTGCTAAGGTGGTTTAGCAGAGATCTGACTCTTGGGTAAATCATGGGAAGTAGGACAAGGAAACATTCCTTCCCCTGCCAGAAGATCCTTTAATCAGATTTTTCTGTAAATAATACCAACAATTAGATTTACATAGCACATCCAATCATTTGGTTCTTAAAACAATCCTAAGAAGTATCCATGGCAATTATTATCACCCCAGTTTTACAAATGAGAAAGATCTAGGTTGAGAAATAAGTTGCCCAGTTTGGGTATTGGCAGATGTTTCTACTATGCCAATCACCTTTCATTTGTCCCATACAGTTTCCTATTCAGTTTTATACACTTGATATTTATTAAGACTTTACTAAGCACATAACACAACTTTAGATGACCACCTAAATACAACATTACCTGCTTGCAAAGATTCTAGTATGAACTGTTATTCTACCCAACCCACTCCCAGGGCCAGGGGCTCCAAAGGAGTTCTGCCTAACACTTCTTCAAAAACCCCAACACTTCAAAAGTTGCTGCCCCCAAACTGCTGCCCACCAGGGGAGTAGTGGCTTGCACATCCATGTAGAGAGGCCGAAGTACTGCCTCCTCCTTTGGAGGAACCACATCTGAGAAGCCAGGTGTGTGGGGTGTCTGGTCTAGACCTGAAAAACAGAGGGAGAAGAATGCCTTGTCTGAAGACTGCTGGGAAGAGAAGACAAATCTAAGGAGAAAGTAGAGTCTCGTTGGCTAAAGGATGAGGGGATGTCACGGGGTCATCTTTGACATAGGAAATGGAAAGGGGGAAATCTTCTAGAACAGAAGCCTTGATGGGTTAGGAGGTTGGCTTGAGGCTGAGTGCAATTTTTATGGGTTAGATGGTCTGAGTGGATGGGGGTTAGGTCAAAGTTGGGGGGTTGAGGTGGTCTGCCTGAGGGTGGAGGTGGCAAAGGTATAGTATGGGTAGGAAGGCCTATAGGAAGGGTGGTCTTATGGGAAAGTGGGAGGATCTGTTTGTGGGGTAAATACTGAGGAGAGTGTTGAGGGTGGACATGCGATATTGGAGGGAAGGGTCTGGGGTCGGCCAGGACCAATGGGGTCCGGTCTCTGGCCGAAAGCGGGGACAGGTGGGTCTGAGTTAAATAGGTCAAAGTCGAGGTCAGTCATTTAAAAACCGGTGAGGATAAAGAAGCATTGCCGGACTCCAGGAAGGCGATGGGAGATGGAAAGGAAGGTACAGGAAGGATTTGGGAAAACGGGGAGATGGGGGTAGAAACCCAACAGCCGATACCGCGCAGGCGCAGTCCCCGACGCGGAAGGGAGGGGCCCGGGACCCTGGTCACCGCTCTCCACGCAGCCCGCCACAGCATCTTCTCCACTGCTTCCCGGGGCCGGAAGTGGCCTCTCACTTCCGTTTCGGGTCACCCGGAAGTTATTCCTCCCTGCCCCGGAAACGACGCTACCCTCCCGCCTCCCGAGACGTAAAGTGGAGCGACTGAGGCCGAAAGCGAGGTGAGTTGCAGTTCGGGCTGGGCTTGGGGTACTTCCCCGGGTTGGGGAAGGGGAGCACGGTGCGGGACCCGGCCTCCGCCTTTGCCGCCGCTCCCCGGCCGAGCTCTCCCTTCCGTGGGGATGTATGGACGGTGGATGTGATCCTGGCCTTGCCGAAGGCCCCGGCTCCTCCTCAGGTCCGGCTTTTCCTGTCTCTCCCCGCACAGATGCCAGTAGCCGTGGGTCCCTACGGACAGTCCCAGCCCACCTGCTTCGACCGAGTGAAGATGGGCTTCGTGATGGGCTGCGCCGTGGGCATGGCGGCCGGGGCGCTGTTCGGCACCTTTTCATGCCTCAGGTGAGGGCGGCCTTTTAGACCAGCCCGGGCTTCGTCTGACCCTCGCCTTGCACGGGGCCAGCGGGCCGTATTCGGGGCCACACTGGAGGCTACAAGAGCTAGGGCCAGAGGCGAGAGGCCGTTCGGTGCTGGCGGGGTGGTGTCCGGGACATGGTGTGGCCGTAGCTACGGGTCAAGGGGCAGACAGCTCTAGGGAAGAGGCAGCCGGGGCCAGAAGTGGGGGGGAAAGGCGACAGGGTTGGTGCCCTTGAGCATCTCCCCATTTAGCTCCATTCAGGTTTACTTCTCCAGGATCGGGATGCGGGGCCGGGAGCTGATGGGCGGAATTGGCAAAACCATGATGCAGAGCGGGGGTACCTTCGGAACGTTTATGGCCATCGGAATGGGCATCCGCTGCTGACCGTGGCGTCTCCACCTCTTCCCAAGACCCCCGCGCACCTCCTTGTTTAATATAATAAAAGGCTTTGAGTACGTGGAGTCTTTGCTTTCGGGTTTGGGGGCTAAACTAATGTTTCAGGAACGGGCCTTTCTTATTGGCCTTGTCCTTGGATTTATGTCCATAACCTATGGCCGCTACCTGGTTTATTTTTTCCCCGAACTCTCTCCATTTCATGGTTCCAAGTGGAGGCTTAGACGAGATGGGGAAAGACTGGTCGCGTAGCAAAACAGTGGCTGTTAGGGAAAGTCATTTAATTTGCCTGGTCCTCAGTTAATTTGTCCAAAGTGAATCTTAGGAGGCAGCTAGGTGGCGCAGTGGATAATTCACTGGCCCTGAATTCAGGACCCGAGTTCAAATTCGGCCTTAAACACTTGACACTAGCTGTATGACCCTGGGCAAGTCACTTAACCCTCACTGCCCCCCCCCCCAAGTGAACCTTATTCCAAAGGTCTACATATAGCCAGAAACAATAGAATCAAGATTCTGTCTCTATCACTAAATTTAGTTAAATTTGTAGTCATTGGCTGTTGCACTCAAGGGCATCTCTAAACTATTTTCTAAAAGGCCTACTAGCTTATATTGAGTACACATCAGCAAGTCCACACCTGTTGCTAGTTTTGTTTTGAAATCACTGCACAAAAGGGAAAAGTATGGAGGTTTCTGTTGTGTATATGAAAGCTTTAATGCTTCGTTTTGATGATGCACAAAATTTAAGTTATAGTTTACTTAACTTGCAATGGGTGAAAAGTGGATAAATTGGATAGAAAGCATAATGATACAGATTAAGTGGATGGTACATAGCAAAGGAAAAAAATCATGCTTGTTAAAATACCAAACACTAGATCAAACTTCTGAATTAGTAAATGTATATGTAATTTAGCTGATATTTTTCATCAAGACAGAAATTGGGGCGGCTAGGTGGCACAGTGGATAAAGCACCGGCCCTGGATTCAGGAGTACCTGAGTTCAAATCTAGCCTCAGACACTTGACACTTACTAGCTGTGTGACCCTGGGCAAATCACTTAACCCCCATTGCCCCACAAAAAAACAAAAAACATCAAGACAGAAATTTCTGAACCTGCTTGTTTAGCCATTTCTAGCTTATTCTTTTTTGGTGAGGCAGTTGGGGTTAAGTGACTTACCCAGGGTTGCACAGCTAGTGTCAAGCGTCTGAGGCCGAATTTGAACTCAGGTCTTCCTGAATCCAGGGCCGGTGCTCTGTTATAAACGATAGTTCTAATAATAAGTTACTCCATTTGGGTGAGTGGATAGGATGGAGGCAGAGGGGCATGTCAAGGATGATATAAAGATCCAAAGGTGAGATAGATGATGGCAGGACATCTAGGTGAAAATAATTGCCTTGGCATTTCACTGAGTTGTATGATTGGGGTTCAGGGGAAAAGTCTTGCTTTGAAGGCATAGATTTTTAAGTTGTTCAAAAAGAAATGAACATAATTGATGCCATGAGTCTTCCACTTAAATGGAACCTTTCAAACCCTGAAACAAGACTATGGGATCTCAATTCGTTTACTCATACCAAACTTTGCTAATAATGATGTCAAATATTTGATAGGCACTAGGAGAAAGGAAAGTCAACGTAATCTCATGCTTGGAATGTAAGGTACTTGTAAAAGTTTTATTGAGCATAGAAACCATTCACTAATATATGCCAGTCAAGGTATAGCTCCTTTGAGGGCAAAAGGTGCCAAGTTGCCTTGTTTTTAACAAATGTTTCGTAATGAACATTGCTAATTAACTATTTAAAAAGTTTTTCCCCTTTGAATTTTGGCACTATTGAGTAATAGGCACTCAGCTTCAATCAAACCTCAGAGGGTCAAAACTAAGTATTTTTCCCTTGGAAATATAATAAAAACCTAAGGATTCGTTTTGTACTTGGGGAATTGACAAATAGAACACAACATTGTAGATGACTTGTCCGTTCACACCTTTATCTTACAATCTAACCACACTCCCACAAGCACCTTTGTTATCCATGTATTTTGTTAAAGAATGTGGTGTAGAGTTCTTGGCTATAACAGGAACTCCCTCTGATCTGACAATAAAAGTGGGGACTGGGATGAAAGATTCCTGTAATATTACCCAGTCAAAAAGCAACCACAAAGGTGATAGAAATACCAGGTTGTTGGTTATAACAGGAGCCCAGGAGCAGATGATTGAAGTTACATGGTAGAGTCTAAGAGTTCTAGACTGGCAGTGTGGAGATATGGTGAAATTTGTACAGAAGGAAAATCAATCTGAACTGGAAAACCTGACTTTAAAATGGAGATTGCATGCATTTCAGAAATGAAAATGCTAGCCAGAGGACCAGCCCCCTTATTTTATAGATGAGGAAATTGAAGCTCCAAAATGAAAACTGGCATAACTAGAATCTGAAGTCAGTGTCCTCTGGCTCCAAATCTAGTATTTTCCCCACTGTAAAAGAAACTTGTCCAATTAGAAAATATAAATTAAAATTGTTCATGGCCTTTTAAAGAGAATTTTATTTTGAGTGGTTCTTACAAAGATTGTTGCAATATGAAAGTCATTTGTTTGATAGAAATATCAAGCTGTCTTGTCAAACACACTGAAGTAACCCAAAAATATATTTCAGAGCTCACAGAGCTTAAAAAGAGCAAAGATTATATGCAACCAGACAAAACCTATTTCTGCATTTCCTGTTTCCTGCTCAGACTGTGTTGCTTACCACACTATATCTGTACATTTGAGGAAATGCAGGGATCATTTTGTTTGGAACCTTAGACACACCAGAACACACAGTATTTACAAAGAAACTTTTACAGATACATTAATCGAAAAGTTACCATCAAGAAATTGAATTTTTGAATCTCCCTTTCCTGCCAATTGTTTATCATAATGCAAGGTGAATTACCGACTTAAGTCAGGACTCATTTAGTTGTCTTTAAATTTACCATATACAGAACACTAAATATGTACTCCAGAAACCATATTCCGTTAAACCATTAGCCAAGTGTCAAAATTCATTTAGTGAATGTAAAATGTAACTGCATAAAAAGTTAGGCTTCTGAAACATTAAAAACATCATTACATCCTTGTCTGCCTTTTACAGAAAGTACATTTGTCTAAGCTATTTTTCAATTCCTACAGATCACCTTAGTCAATGTTCTAAATGTACATTTACAAGGCAGAACAAGAAAACAGCTTTGTATACGGTGGAAATTGCTAGTTAGGGAGAATGAGCACACTGCATTCCTGCTATAACAGCTTTCTCTTTGTCTGGCAAGGTAACAGGAATCGCATACAAATGACAGTAGACCCTTTCCTTTTGTTTTACCTAAATAAAAGATAACTCAGGTTTGAATCCTCTTTAAAAAAAAAAAAAGCTATGTACATAAGGGACTAAATCCTCCTTCATCGTCGAACGGGAACCAGTAGTTGTGTTGCTGTCATGGAATCAGGGAAGAGGTTGTGGTAAGTTGGAAGAGGTACATATGCAGCTGTAATCATTTTACCTGTTGAAGAAAAGAATCTTTAATATATCTATTGACTTTTAACATTTAAATTATAACAACTCAGAACAATTTTGGGCAGAACTTACCAGCAAACCATCTTCCATGCAATGCATTTACTGCAGCAATAGCTGCAGCAATTGAGGGGCACTTCACATACACATTGCCCTGAAATGCGAGAGAGCCAATTATCATTCAGTGCAAGCACTCCATGGGCTTATTCTACATTAAGTCTGAAACAATTGTATTGTTCTATAAATGCATATTTGCAGGGGCAGCTAGGTGGCGCAGTGGATAGAGCACTGGCCCTGGAGTCAGGAGTACCTGAGTTCAAATCCAGCCTCAGACACTTAACACTTACTAGCTGTGTGACCTTGGGCAAGTCACTTAACCCCAATTGCCCCACTAAAAAAAAAAAAAGAAATGCATATTTGCTTTTTATAAATTTCATTATCAATTTCATAATAAACATGAGGAAATAAATTTTCACCTAAATTCTTATACTTTGTGATTGGCAGTACTGCTGTCACTCTATTTAAGGAAAGGAAAAACTTATCCCTAGATAAGTTCTGTTCTTTTGGGTTTTTTTGCAGGGCAGTGGGAGTTAGTGACTTGCCCAGGGTCACACAGTTATTAAGTGTCAAGTGTCTGAGGTCAAATTTGAACTCAGGTCCTCCTGGAATCCAGGGCCTATGGTTTATTCACTGCGCCACCTAGCTGCACCCTGCCCCTCCCCGTTCTATTAATTTTTAAAAGCCATTACATATTTTATTATGTGCAAGACAATAATTTGCTTTTCTACTAACTGCCTTTATGATACCTTGTAAATCCAACTTTCTCAACTTGTTTATACTTTCCAAAAGTTGCTTTTGCAACACCATCAATTTTTTTTTCTATTGGTTCATTGTCAATGCTTTTAAGTTGCAAATCTAATTGAGCTTCAAATACTTAAAACAGTAGGAAAGAAAGAAAGCACTTTGTAAACTCCATTTCTATATAAAAATGACATCATTTGAGAGTCCAAACATTAGATCCTACTAGCACCTACCATGTGCTAGGAACTCTGCTTAGTGTTAGGAGATAAAAATGCAAGAGCCCTTGCTCTCTTAAGCTCAAATCTAGTGGGGGAGACAAAACATGCAAACCACTAAACTATAATACAATACAAACAGTATGACATACACAGGATAAATTGGAATAATCAATGCAAATAAAGTTATTGCTACTGTTTACACCATTCAGAGCAGAACTTACCTGAGCTGAATTTTTATCAACATAAATATGGATGACTCCTCCATGTTTGTTACATTCTTCAATTACATCATCTTTAATCTCTGTATCCCAGCCAAGTTCATCTTCCCTGTAAAAGAAAAAGGTCAAAATTATGATTTGTATGAATAAATAAGGATTCTGAAGATATACCTGTATCTAGGACAAATAAATTTTCTCCCAACAAACTCCTTCACCCACAAGAAATATAATGAAGCATTTAATAGTAATGAAAATAATGTCCAAAATCCACATTTTTCCTTAACTCTAAATAGTCCAAAGTCCTAACAGTAATTTCATAATATAAAGATTGAG
The DNA here is from genome assembly GCF_019393635.1 of Dromiciops gliroides. NCBI lineage: Eukaryota > Metazoa > Chordata > Mammalia > Microbiotheria > Microbiotheriidae > Dromiciops > Dromiciops gliroides. The sequence goes on from NC_057862.1 coordinate 361,247,313, forward strand.
CACAGGGAAAGGGAAATAGTAATTTAAAAATCCAGACCATTGGCTAAGTGCTACAGGTCTGTGACAAACCTTTTTCTTGGAATATACTATTTCAGGCTTTGAAATTCATAAATGATTTAAACACGGAAAATGAGGACTAAGAAATACACAAAAGCAAGGATTTTAGAATTACAAAAATTTTACAAAAATTCATTGCTTACGTTTGAGGGTTAAACATATTTGAAAGCTGGAAACATTGTGTTGCAAGAGGCTGTACAGAAGCGGCTGCAGCTAGAGCTGTAACTATAGGAGAAACAGAAAACAAAAGACTTTGCTTAAAAATCCAGTCCCAATTTATCCACCAACTTTACAACCTACTTTGTGACTCATCTGAACAAGTTATATATGTTTTTGGGGAAAAGTTAATTCAATTTCTGAAAGACATCTGTGGTCTTGCCCAGCACATACTTTCAACGAATACTCATTTTCAGAAATGTTTGAAAACAAAAATCCTAGATGACCAAGAAAAATTAAAGGAAAATATGGAGAAGAAATTGGGAAGTAATCCCTAAATACAAGAATCACTGCTAAATAGCATGAGATTGTGTGTAGGTAAGGTAGAAAATGTGATGGGTACCTTAGGGACTATATCAAATGCTCCTAAGCTAAGCCTTTATCAAGTAAATACGTAAAAAACAAAAAGTTTACTATGAAAGACAATACATAGACATCCTTTACTTCTACAAAATCTCTCAGCTAATTTGTACTGCCATTAACTCTGTATACGCCCCTCATAACCACCTGCCTGAAACCAATAATAGCAGTTTCTGTTCCTCCTGAATTAATTCATACCCCCACCACACATCTATGAAATGCTTTATATTGCCAGCAGATAAAAGAGAATGTCTTGCCACATTTCTGGGCTCAAAATCCTTTCAATACTTCTTGTAATGCTGACTGAATAAACTTCCAACTCTGTTTTGGCCTTGAGCATCTGATTTAAGATCTAGCACCATGAAATCTCTAGGTCAAGAGTTGAGTTCTTAACTTTTTATGTGTAATGGACTCCTTAGGTCAATCTTTAGAAAATTTAGGAATCAAAATGTTTTCAAATGTATTCAATTAAAAATACATAAGCATATAAAGAAAACTAATTATAATTAAAGTATTAAGCAAAAAAAGTTCAGAGATAACCACGTTAAAAGTCCTATCTCCCATCACACATGACTCTTTATTTGAACTATTAATGAATTCATTCCAAATTACCTATATTTGGCTTTCTAGGTTCCATTTCTCAGCTCACTTTCCCTTAGGCCTTTTCCCAAAATGCTCTGGCTCCTGAAATTCTACCTTTCTTAACAGCCCAGTATAAGACCTCCTTATTTTACCCAATCAAGACAAATTCCTCTTTCCTTAATTCATATACTGTTTCTCTCATACATTATCATAAAGAGTTTTATTTATGTCTCTCAACCCAGCTAGTATAAACTGATAAATCATTAAAATCATGGATTGGCCCACTATATACCATAATAATATCCATCACATATTAGGCACTAAGAAACCCAAACAAAGAATTATTTCAAACTTAAGATGAAGAGATAGTTGACAATTTTTCTTTATGTCTTGGAAAAACAGACTCATGAAAATTGGGGCTTCAGTCAAAGAAACAGTGAAACCCAGTCTTATTTTATTGATATCACAATAAAATTCAGGAGAACTGAACTTCACAGTATTGGAAAAAAGCAGACTGAAGAAAAATCTGACTGGGCTGTATCTTCTGTTACACCCAGGAATTCCTATGCAATTTACTATGCTTAGCCTCAAAGATGAGGTATACCTCATCTCAGCTGTACACTACTTGGAGGCTCACTGGAGTCAGAGCAGAGCCTATCCTGAAGTCAAAGGGCCTTTCACCCACCAGGCCTTTAGACACTTGGAAAAAGGTTCCTGTAGGAGAGAGGGTAGAAGGACCACCATCAAAAAAAGGACCATTTATTCACCCAAAGCCATGGTACCCAGGTTGCCAGTCAAGATGATATTTAAAATTCCAAATTATTTAATAAATAAAATTTTGTGTGAAACTATTTTATAAGGCAGAAAATGAAAAGGTGAAAACTTACCCTCACTCTGTTGGGAAAGTCTGGTTTGTAAATCTATAAAAGAAAAAAAAAGATGATACCGGCTCAATGCAAAAACAGTAAGAACCTCATAAAGTTAGAGGATGAATTGAAGAAAATATAAACAGATATCCAAAAGCAAGGTATATCAAAATCCTTTAAAAGAGGAACTAATAGCAAAACCTCTTTTTTGTCTTATTCCAAATTAAACATTGAGGTCTTCATATACCCAGATGGATAATACCATTTGCAATTAATGGTTTAGGGTCACTACACTATTTTGAGCCTCTTACCCAATCTTTCTCCTTATTCTCAGTGCTCTCGTAAACACCCACACATAAACCCACATACACAGAAGACACCCAACTTAAGAATAAGGAAATCCCAGTTTTGGGGGAAAAGATGGGGAGAGGGGTTACAGGTGATACAGGGAAGGGTACCAAAATAATAAAAATAAAAGCTAGATAAGCAGAGAAAACCAAATAATTTAACAGATTAACTGACCACTACTCCATCTCTACAAATATTTCCCCCTCCCAAAACTTTAAAACATAGATCCTAGTATGTTTTATATAATACTGGTGGCCTTTTAAACATGTCTTCAAGTAATAGCACTGGTGACTCAGAGGGAACTTTCTTTTTTACCTTTACCCAGCCTATCCCTAATTATGCTTGCCTTGGCACTTACAGGTATTCTTAGCCCAGGTGGTGACAGTCACTAAAGAGATGGTTGCTGTATCCTGAGTAATCATAAATTAGTAGAAAGCAGTGATTATGACTAGGTACTTTGCTCAGCATCTAGAAAGTGCCACAAAAAGTAGACATCTGAATGTTGTCGAATGAGAATAAGAATTTTCTCAATCTACTTTGTAGTTTTCTAGTGGATAGTAAATGGTTGTTCCCAAACTACTCATTTAAGGGAGGACAGAGGGGATTCAGGCTTTATGAAAAAGGTATGAGTTTGATAAAAGACTAAAATATCAGACACTAAAATCTAGTCAAAAAAATTAAAGTTTTAAAAAAATTTAAGTCACCCACCTAACTTCAATTGGCTACTAATAACAGTTTGCTGCCCTTTTACTCTACCAAGGAGAATACTCTTCAGAAAAGAAATTCAAGTATCATGGAGGTTGGTATATAGCAACTATTGTATACTGAAAATGTTTTCAAGTAGGAAAGAAAAATATACAGTATAGTATCCAGCTTTGTAGGGCTCATGCCCTAAAAGGGATTTGGTACCCTCCCCCCACCAAGTGTAGCTAACAGCCTATCCACATTATGTGACTAGTCAATGATTCTTATTTATGCCTTTACACAAATGCTCAAGATTAGCTGAGCTCTAGACTTAATATATGTAGATAACAGTGTAACATTTAAGCTGTTATTTCTTACTACACATAGTTAATGCAGTCAATGCATTAATGGATTAAAAAAGCAAAGTGATTCTAGCCAAAGATACACAAGTAACCACTTTAAACGAACTTAAAGGAAGGAAAAAATATTTTAAGAAATGAAGTGGTGGGGCAGCTAGATGGTGCAGCGGATAGAGCACCGGCCCTGGAGTCAGGAGTACCTGAGTTCAAATCCGGCCTCAAACACTTGACACTTACTAGCTGTGTGACCCTGGGCAGGTCACTTGACCCCAATTGCCTCACTTAAAAAAAAAAAAAAAGTGGTGTATTCTATACAAGTGTTTCCAATGTGGGGACCTTGTATGTTATAGTAGAAAAGAACATTAATGATATGACCTGGGTGTAAATTGAGGAAAACAATTTAATGGCTGGGCCTCAATTTTTTTCAATTGTTTAAAAAAAAAAAAGGGGGGGGGGGAGAAGAAACATGGGAGACTAGATGTTCTTTCTTCAAGTTCCCTTTCCAGCTCTAAATATATGAGTTTGGTGAAATGTAGGCTGATAGAGCTTTCAGAGTGCATTTGTAGCTAGAACTGATTAATGATGTCACCTATAAGAACTCCTGCCTCTCTGGCCCCTTATCTCTATCCTTGACTACTTAAAATCCAAACTTTAATGAGAGATAAAGACAAATATTGCACCCATGAAAGCTGGCTTTAGTCCACTATTTAAACAGATGAGGCACTGATTATTATCAAATATAAGTTTATTTTAAAGTTTGGAGAAGCTAGGTGGTACAGCGGATACTCAGAAGGACCTGAGTTCAAATCTGGCCTCAGACACTTAGCTATGTGACCCCAGGCAAGTCACTTAACGCTGATTGCCTCCAAATAAATAGAAAATATAGTCTATTCTACGTCTTTATGTTAATAATAGCAGCAATTCTTTAGGGTTCTGAGGGAGGTAGTTAAAACATAGATAAAAGACAAATCAAGGGGCAGCTGGGTGGTACAGTGGATAGAGCACTGGCCCTGGTTTCAGGAAGACGAGTTCAAATCTGGTCTCAAGACACTTGACACTTACTAGCTGTGTGACCCTGGGGCAAGTCACTTAACCCCAATTGCCTAACCAAAAAAAAAAGAAAAGACAAACCAGCAGGAAATTAAAGGAAAGCTAACTATTTGAAAGCAGTCAACAAACAAACAAACAACCATCTTGGCAAATAACACTATAGTTGCATTAGAGGAAAACCCAATTTAAAAGCTAGATGACATTTAATTCCTACCTGCTACAGCTCCAAATGCTAAAGATCCACTCATTTGCAGAGCCTGTTGTGCTGCTGGAGGAATCTGTAAACCTGTACCTGTAAAAGAAGCAGTCAATAATGTTTGTTATCATTGCAGTGTAGCTGCCATTCCCTTATGAAGAAACAAGCTTTTAAGTTACTTAAGATCTATTGTAACTATAATTAGAAGATCCTTTCCATCACTTCTCTGTGAAAAATCCAAAGTGAATAAGCAAGGGCTTCACTGTGATATTCCATTAAGTTATAGACATAAAGGTATTTAATTTCTGATTCGTGATCTATCTCACTTATAATAAAATATATAATTATTTGAAACCATCTATACCATTTTCCCTTATCACAGGATAAAGTCAATAAAGAATCTCTGATAATCTTTAAGAGCCAGATTTTATGTTTTTGTTTCTTACAACAATGCCCAGAATACAAGAAGCACCAGTAAATGCTTGTTCACAGGTGATGTCCGTATTACATCTGATGATGAATCTACAGTAAGAAAAAACTACTAAGCAAGAAACTTACCTTCTGCAAGTCTTGCCATTAATTGGAGACGACCAGTTGTTCCCAAGTCAATTCCAGTCCGTTCCAGCTCATCACTATCCAAAAATGAACTGGCACTGGAAGCATCAGTACGTTCAGTAACATGACCAACTTTCATAGGTCTGCCTGCTAATTCAAATCCATTCAGTTGTTCCAATGCCTTTTTGGCACATTCTGAATCTGAAAACTATAGAATTAAAATTGTGTTATAAATTAATCTGTGTATTTAAGTCGATAGGATGTTCAAAGCATATACATATAATACTAGAAATTACTAACTTTTTTTTTTTGAAAAGCATTTAAATTTATGATGTATTCTCCTTGAGGGAATATATTTTAAATGATCTCCGATCCCAAATTTTTATACTCTTTGAACTCCAAGAAGACTATGAGCACCACATCCTTTTGGAAAAGAGAAAGAAAACTCTGCAAAGGGACATAGCCCAATCCAGAATTCTCCACCACTTTGACAGCCTCTTCTCATGTGGAGGCCCAGGATCAGGCCTCATAATAAACTTACTGAGCCCCACTTTATCTCATAGGCATGCTTGGGGAAAAAAAGTATGCCAAATATGTCATAATTATCTTTCAATGTATTAGGCCAACTCATTAAAGGAAATCCTAACAATGAATCTTTTGGTAAATTCCCCCTTAATCTATTTTTTTTTTAAAAAAGGTGGTGTTCCACCCACTCAAATTCAATCTAACAAATATATATTAAATGCTTACTATTTGCGAGGTACTGTACTGAGGCTGGAACATACAGATCATGAAGCAGAGTAATATGAAATCAGGCTTAAAAGGCTGGTTGGAAAAATTAGGAGGCTATTATGATAGTTCCAAGAGAGGTGATGAGGACCTGACTAGAGTGGCGGCGGCTATGGGAGTGGAAAGAAAGGGAAAGCTGTGAAATGCTACAGAAATAGAATCAACTGAACTTGGTAACTTATTAGGTATTGTGTTAAGGGACTGGGGGAGAAGAAAGCATTAAGTATGACACTGAGGTTAAAGAATCCAGGTGACTAGGAATAATGTGAAACCATCAATAAAAACAGAAGTTTGGAAGAGGTGCTTGGGGGTGGGGGAGTGTACATGATGTTTAATGCTATTTGAAGCATGTTGAATTTGAGATACTAATGACACATCCCAGTAGAAATGTCTACCAGTCAATTGGCAACATAAAACTAAGATTTTGATGAAATATTAGAACTGGATATAAAGATTTGGGAATCATCTACAGCAAAATAATTGAACCCATGGGACAGATGAGACCACCAAGGGAAACCGTGTAGAGATCACCATGAGAGTATACAAGTAAAATCTCCTTATATTCAACTCCACAAAACATCCAAATTCTTTTGTCGTATTGGAATTTTGTTAGAACTGAATCACATTTCTAGCCTGCAGGACCTAGAGAAAAAAAAAATGAGTTGACACCCAGCCTCAGTATATCTTAATGGTAAAAAAAGAAAAAGTAAAAGAAAAAAAGCAAACTGCAATTGTAAGAATGGAATTTAAGTGGGAAAGAGAAGTGTTGTCAGACATACAAAACCACTCTTTCTTTCTGCCTAGCAGTATCTTTTTCATCAGTGGATGAGTTAGGTAGATCTTTGTTTCCTGCTTTAGGAATTTGAGTTAAGATTGTCACAAGTAGAATCCCTACTGAACATATATACTATTAATGAAAATTAGCTTCAAGACTGTTTCCTTGTTTCTAAAACAACCAGTACCAAAAATGTTATGGATCGACTATATTTGTAGACTGATGGAGCCCCCATGAAATGTAGTCACAAATAAAGGGAATATTAAGCATTCCAATCTATTTAAACAAAAATGTTGTTCTTTAGCTTATGTATTTACTTTTACACTTCTATATGAATCGTATAACATGTTAAAAGGTTGTTTAACTTTAGGCAAGCCAATTTATCCTTCTAAGCCTAAATTTTTTCATTTGTAAATAGCAATACTATCAGATAGGTCTCTAAGCTAATTCTCAATCAAAATTTTGTAATCACCAAGATTACAAAAGGACAACCAAGTCCAAGTTTACACATTTTATTTGGGGGACATGAGGAATACAATAGAATAAGGCATTTTGAAAAATTCTCATCACCTTAGTTATTAATAATGAAATTATGCATGTATACAAGTTATGTTCAATTCTATATGACTATTTTCATTCAGGGCTCTGAACGAAGTCAATATAGTAAATCTTTGCCCTGGAGCAATTATCTCCAGAGATAAAAGTAACTGAAATTGAATAAAGCAAATAAAATGTTCACTCAAAATCCTATTTCAATCCAGGAAAGCTGGATTGAACTTCATGATAGGGTTGATGAATATAGGGCTTCCTAAATAAATGAAAAGAACAATCAAAATTGCAGGAAGAACGTTTAAAATCAGGAATTATGGATTTAGGAAAGGGACTATAGAGACAATTTGTTCAACACTCATTTTACAGATGAAGAAAATGAAGACCAAGGAGGTCACATTACTTGGCCAAGGCCACTCACTTACTAAGTGGCAAAGCCAGGATTCAAACCCAGATCCTGTTTCCAAATCCACCACTCTTTCCACTATAGCAGAATAAAAGACCTTTATATTTAAGTTCTTCTGAAAACCACCATATATTAAACTCTAAGAGGTCAAGAACTGATAAGTTAGTATCTATAAAAGCCTAAAATGAACTCTGCACATATTGTTTTTATATTCTTTGTATTCATTTCTATTCATCATACTGCACCCCCTTTATTCCCAAGTAGAAATTCAATTCAATAAGCATTTAAAAGTCTATTATTAATAAATCCAAAAGAATTTACTAAATGCTTATTATGTGCAGATAGTGGGCTAAGTGCCAGTAACAACACACAACCCCCAAGTTTTTACTCCTTTACATATTCTTGGGAAGAAACAAAATTATTTTCTAAAATTTCAACTTAAACATTAGAAAATATTAAAGTAGTGAATATTCAGATGGGATTTCCTATGACAAATTCAAATCAGTAACTGGGCTTTATTTTATAAGGCAAATTTTAGAACCAGATATTGTCTAATTCTAGAATAATCATAACATACCGTAATAAATCCATATCCCTTAGATCGACCAGTTTCACTATCCATCATCAGCTGAATGCTTTCAATCTGAAATTGGATCAGACAATTAACTATAACTCACATGATGAAGTATTAAGAGCTCAACAAAAATTTGTGTAATACAGAGAATAAGGCCAATATTAAACAGAAAGCAAATTTTTTTCGAGACATCCTTGATTACACCGAATTTCAGAAATTTCTGATAGCCAATTTTTCTATCACCCTATTAATCAGCTTTAGATCCTTTAAAAGACTATCAGGGGGCAGCTAGATGGCGCAGTGGATGGAGCGCAGGCCCTGGAGTCGGGAGGGCCTGAGTTCATATCCAGCCTCAGACACTTAACACTTACTGGCTGTGTGGCCCTGGGCAAGTCACTTAAACCCATTTGCCTCACTAAAAAAAAAAAAAAAAAAAAAAAAAAAAAAAAAAAAAAAAAATTAAAAAAAAAAAAAAGACTATCAGGGGCAGGTAGGTGGTGCAGTGGATAGAGCACCAGCCCTGGATTCAGGAGGACCCGAGTTCAAATCCAATCTCAGACACTTGACACTTACTTGCTGTGTGACCCTAGGCAAGTCACTTAACCCCCATAGCCTCACCAAAAAACAAAAACAACAAAAAGATGATCAAGTTTCTCTGATAAAGGCCTAATTTCTGCTGCCCCCAATTTATAAAAAGAACCATTCCCCAATTGATAAGTGGTCAAAGGATACAAAACAGGAAGTTTCCAGAAGAATAAAATCCAAGTTATCCATAAGTCATATTATAAAATGCTCTACATAATAATTAGAGAAATTTAAATTAAAACAGTGACAAGGGGGTAGCTTTAAAACAAAACAAAACATGGCAAGACCCATATGAGCTGATGCAAAGTAAAGTAAGTAGAACCAGGAGATTGTACAAATAAGAGCAGTATTTTAAGGATGAACAACTGTGAAAGACTTAGCTATTCTGATTAATTCCAAAGAACTCATGATGAAAAACATTATCCATCTCCAGGGAGAAACTGGTGAACTCTGAAACTCTGGGTACAGATGGAAGCATCTTGTTCCATTCAACTTATTTTTCTTGTCCTCTTTACCCCTTCTGCAGTATAGCTACTAATATGGAAATATCTTTTATATGACTCTGCATGAATAATGGGTATATCAGGTACATCATACTGCTTGCCTTCTCAATGGGTGCAGAGCAGCCAGAGAGATGATTAGGAACTCAAAATTAAAAAATGAAAGTTAAGACTATCCATGGACAGTGACATTTTTCTATTCTGTGAGACTATTAACATTTCAACTTCAATGGGCTCAGATTAGATTATTCACTTTATATTAGGACTGAGGAGCAGTTAGGTAGTACAAGTGGATAGAGCATTGGCCCTAGGAGGACCTGAATTCAAATCTCACCTCAGACACATATTGGCTGTGACCCTGGGCAAGTCATTTAACTCCGATTGCCTTAGAGCATCTAGGGCCTTCACCAGTTGTCCTTGATAAATCTATCTTGCCACTGGACCCAGATGGCTCCAGAGTGTGAAGCTGGTGACTTTGCACAACCTTTCCTCACTTAAATTCAATTCACTGCAAATCATGACATGTCATGGTCCTCCTTGAGAACAAAGGACAAACAACTACTACTACAGAGAATTTGAAAAAGGACTCACCCTGCCAAAAGGCTCAAAGATTCCACGAAGCATATCTTCAGTTATGTTAAAGTGTAATGATCCTACATAAAGCCTCATTGGTCCAGCACTTCCTTTCTGTAGGTTATTTGCCATTGCTGCCGCTCTATTCTTTTCTGCCTACACACAAAGGAAAACTGACCATTAATAATGACTATAGGCAAAACTGAATATTTTCTGATGCATTTCAAGTTGAGGACTCCAAAAATACCAAGTGGTACTTTTGCAATCATATTCATGCCCGTTTATTTAAATTTCACTTGGCTAAGAACCCACTATATGCAAGGGAGTGAAAGTTAACCAGATTAATTTTTTGAGTTTATATGAACTGATTTGCTCATTGACAACCAAGTTTCTAGTACTAACCCCACTTCTTGTAACTTACTTAGCATTACTTAAATTATCATCTAAAAAGGAACTTCTAAGACAAAAATCTCCAACTTTCAGTTATTGTCACGGATAATTTCAAATAATAGATAGAAAGTCATAAAAGTACATTCATATTTTTACGAAGTAGGAATAAGTTCACTGTATAAAAAAATTTTTAAGCAAAATAGAAATGAGCAACTTGATCCGATGTCACCGACATTCTTTTAAAATAAAAGATGGACAATAAAATGTCAGTATTATCTTTTTAAATAAACTGCACACAAAAGGTTATGTATAATAGTATTAAAATCTCTACAATTTGCCAATCCTATCTATAAGCATGATGTGATTTTTTAAAAAGCATACTATAAACCAAACCAAAACAAAAAACCCAACACACTATATATTGTGTTTCTGTGATGGATGACTTCTTAATTAATCAAGCTAACACTAACATTAAATTTATAATCATGGTATAAGCGAAGGGACCATATCAAGATAAAAAGGGAATTAACTCTCCTAATAAAGGTCCTTAACTAGGAGAAAAGGAAATTACCTGTGATGCCTGTACAATGATAGGCACTCCTAAAACACGCTGGCCAGTTAATCCTATTGCTAGAGGCACTGAGCTAACATCAACGAACTCTACATAAGCAATTCCTTTGGATCTTCTGGAATTTCTATCAGAAATCATTCTTACATCACGGACCTATAATGAAGGTAGAAAAGTTTTATGAAATTAGAACAGTGAATTTTGTATTAATTCTGTACCTTTACACAAACAGAAGAAAGGCAACTATTTAGAAGAAATACTATATTTAACATGCAAATAACCCCGGAGAGGTTATTTTTAACTGGAATAAAAAAAGAATAGTTAATCAGTAAGAGTAGACAGTAAGCAAGGGGGCCCAGGGCAGAAGCTGTTCGTCATTCACTGAACTCAGATTATCAATTAGTTCTTACTCACTTAATACTACAGAATGCAGTGCCAGCCAAATGCTTGTTGATTTATCATGTCCTAGTAGTTAGTTCGTATGAGCAATGCCTTGATAATTTGGCTCCAACAAGTGATTTTATAATAGTTTTCTTTTAAGTAGGGGTTTTCTTAGTCAATTTTTTTTTTTTGGTGTCATGGCAGCCTGGGGAAGCCTATGAAACCTTTCTCTCACACATATTCTTAAATAAAATGTTAAGAACCCCCCATTTTATAGTGCTGTTTATATGGAAAGGAAAGAAAGCCAAAACATTAGTGTTTTGTTTCCCTAAGAATCAAGTATATGCCCATTCTTGTTTACAATCTCGATCTTCTCAATGATACAAACAATTCATTTATAATCTCAAAAATTTCCAACATACACTTCATTTCCAACACTTCCAATTTTTCAGTTATTGAACATTTTTTGTGCGTCAATTTGGTGTCATTAAACCTGAGGTCTTGGGATAGATTGAAATCCCTCATATTACAGGTGAGAAAACTCAAACTCAACAAAGGTTATTTGTCAAAAGTCACAAAGGAATAATGACAGTTAGGATCTGAACCTAAACTGACTCCAAATCACACGTTCCTTCTGCAAGAGATTATGATGGGGAAATATAGTCTTCAACTAAAATGAAATAACTTTGACATGCTGAACGTACTAACTCAGCTAACTAGAAATTTGTTTTTTCCTTCTCATTCTCTCCCCCTCCACCATCCCTTTCTCCTAGACTTATCACTGCTATTACCTATTTGTCTGTAACAAGATAATTACCTTTCCTACAGTAGAAAAAAATTCTTCCAAATCTCTTGGTCTAATTCTTGCTGCCAGTTGCATGCAGAATACAGTCCTAGCATCTCTCTCCTCTGGAGTAAGGTTGTCAATAGGTTCCCTAAAGAAAGAAACGAAGTTAATACTAGCTTAAGTTCTAATAACAAAGTTAATAGAATTTTAGAATGTGAAGGAAAGATCCTTCAAGGTAACTCTTAAAAGTCGAATTCACTCAATTTACAAGAAATAATTTGTTCAAATTAGTAGCAAAACCAGGACTATAATTCAAACTCCCAACCCAGTGCTCTTTCCGCTATACCACACTGCCTATTTCAGAACAAACCAGGAATTAAATTCTTCCTATCTGCAAGTATCTCCACAAAGATACCATGTGCATAAATCAAATTCCATGACCATTAAACCCCCATAGATAATTATTCAGTATCATGTAGTGATCACAGGTTTTATTCTTACATTACCACTCAAGCAAGAGTTATCCTAGTATACCTTTTCAAATTTCAAATACTATCATATATGGGTTGCAACCTTGTCAAAGCAGTTCCAATGTATTTGGGGGCTGGGGTGTTCAGTGAACTCTTAGATTTCACCATATGTAATTAGAAGCTCAAGATTTCTTCTTTATACTTCACTAAAGTGACATTACAACCACCCTTTGAAAATGGAAAAGCCCCTCATTTTTCATAACTAAAGTTCTTTTGAGGAATAAACAGGATGAGGCAGGAGAGCACTGTTGTATATTTAGGCTTTAAAGAAACCTTGTCATGGTCCTGTTCTAAAACCTGCTTTTTATTATTTTTTTATTTTATTTTTTTAGGGAGGCAATTGGGGTTAAGTGACTTGCCCAAGGTCACACAGCTACTAAGTGTTAAGTGTCTGAGGCCGGATTTGAACTCAGGTACTCCTGACTCCAGGGCCGGTGCTCTATCCACTGAGCCACCTAGCTGCCCCTAAAACCTGCTTTTTAACCCCCAAAGAACCAAAAGGGGGAAAAAAAGCATTTATCTAGGATTAACGGGAACATTCTGTCATGGATTAACAACTGCCATTTACACAAGGAAGGGATATTTAGGAATGGTCATTTCTCTATGCCAATAGTGAGTCCTCTTCAAGGACACTGTAGCATTAAAAGGTATCATACTAAGTTTGAGAATTATGCTAAACTCTTTTATATGGTTATTAAAAAACAGTATAAAGCTTTATCTGAAAAGTGCACATAAGATGCTCAAATGGGAAGAAAAGTGATATACTCAAAGTATGGGGGAGGAATGATTTATATAAGACTCTGGAGCTTCGGGAACTATCGGCAAATGAGAAGGCTCAAGGAGTAGGTATATCCTTGAAGTCTGCAACCAAATGCACTCCCAGTGACTAAAAGGGCCAATAAAATACCAGGCATCATCATACTGGAAACAAAGAAGAAAATATGAATGCTTGACATTTTATAAAAATCAGATGCTTGTTCAGCATCTATCCCTGAAATTCTATTTTTAAGTGTGTGTGCAAAAGTAATTCTGAAGACTGCACCTCAAACAAGACAAAGAACTGGCAGAGTTGAAGATCCAAAAAATTACTAACAGGATACAGGGATTAGAGGAATTTCTTTATGTAAATATAGCCAAAATGGACAGGACCATGAAGGGTATAGTAGGATAAAAGTGTTTCTGGCAAATTCCAGTATACATTTAAATTTGAATAATTATACAAAAGTAGTTCAAGATAAAGTGCCATTTTACACAATGGCTTAAAATGTCTATAACTTGTTATCACAAGTCATAGTGTGAATATAAATCCCAGTAAGGGCATGGACAAATTCAAGGATGAGAAATGCCTAATAGATTTCTTAGTGAAGCAAAGAAAATTATGTGGACTATTTTTTTCAGGGTATGGGGAGGGAGAATGTAACCTTAACCTTGTGAGGATGTCATGGACAGACAGAACACTAGGCTGGATGGACAGTTGGTCTGATGAAGTCTGATACTTCTTATTTTACAGCAGCAAAGAGTCATTTAGGAAAATATCAAGTCTAGGAAAACACATGAATGGGCTGACTCTATCTCCTGTGTTACATTAAGCTAGATGCAGTAATAAATTTGAACTTAAATAATTCTCACAACATTGAATTAACACATACCAATAGCAGTGTTATTGTCATAGGGATTTTGGGTTCATTAAAAGGAAAAGTTTTTTTTTTAGACACACCATTAGCACAGTATAATTTTGGCCCTTTTTAGTTGCATAATTATATTTATAAAGAAAAAATGAAAGATGTCAACAACTTGCTGGAATTCTGGATATCTTTAAATATGGGCTATAAGAGTAAACTTGCAAAAACAGCAAGGTAGTATATATACCAAATTACTAAACATGGTTAAGTTTTTAAAGTAGCATAAACTGCCTAAGTAAATTTTAGTAAAGCTGAAGAAAGCTTGTGAGAAGATAAGAAATAGGGACAACAGCTACCTCACAGGGCTCTTGTCTTTTCTGAATGGACTTTTGCTTCTTGAGCGGCGTCTGCTGTAAAGTTAAAAGTTTCAGAAGTTACCCAAACAAGAACACCACACTAATTACTTGAAAAACAATTTTTAAAAACAATTCTTAAGTATGTTTAAAAACCTTAATTTGATGCTATGAGGCAACCCAATCTTTCCACGGATGGCACTGTTAAATTTTGGTCCGGAGCTGTAAAGAAAAACACAAAGTTACACTAGTTGCAGGTTGATGGACTAGCTTTGTTTTCATGTACTACTGAACAGATTTAATAATACAACATTTAATCACACATTTATGCATCTCTACCATATCCTATTTTTGGAACAAAAGAGAAATTTCCTTCTAAGAAGGCTGCCCTCTGTCTAGTTATAAGCAGTAAAAGTCTGACGTTAACCCAGAATCTTTGCAACTTCTAGAGCAGTGTTTTTTTCTGTAAAGGATCTCTTTGGTAGTCATAAAGTTCTATTAATTGTCCTTTTTAACTTTAATAACATACTACCTATGCAAATTAAGTTATACAGTCAGGATGGCTATATCTCAGATAGATTTATTTTGTAGATTTTAATTTCTTCCATGATGTTCAATCATTAAAATGTAAAAGCAAAATGAAGCAAATTAGCAGTATTTTTCATTTTAACAGCTCTGCCATAGCTATTATTTTAATGTGAACTAAGTAAATCCTATTTTATATGGATTTCTTATACTAAGAAAACAGTAGAAACAATTGTTGAACATATATTTTATATTCAAAGTAACAATATCTCTGAAAACATACCATTAAACAGTACCAGTAATGCTACATTGCACAAAAGCTTATTTTACTTCTATCATTTTATGCTCTTTGGAAAGTCACTGAATAAAATGCTAGAAATTTAAAAAAAGTATACTGGCAGTACCTCATGTTTTATCATCACAATGATACTGCCTTTTTCATGAATGGTTTATAAAGTAAATTATTACTTTTCAGCTTGTATCTATCATTTTTATAGAATTTCTTTGGGTCCACAGACACTAATCCTTAAATTCTACAAAGACTGAAACCAAAGTTCAAAGAGGTATGGCTTACAAGGGACATTTACAGAGCTAATTAATATAGAGGTAGGTCTAGATGTTATAGGCTCTTGACTTTCAGTCTTGTACTAACAGTTACATATATTATTCTTGTGATGAGATTTCTTTAAGCTTTGGCCATTTGGCTTTTACCTACTTTAACTGCCTTACAATGTCTTTTATCTTCCAAATGTGACCAGACATTTCTATTTTTGCTGTTGACCATTCTATTTCCAGAGAAATGCTTTGGCTTAAAATTTTTGGTTCATAACCTCACTGTTAACATCAAATGTGGTATTATATTAAAATTGCCATATCATTATCAGGTAACCCATAGAGTAAGAAATGCAAGTTTATTCAAGTGATGTGTAGGAAAAGGTGGGGAGGGGGAGAACCCTACCCTAAAATCCTTTCAGATAAAAAAAAACTTTTAGTAAAAGTAAATTCCCTTGTGTATATTTCTCTTGTGACTTAAGATATTTGAAAATAATATCAAGGAATGTGAATTTTTACTAAATTAAGAGTTGTAAGAGGTAATAGTGTTCTCAAAGATGAAAAAAACAAAATACTGTGTATAAAAAGTCCTTTGTTATTTGCTACATTTATTCCTGCAAATTTTTCCTTTCTTGATTTGGACCACAATGTTGTCTATTCATTAACTTGGCTAAGTACATAAAAAATAGCATTTTGAGTGTACTGTCAAGAGTTTAGTCCATTATGTAAACTAGAATACAGTTCAAATAATGCTACTTTTACTAAACTTTTTAAAAAAGAGGAATGGATCTATTTGATCTTGCTCAAGCTACAATGTGGTGACCAAGTCATAGGCCCCTTTTCCCACTACTGGATGATGGAGGAGCTATGAAAATTGTTTCATTTCTGACTTGGGTTTGTCTGTCCTTTTTCAGGCAGTCTAACTAGTGGGCTCTCCCACCCCTGGAGGTTCATAATATTGGTCCTAGAATTAATGCATATACCCAGTTAGCTTAGTTCTGGCAAATCAGAACTCCCAAGTTCAAGTGATCCAGCAACCTCACTCAGCCTCCCTGAAACCAGGGATAATAGGCATGAATCACCACATTTGGCTAAGTTTTCTGTTTTTCATTTCATTTTTTAGCTTTTGATTGTCATTAACCCTATATTTTGTCTTTGAGAACTTGTTAGGTAGGATATGTTAAATTCAAAGATATGCCTTTCATTTGTTAGATTATTTTTAATAACCAACTTTTCAAAGAATGCTTCAAGAACATGATACCAGACTATAAAATTATTGTGGATTACATACTAGGGACTTCGATATCGGCCTCTGAATCGGCGCTCTCTACTTCTAGAACGACTTCGTCTCCGTTCTTTGCTTCGGCTACGTTTCCGTTCACGGCTTTTGCTCTTTTTCCTCTCTCGGTCTCTGCTTCGTTTCCGTTCCTTACTTTTGCTCCTCTTTCGGTCATGACTTCGACTTCTACTCTTGCTTTTTTTTCTCCTGCAAAGAAAAGATTAGATTTATTTTGCAAATTTAAAATGTCTTTATT
Source organism: Dromiciops gliroides (assembly GCF_019393635.1). Lineage (NCBI taxonomy): Eukaryota > Metazoa > Chordata > Mammalia > Microbiotheria > Microbiotheriidae > Dromiciops > Dromiciops gliroides. The sequence continues at coordinate 361,264,580 of NC_057862.1, forward strand.
TCCCTCTCTTTGGTGTTACTCTTATCATCTTAATTTTTTTTTAATTCACTATTACATACAAAATACTTAAGAATAAACCTTAAAAAAAAAATCTTCCCAAATGGAATCAACATTCTTTCCAAAACCTACTTCTACTTACTGCTACAAAATAGGGACATTAATAGTTGACATCAAATGACCTTTATACTCCTTCTACTTAAAGTAGCTGCTGATAGATACAACTTCCTACACCAAAGGCAGAAGAATGGAGATGGTAATGAGGTCTACCACTGGCAGATACTTTAAGTAGCAGAGGAAATCAAGTTCTTGCTTCAAGTATCTAGTTGGTATGGTCAACTCATATTCTAAGATAGGTTTCAAAAGTGAATTTATCTAGTCAAATTTAGACCAACCTATATACAATTAGTAAACTATATACCAAGATATACAGTATCAAAATGAGTAATTAAGAGTTGAGAATGCAACTCAACCACAATTAAATAGACTATATGCAAAAAACTCCCACTAAATAATGCCCTACTTTTAACCTCACTTTTACCTTAGCACTTAAATGTCTCTTCTTTAAGATGGGGGGGGGGGGCGGGCAGAGAATCCACAATTAACTGATTTTCATTTTGCTTAATCAAATTATTTTAACTCACATTCCCAATTTTCTGGACTTAGTTAATTGTTACATATCAGGATGTATACCAAATTTACATTTTCTCTCATGTTCACATCTTGGATGACCAAGATAGGAAATGGTTAAATTCAGTTTATTGGCCGGATAGGCAATCAAAAACTAGGATCCAGTTTAAGTAGATTCTGGGTGAAACATAGCAGTACTTTTTAACATCACTAAAAATTGCAAGCCAATCATACATTCCTACTATAAACTTCCCATATGCACAACCCAGTTAAATTTACAGAATGAAGCATTTGTATTCCTCCCTAACCCACCCAAGTTAAGTGCCTAAAGATATCCTTTCAACATCACTGTATTAAGAAGAAAAAAAAGACTTTTTTTCCCTCTAAAGATAGTCAATTTGTAGTGGCTGAAAGTTCAGGCATTATATTCTAGGTCCTAGTGTTATTTTGAAATGTAAACAATTTTTAGTTCAGATGAAGAATTTTAAATGCAAAAAGTAGCATAGGAGCAATTACAATCTGCCTCAGAGATCCTGGAAGCAGGTCATCTGGGAATGCATTGAAAATAGAAAACGAAGACACCCACCTTCTGGAATCTTGAAACCCACACTCCAATCACAAGGAGATGTAGAGCTTTCCAAGGAGGCAGAAACTTTGTCTAAAATTTCAAGATAATCCACCTGACTGTCAGAAATTTATATGCTAGTAGCACATGTCAGAAAATTAGGCTACACTCATTATTAATATAGACGTCATCATAGTAATGCCCAAAATGGCAACAGATAACACTCTAACTTTGCTGTCTGGAAAACCTGACACTGTATCATACAGGTTGCTGAAGGATTGAGAGTCAGAATCAAAAACTATTTTTACTCAACAAGTAGGGCATTCAACTAAAAAGAAGTAAATAAAGGCATGCCCCACAAATACTATTTAAGTTTAGATGAAGGAATCTACTCACTGATGGCCATTAAATAGCAATATGAAGTGGATAACCTTCCTTATTTACTTGTTATTGGCCCCAAGACCAATTCAAAGAAAGGGTTGCTACATCTTCTACAGCTGCTTCAAAGGTTCTTGACATCATAGCAGCTCCAGTCAGGTAAAAGGTTACATGAATACAATAGCAACATTCCAAGATGATGCAAAAATTCTTATTTTAATTCTGTATGATCTTTTTAATTTGGGGGGGGGCGGGGCATTGGGGGTTAAGTGACTTGCCCAGGGTCACACAGCTAGTAAGTGTCAAGTGTCTGAGGTCGGATTTGAACTCAGGTACTCCTGAATCCAGGGCCGGTTCTTTATCCACTGAGCCACCTAGCTGCCCCTGTTTGATCTTTTGAAGTGGGCCACTTACTAGGATTAGGTTTTTGTTGAATATCTATAGTAATGTCAAAACCCGTACTTGAGTTTGCCTTACTCCACGTATATAGAAATCTCAATTTAAAATGTGTTATTTGAAGTGATTCTAAGGAAGGTAGCCAAAATATCCCATTTTTGTTATCTTCATCTTTGCACCCAACCTTTAACATCTTATTAAATGTTTGTATATGCATACCATGTCAAATTGGCTCCACAGGCTATAAAATGTATTAGTTATTCCATTCCTTCAGATCAACTAGTTATACTGATGTAAAGGTGTCCTCCTATGTTTCTGGCTCTATACTTTATATAACCTTAAATATTTTAAGGATTAAAAACCTTTTATCAATTAACAATATTTTTACATGACACATCTACTTGGTAAGCTCTGGTAGACTTGGTGGGGTTTTTGTTTCGTTTTGCTTTTTGGTGAGGCAATTAAGGTCAAGTGATTTGCTCAGGGTCACACAGCTAGTAAGTGTCAAGTGTCTGAGGCCGGATTTGAACTCAGGTCCTCCTGAATCCAGGGCCGGTGCTCTATCTACTGCGCCACCTAGCTGCCCCTGACTTGGTGGGTTTTTAATCTATTTGCAAAGAACATATTAGGTCCTTATTTTTGTTAATCTGCTTTAGCTAAATTTAGAGTTGTTCTTCAAGAGAGTGAACTAAAATCACGTTCAATTAAACCTCCAAACTTACACATATTTTTACTCCCAGTGATATTAATGGCATCAACCTTGGTCAAAAAGGTCAGATTTAACTGCCTTATAATCAATAATTCAGTACTTGATTATCCCAAATATGCATTTTGTGGTTCAAATGTTTTCTCAAAGAGAGAGAAATGGAACAAATATGTATTTGGTCAAAAGGCCTATTGTTGTTTATTATCTGAATAAGACTAGAACACACACAATTTCTGGAATAATGGGCAAGTTGCTTTTATACAAAACATAGCCTTAGGAAGCAAATAATAGAATAATATCGTCTTTCTGTTGTTTTTTACTTGGAATTTAAGTGAGAGGGGCAGCCAGGTGGCGCAATGGATAGAGTACTGGCCCTGGATTCAGGATGACCTGAGTTAAAATCTGACCTCAGACACTCGACACTTACTAGCTGTGTGACCCTGGGCAAGTCACAACCCCAATTGCCTCAACCCCCCAAAATTTAAGTTAGCTTCCTTGGTTTCTTATTTACAAGTTTTGTAGTAGGGGTAGCAATGTCAGAACAATGGATCCCTGTGATTAGTCATCCATAATGATTATCTGCATCAGAAACCTTTGATACCATATAATTTTAGTATAGAAACATTTTATAAACCTTTAAAGAAATAATCCCACCCCACCTTGTTTCTCATTTAAAACCACCCCTTCTCGTTAAAGAAAATTGTCTGTCTTCTATACAGGCCTAAGAGGCTCTTTTCTGTTCTCTGGGATACATGAAGTCACTTTAATAATAATAGTTCTACCATTTCCATTTATTCAGCTGAGACAGGGTGCAAAATAGTCTGTTCTAAATCTTGACTAAGTTTGGGATCAAGATAAAAACAAGTTTTACATCTAAATCCAAAGAGATGCCAATAACAAGGAACACTTGGTGACACTGGGAATGTATGAAAACATTCACTCCTTTAAAGAACTATTGCTTACAACCAGATAAAGTGGTTTCTTCATATTCATTTAGGATGTAGACTGCTTTTCTTTTCTAACTGTAACATGATCTTAAGACACGAATTATTCCAAGTTTTCTCATTCAATTACAGTCTTAGATGTTTTTGCAGTTACAAAAATTGCAATTACCAGAAGGCCTGGCATAAAACCCTTGAAGGCACACTCCTCCCTTAAACACCTGTTTGCTTCAGTACATAATTCAATATTAAGCTAAAGGTAGCAAACTCCCACAAATAAATTGTCTGTTCCTAATGTCTCCTTGTGACAATTGCCTCCTAACATCCCCAACTGAAATTATGTAAATAAGTGCAGGATATTTTCTTTAAGTTACTCTTATCTCTCTACTTCAACAGAGATTGTAATAGGTTTTGGATATTAAAAACAAAAATCAAATTTTCTGATGTAGTATATCCAGATAATTATAATAATGATCTTTTTCAATTAACACATCTTATCTATTTTATGTAAATTATATCTACCTACCTAACAGAGTTGTTGTAAGGATGCATGAGGTAGTGTATAGTGAAGAACTTTGAGCTCTTAGGAGGAAAAGAGCCAAAAAAAAAAACCAAATAAGTATTTATAATCATTTTTGCAATATGTATTATATGCGTCATGAATACAACAAAAATGTTTCAATATGACACATTTCAAATACTACCTGAAACATATTTAATGCTGATAGAAGACTTCTAAATAAGATCACAGGCTGAAGGAACCAAGAAATTTTCTACAACCTCCTTTAAATAGATCAGGCCACCTAGTTTCTAATTGGAAGGGTATATATGTTTAAAGCACACATTATTTTGGGTTCTTTACAAATCCACAGTAAACAAGATGCTTCAAAGAAACATAACTTGAAGGAGAAAATACATTAAAACCTTATGGTGTGATTACAAAAAGGAGTTGAGCAGCTTTAAACGATTTTTTGCCTTTGACAGTAATATTATTATGCATGATTTGAGGAAACTAAGTTCTTTCAAGTGCCCTAGTTTCTCCCTTTCAATTCTTAAAAGCACATTTTGTTGTTTCATGAGGCTCAGAAAGATGATGATGTGAAGATACATAAGGGCAATATTTTTTTTAAGAATAATTATAAAGACCCCAACTAGTGAAAATCTCAAAAAAAACTTCCTATTAAACTTTGGTTAAACACAAATTAGGTCAAGTTGTAAAAGAGAAAGAAATAAAAACCTCCAGAAGGAAAAATTTCCTTTCTGAGGCTCCAAGCAGAATAAAACACACCCTAAGTTCTTGACTATTATCTTTAGGTTCCATGCTTTAAATAAAGTTTATCCCCCCGAATCCCTTCCAGAAACTTACTTCTTGCTACGCTCTTCATGGCCGTTAGCACTGCTCAACTTGTTCTCATCCTAAGCAGGGTTGATAGAAGAACATCATGAGGACGAAGTGGAAACATTTCAAGTTGTCAAAGGGTAAAGGGAACAGGAATAAAAAAATACAAAACAATTTAAAAACTAATTACTTATTTATAGTTTAATTTGGAAAGCTATAAAAAAAATTTAGATGGGTATGTTTAACCACTTTGCTGTTTACATTTTAGGCATACAATAAAATGCAAGAATTATGCTGTCCATATAAAAAAATTTAAGCTTTAGGTATCTTTTACATAGTTTAGATAATAAGTTATCCTATGGATTTATAGCGCTGAAGTGGTTAAATGTAATTTCTATAAAACATAAAGACTCATGTTTAAAGTTTTATTCCATGTACTATGTCCCTTTCATCAGTACCACGGCTATATTTCTGCCTAAGCCCCAAGTGGCCATGCTAGCAGCCAGCCACTATCGATTTCCTGTGACCGATGCCATTCCTGAGATCTTCGCCCATTTTCGTTGGAGGGTTGGGACTGTAAGAGCTTGATGCCACCTCTGTCACACATCTCGCCCTGAAGCAAACAGGGATTCACACTGCTTTAGTAATGTTGACTCCCAAGAACCCAAGAAAGTCATTAATAATCCACCAGTCCAGCCTAAACATTCCCTATTTCCATACCTGTTTTACATGGAAAAATATCCATGTCAAACTACCGGTAGCACAAAAATCTTAACATTACACATTAAGAAAGTAGCTCTTTCAAGATTCTATGTTATTACTTAAAACTAAGTATACAGTGTTTATAGCTAATTAAGTACTCATCCACAATTGGTACCACATGGCCGAGCTACACACTCCAAAACAAACAGCGGTTTTATTTCTAAAAATCACACTAGTTTTATTTTAATTTCATTTACACCAGTTGTACTAAGAGTATTAACTGCTAACTTATAAAGTCTACAGTTTGTGAAACCAGTGATAATGCATGCATATAGTTAACACTTTCACCACCATCTGGTGAAAGAATGAAGACAGTATAGTTTTGCTGCCATAAAGAAATGGGTCAAAATCTAACTACTCTACAATCATCCAAAACAGTTTTTAAAAAGAAAAAAAAAAGATTTTGTGTGAAATATCATAGCAGGCCCTAATTAAAATTATTACAAAAGCGAGGACAGTACAAGTTTTAAATAACTGCACTGTGATACTGCCTCTTTAATTTGCTAAGAAATTTCTATTCAGGGATCCAAGAATTTATCATGTGCTTTTAACTTAGTAGCTGATTGTAACCTGACCTGTTTTAAAGATTTTACTATCACCAGTCATCTACACCAAAAAAATTAGATAAAAAGACAAATCTCACTCATTTGAGTTGAGAAAACTTTCCTCATTAAAAGATTTACTTGCCACAGACTGGTAATAAGATTATTCTTGGACCCCTGCTATTTTCCCAAACCACTGCATTCACCTTCTTGCTATACCAAACTGGAGCTGGTAATTCTTAGTCGAGTCATTTTACCTAGGGGACCACGGTACAGCGATAAGTCACTCAATTACTACCTTATGATTGACAGTTCACACTGGAATCAAAGGTGAATTCATGGGAGTAGAGGTGAGATATCGTTAGGCAAGTCTACAAAGAGAGATAGATGGGCATTTATTCATCACGCTGAAGTGAAACTACTGCACAATATTATTACATCAATAGCATATATTTACTTTGTAAGTTACATGTAATGCATCTCTGATAAGATAAATCATGAGGGCTCCGGGGATGTTAGTTTACATTTCAGCAGTAGTTTCATGAATAATGCTAAATTAAGGAATATATAAAACCTCACCGACATATTTTTCTCACCTTCTTATAAGGAGCTTCAAGCATAGCTTCTATATCAATATCGTCTGCCATTGTTTCAGAACACCTATAAAAAAAGCAAGGGCGATTTCATTAAGCCTGCATTTCACTTGATTGAGTTCGTTTCGTTATTAAACTCTGGAAACAGTTCTTTCCCAACATCAGAAGTATCCTCAAGTTGTTCAGTAACCTAGTTACTTAATAACGCACTTTAAATGCCGGGCAACTGGGATGCCTCGGTCAAGCAAACTGCCTGGGACAGGAACTCAGAGAGGACCGACTGCCTCGCATGTCATAGATGCTTGGGGTGGGGGTGGGGTGGGTGGCCTACCTCACACTAGCCGGCCTACCTCACACGGACCACAGTAGAAGGAAGAACCGTGGGCACCCACAAGTGGTTCACCAGCTTTAAGTGGGGCACCCGAGGCTAGACCTTGCAGTCTGCCATATTAGGGGCTGAGGAAGACTCCCATACTAAGGGCAGGGGGCTCTGCCAGGGCCGCCGCTCGCCCCGCGCCATGTTGAGAGGTCACGGCCACCCCAGGCGCCCAAGCACTAGGCCTAGGGTTCCCGGTGACTTGTCGACATCCGCGCCGGGGCTTCCCTGCCTCAAGGCTATCATACAGGCCCCGAAACTCCGCACCAACCTCCCGAAGGCGACAGATGGTCCCACAACTTCCTTTCCGACCCCTAGGCCTTTCCTCCAGCTCGGCTCGCCCCTTCGGAGCCACCCCTTCCCCCCCCCATTCCCCTTCGTGGCCACCCCGGCGGCTCGGCGGGGCCGGAGGGAATCCGAGTCTCCTCGGCCACCGGGCGGGGCCGAGGCCGTGCACAGAGATGAAAACGGAAACGAAACGGAGAGTTAAGAGAGCTATCGCCAAGACCTCTTACCTGTGCGGGCTCTCGAGCAAGTGTGGTGCTCGTGTCTCGGGGAGGCGCTGCCGCTGTGGCTGCCGCCGGCACTACTGTTAAGCCGCTGCGGCCTGAGTCCAGGCCGCGGTCCGTCCCGCCCGCCCAGCCCGAGTTTCGGGCGCTGAGGGCGGCAGGGCCGGAGCGGATCTAAAAGAGAATAATGGGATTAGAAGAGCCCGCGCGGGTGAAGCAGGGCGGCGGCTGCGGCAAATCGGTAGCCAACCGTGCGACAGTGACTGCAACTCCCTGAAATGGCGGCCGCGGCTTTCCCAGTCACACACACTCACGAACACACATATACACACACGCAAACACACACACACAGACGGGGCCACACAGCGCCCCCAGCACGGGCTCTCGCGAGAAACTTCTCCGGCCACAGCGCTGACCCACTGAAATATCGCGAGAATCTACGGCGGCTAAGGAGCTGCTGCACAATCTCGCGCAAGAGTTGCGCCAGAGACGTGCCCACCCTCCCCCTTCTCCCACCCCTCCCCCTAGAAAGACGGCCTCTAAATCTTCCCTCCCACACACCCCAATCCCAGGAAGGGTGAAAATCTCGCGAGAACGGAAAGGCGCGACTAGTAGAAAGTCTGTTGGCTAGGCTGCAGTCAGTCTATTTTTGAGACCCCCGCGGCGATCGGTGTTTTACTGCCACTGGGCTCCTCCCAGCTTTTTTGGGGAGGAGTGAGGAGTCGAGGGTGGTGTTGGGGGAGTTCTTTCCTCGCCCCATCCCTAGCTCTCCAGAACTATATGGCTAGAGCTCCGTGTGGTCATAAGCTAAAATGACCATTTTAGCCAGTGAAATCCCCGGGGGTGAAAAGCCAGGCAGGAAGACTACTGGCAAAGAGTAACTGACGGGCGGGTGGGAAAGGACACGCGAGAACTGGGGCAGGGGGAAGGGGGCGCGCGAGAGCCGAGAGTGGCACGAGCAGCCTCTCCTTTGCTTAGCTTTGTCACTAGTTTGTGGCACCTGGCATCACTCCAAATTGAGTCCCTGGGGCTGGCGAAGACTGTGGTTGCTATTGTTCCTTTCGAGGGGCCCCCTAGGGCTGGGCGGCGGCGCGCTGTACTGCTACGATCTTTGTGAAGTTAGGGCAGGAAGATCCCCTAAGCTCTTTAAACATTACTCAAGAAGAAGAAAGGCCTTGGCGGATTGTATTACACCTGTGGCCCACCTTCCCCACCCGCCCTCTAAATCGAGATTTTTCAATGGCCTTAAGTTAAATTCTGAGTCTCTAAGCGAAATTTTAAAAAAGAACTCTTTATATTTTAGGTGCAAAGTAAATTTGGCTTCCCTCTTCAAAATAGAAAACCTCCCAATGGGTAGGGTTTAACTGCAGTTAATATTTTGTGTAAATACAATGTTGGGGGAGTCTGGTGACTTTTTGTAAAGAAAATGTGTTTTGTACTCATTTTTGTTGTAACTCCCTTCCCCCATTCCTTTTCCTAAGGAATTTAGGTCCTTATTGGCAATCTGTTGCTCAGCTTTCTGAAGCAAAAGAGTGTAAAAGAAAAAAATATATTTTTCTAATTAAATATTTCAAATTGGATGATGGGAAGACAGCTCAAACATTTCTTTTTAAATTTATTTTAGTTTTCAACATTTGTTTAGATAAGATTTCCAATTTCCAATTTTTCTCCCTCCCCCCAACGTTTCTAAGACAAAACAATTTCCCACCTAAACTCAAATCTTTTTTCCAAATTTACCTATTTTTATTCAAGGCACCACTTATCCTTACAGTGTCCCATAATGTCAACATTATCCTAATTCCTCATTCTTCATTTACAGTATCTAATTATTGTCAAATCTTGTAT